>NC_056454.1:34873051-35235551 GCF_018296145.1 Oncorhynchus tshawytscha
TCAAAACAGCTTTATATTATCTGACCCATATCAAGATTAAGCTTTGAGCAAGCATTCCAGCTGTCCTGAAGCAGTCAATATCACTCAAAACCATGCTATAATTACATTGTAAATACAGATAGCTATGAATATTTTAAAAGGGGATAATTAAAATACAAGGGAAAAAACAAGTGTGAAATTAGCCCTTTAGCGCCCCCGCAACACATTTAACGCTCTTCAGAAGGTGGAGCGGAGCCCAAGCTGCTTTCAAGTTTGCCAACCTATTACTATTATTTTATTTGTTATTCAGGAGCCAAGGGAGAGGAGAGTTGAGGAGAGAGGGGAACTAACAAGGCTGAGAGAGACTAGGAATTATAAAAGGCAACAAGTGAGGGAGAGAGAAAACTAGAAGTAGAGAATAAAACAAATCACCCTGACTTGTCAGACACTGAAGGCTAATAAGGCTGAGTGAGAACAGAAAGGCCACAATTATCTGAACATTGAATTCTAAACATTGTGGTAATGAGTGCGTCTTGGAGAAGATTAGCCATATTTCATTCTAATTCTCTCCTCTTTTGTGGAGCGTACAAAGAAAATGTGGGATGAAAGCGCGGGGAAAGTAACGTATAGATGACTACAGTAGTCAGAGAAAGATGGGGAAAGACAGTGAATTACCCGAGTTGATGCTGTCAATCACCATTGAAGCTTCACCCCTCCTCCTCCTCCCTCAGCCTCCTTCCCTCTCCTCCCCCATCCGTCCTCCCTTCTTCCAACCCCCTGTCAGTTTAAACCTTTAGAACACACACTTGTCAAAAGGCCCTTCACTCCACCAACCCTCCTAACTGCAGCCTGACAGCCTGTCTCTCAGCCTCTGCTGCACACACACACACACACACACACACACACACACACACACAGGCCTGACAAGAGAGGAGGGGTAGTTAGGAGCGGTACTGTGCATTTTTGTGAGAGTAGCACAATAGGAACACCAGATAGACAGATGCACATGGAGGGACCTAGACATCTGTATTGTTCATGCTTGTTTGAATAAAGCCCTGTTGAAGGATGGGTCATAACACTACATGTACTGAAGATGGACACACAGAGACCAGGAGAACACGATGATGTTCACTGTTAACTTTGCAAGAACATGTTCAGCACATCTTCGAAATGTAACCTAATGTTGTTAAGGACCCTCGTAATGAACTGCATTGTGGGATTTTGGAGCACTTTATAGATTTACAGTTTACTCAGTGTGGTCCAATGCAGGCCTGCTCAAATCAAATCAAAATGTTATTAGTTACATGCGCCGAATACAAACGGTGTAGACCTTACAGTGAAATGCTTACTTACGAGCCCCTAACCAACAATGCAGTTAAAAAAAAAATATGAGTAAGAATAAGAAACAAAAGTTAAATAGAAAAAGTTCAAGTAAAAAAAACAAGTAATTAAATAGCAGCAGTAAAATGACAATAGCGAGACTATTCACAGGGGGTTACCAGTACAGAGTCAGTTGAGGTAATATGTTGAGGTAACATGTACATGCTAGCTAGCAGTATGGGCTTAGCTCTAATTGACAGTTGCTTTATTGTACAAGACATCTGGTTTATTCAGCTACCTCTCACTGTTTCCTTTACGCAAGCCTATGATTGTAAAACTCACAAAATTCCCATGTTTTTCAAAATTCTAAGTTGGAAGATTCCTGGATTCAGGATGGAATCATTTCTTGAAGTTACCGGAATTTTGCAACCCTAAGCAAGTGTGCTGTATCACAACTGTTGTAAACTATACATGGAGGAAAGCCTGTGTGATATATGATATATCGGTAATGTTGTCACGTTCTGACCATAGTTCTTTTGTGTTTTCTTTGTTTTAGTGTTGGTCAGGACGTGAGCTGAGTGGGCATTCTATGTTGTGTGTCAAGTTTTCCCGTTTCTATGTTTGGCCTGATATGGTTCTCAATCAGAGGCAGGTGTTAGTCATTGTCTCTGATTGGAAACCATATTTAGGTAGCCTGTTTTGTGTTGGGTTTTGTGGGTGGTTGTCTTCTGTCTTCGTGTGTCTGCACCAAACAGAACTGTTTCGTTTTTTTCACATTTGTTGTTTTGTATTTTGTAGTGTTCACGTTTATCGTCTTTATTAAACATGATGAACACTAAGCACGCTGCGCTTTGGTCCTCTCATTCATCCACAGGAGAAAGCCGTTACAGAACCATCCACCAACCACAAAAGGACCAAGCGGCGTGGTAATGGGCAGCAGCAGCAGCAGCAGCGATGTCAGGATTTCTGGACATGGGAGCGAGATCTGGACTGTGTCACTACTTGGGAGGAGATAGACAGGTGGGCGGTCGACCCAGGGAGAGTGCCGGAGCCCGCCTGGGATTCTCTGGAGCAGTGTGAGGAGGGATACCGGCGAATGTAGTCAGCACGGCGGCGCAGTAGGAAGCCCGAGAGGCAGCCCCAAAAATGTATTGGGGGGAGGGACACATGGAGTGTGGCAAAGCCAGGTAGGAGACCTGCGCCAACTTCCTGTGCTTACCAGAGAGCAAGAGACACCGGGCAGGCACCGTGTTATGCTGTGGAGCGCACGGTGTCCCCGGTGCAGATGCATAGCCCGGTGCGGTACATTCCAGCTCCTCGTATCGGCCGGGCTAGAGTGGGTATCGAGCCAGGTGCCATGAAGCCGGCTCTACGCATCTGGTCTCCAGTGCGTCTCCTTGGGCCGGCGTACATGGAACCAGCCTTACGCATGGTGTCCCCGGGTTCACCAGCACAGCCCAGTGCAGCCCAGTGCGGTCGGGCTACGGGGAGCATTGAACCAGGTAAGGTTGGGCAGGCTCGGTGCTCAAGAGCTCCAGTGCGCCTGCACGGTACGGTCTATCCAGTGCCACCTCCATGCACCAGCCCTCCGGTGGCAGCCCACGTACCAGGGTGTCTCTCCGTCTTCTGCCTTCGGGTGCTTCCTCCTCTCCAGTGCTGCCAGAGCCTCCCTCCTGTCTTGAGCCGCCAGAGTCTCCCGCCTGTCCAGCTCTGCCAGAGTCTCCTGCCTGTCCAGCTCTGCCAGGGTCTCCCACCTGTCCAGCGCTGCCAGAGTCTCCCGCCTGTCCAGCGCTGCCAGAGTCTCCCGCCTGTCCAGCGCTGCCAGGAACTGCCAGAGTCTCCCGCCAGCCAGCCAGGAGCTGCCAGAGCCGTCAGTCAGTCCCGAGCTACCCTTCTTTCCCGAGCTGCCCCTAGTTCTTTTGTGTTTTCTTTGTTTTAGTGTTGGTCAGGACGTGATCTGAATGGGCATTCTATGTTGTGTGTCTAGTTTTCCCATTTCTATGTTTGGGCCTGATATGGTTCTCAATCAGAGGCAGGTGTTAGTCATTGTCTCTGATTGGGAACCATATTTAGGTAGCCTGTTTTGTGTTGGATTTGTGGGTGGTTGTCTTCTGTCTTTGTGTGTCTGCACCAGACAGAACTGTTGTTTTGTATTTTGTAGTGTTCACGTTTGTCGTCTTTATTAAACGTGATGAACACTAACCACGCTGCACTTTGGTCCTCTCCTTCGTCCACAGAAGAAAGCCGTTACAGATGTGTCCCAAATGGCATACACACACACACACACACACAGAGATAAGGGGAAAGAACATCCATGGTATCCTTGGCCAATGTTCTTGGATCTCAGCCTATGCTCAGGCTGTAGACAGTTAGTGTAAGTTGTAATTGCTACACAATTCCAGCCAGCACCTTTAGACTACTGGCCATGTTATGGGGATGTACAGATGTAAAGAAATGTTTATGGTCATATGCACATCCTTAAAAACTTAGGTGCTGGGCTAAAGAAGTAAACTTGAAAAGAACAGAGGCAGGGCCGGCCCTCCCATTAGGCAAGATTAGGCCGTCGCCTATGGCAGCACTTGAATTTGAGGCAGCAATTCGACAGTTGGCTGCTGCCCTGCCGCACCCCTGATTAGTTACTACACCGCCCGCGGTACCCCAGCCACCAGCTCATAGCGTTGCTGCAGTTCCCGCCTCCACCCCATTCCCTCTTCTCCCGAAGTTCACTCCCACTATCCTTGGTCACTATGGTGATGTGTGTTTACATGGGACTAGCCAATTGTGAAACATTAATAAAAATTGATCTGTCAAATAAATAATTGTATTTTTTTTCTTCACGTTTGTGTGTGATGAAGATGATTAGTGATTAAGGCAGAAGCCTAACCTAGCCTGTTAATGTTAGCTAGCTACTACTAGTGGATATAATTATAGGGAATATAAAATATTTAAAAAATAAGAAAAGAGGCACAATTTGTAAACCAAAGAAATTCGCTGGTGAAATGTATCAGCGTGCAGCAATGTCCATCAGCTTGTGTGGAGAATGACAAGCCTACGAGGACAGGCAAATCATTCGCCGAGAACGATGAGCCCCCGTTCGCTGATTCCAGCAGCGACGAGGGCAAACCGGGGGAGTCTGAGCCACACACTTCCACTGATGATAACAGCTCTCCGGCTGGACAAGAACAAGTGGTCGTACCAGGCCTAGCCACACCTCCAAACATTGCAGACCCTACTATCTTGGACCCAGACTCCCCGTCCCTGATGACAGTGGTGGTGCTGCTGCTAAATCTGACTCCCAGACAAAAAAACATAAAAGATACCTGTGAGTGGCCAAAATATATGAACAGATCTTTAGGGGATATGTTAGTGCAGGCTGGGCCACATCAGGATAAGGAGGGGAATTTCCCAAGAGATGAGGGGCAACGAAGGTTTTCGGTGGCCCACTACAATAGGAGGATGGCGAACAGAGAGAGAGTGGAGAGACCAAAGCTTGTCTATTCCAAGCAAAACGATGCAGACTTCTGTTTTTGCTGCAAACGTTTTTCACACGATTACAAATCTGCGCTGGTCAGTGATGGAACCAGGGACTGGAAGAATCAGTCCCACCTCCTCAGCTCGCATGAGGAGTCGCATGACCACCTAGATAGTTTCCAGAAGTGGAAGGAGCTGGAGATCAGGCTGGTGTACAATCAAACTCAGATGATTTGATTTCAGGACCATGGACATCTACCGAGAGAAAACATCGCTGACTGCAATGCAGCACCACATGAGAGGAGAGGCCACACTAAGTGGAGATTAAATAAATAAATGCTGATGTTGGACAATCAAAGGTACTAAACGATATCATAACCACCATCGATAAAAAACAGTAATGTGCAGCCGTCTTCATCGACCTGGCCAAGGCTTTCGACTCTGTCAATCACCATATTCTTATCGACAGACTCAGTAGCCTCGGTTTTTCTAATGACTGCCTTGCCTGGTTCACCAACTAATTTGCAGACAGAGTTTAGTGTGTCAAATCGGAGGGCATGTTGTCCGGTCCTCTGGCAGTCTCTATGGGGGTGCCACAGAGTTCAATTCTCGGGCCGACTCTTTTCTCTGTATATATCAATGATGTTGCTCTTGCTGCGGGCGATTCCCTGATCCACCTCTATGCAGACGACACCATTCTGTATACTTCTGGCCTTACCTTGGACACTGTGCTATCTAACCTCCAAACGAGCTTCAATGCCATACAACACTCCTTCCGTGGCCTCCAACTGCTCTTAAACGCTAGTAAAACCAAATGCATGCTTTTCAACCGTTCGCTGCCTGCACCCGCACGCCCGACTAGCATCACCACCCTGGATGGTTCCGACCTAGAATATGTGGACATCTATAAGCACCTAGGTGTCTGGCTAGACTGTAAACTCTCCTTCCAGACTCATATCAAACATCTCCAATCTAAAATCAAATCTAGAGCCGGCTTTCTATTCCGCAACAAAGCCTCCTTGACTCACGCCGCCAAACTTACCCTAGTAAAACGGACTATCCTACCGATCCTCGACTTCGGCGATGTCATCTACAAAATAGCTTCCAATACTCTACTCAGCAAACTGGATGCAATTTATCACAGTGCCATCCGTTTTGTTACTAAATCACCATATACCACCCACCACTGCGACCTGTATGCTCTAGTCGGCTGGCCCTCGCTACATATTCATCGCCAGACCCACTGGCTCCAGGTCATCTACAAGTCCATGCTAGGTAAAGCTCCGCCTTATCTCAGTTCACTGGTCACGATGGCAACACCCATCCGTAGCACGCGCTCCAGCAGGTTTATTTCACTGATCATCCCTAAAGCCAACACCTCATTTGGCCGCCTTTCGTTCAAGTTCTCTGCTGCCTGTGACTGGAACGAATTGCAAAAATCGCTGAAGTTGGAGACTTTTATCTCCCTCACCAACTTCAAACATCTGCTATCTGAGCAGCTAACCGATCGCTGCAGCCGTACATAGTCCATCGGTAAATAGCCCACCCAATTTACCTACCTCATCCCCATACTGTTTATATTTATTTACTTTTCTGCTCTTTTGCACACTAGTATCTCTACCTGTACATGATCATCTGATCATTTATCACTCCAGTGTTAATCTGCAAAATTGTAATTATTCACCTACCTCCTCATGCCTTTTGCACACAATGTATATAGACTATTTTTTTCTTTTTTTCTACTGTGTTATTGACTTGTTTATTGTTTACTCCATGTGTAACTCTGTGTTGTTGTCTGTTCACACTGCTATGCTTTATCTTGGCCAGGTCGCTGTTGTAAATGAGAACTTACCTGGATAAATAAAGGTGAAATAATAAAATAAATACCAAAAAATTGATTTTTGTAAATAAACGAAATTCGTAAAAGCTGGGTCATTGACCTAAAGCTTATTTTACACTGCACCAGCGAAATGAGGCCCGCCAAGGCTCAAATGATCTTACTCTGTTTTACAGTTCTACAGGAACATTAAAATATATGTTAAATATGTAGTGTTATTTTTTATTGTAATTGTAACAATTATGGGGTCGTGTGGGATATTATTAATAAGAAACTTGTTTTCCTACTACAGGTAGCAGGTTGCATAGTGATAGCAACAATGTAGCTCTCCGATGCAGGGGTTAAAGTAACATTCCCTTCTGCCTGGTAAGGGACCTCCTATATGTGCACGTGTCCACAAAAACAGTTTATGGGCATAAACATAGAATTACATAGATGGTTGGAGCTTATTTCTTCATCTTCCAAAAAAGGCTGTGGTAATCCTACCTGTTTGACAGACACAATTATCCTATCCATAGATGTCGGTATAGCCAAATCACATCAAATCAAATCAAATTGTATTAGTCACATGCGCTGAATACAACAGTGAATTGCTTACATACGAGCCCCTAACCAACAATGGAGATTTTAAAAATACGGATAAGGTTAAGAAATAAAAGTAACAAGAAATTAAAGAGAAGCAGTAAAATAACAATAGCAAGACTATATACCGAGGGTACCGTTACAGAGTCAATGTGCGGGGGCACCGGTTAGTTGAGGTAATATGTACATGTAGGTAGAGTTATTAAAGTGACTATGCATAGATGATAACAACAGAGAGTAGCAGCGATGTAAAAGAGGGGGGGGTGCAAATAGTTTGGGTAGCCATTTGATTAGGATTTTCAGGAGTCTTTTGGCATGGGGTAGAAGCTGTTTAGAAGCCTCTTGGACCAAGTCTTGGCGCTCTGGTAACGCTTGCAGTGTAGTAGCAGAGAGAACCGTCAATGACTAGGGTTTGCTGGAGTCTTTGACAATATTTAGGGCCTTCCTCTGACACCGCTTGGTATAGAGGTTCTGGATCACAGGAAGCTTGGCCCCAGTGATGTACTGGGCCGTTCGCATTACCCTCTGTAGCACCTTATGGTCAGATGCCGAACAGTTGCCATACCAGGCAGTGATGCTACCGGTCAGGATGCTCTCGATGGTGCATCTGTAGAATCTTTTGAGGATCTGGGGACCCATGCCAAATCTTTTCAGTCTCCTGAGGGGGAATAGGTTTTGACGTGGCCTCTTCATTACTGTCTTGGTATGTTTGGACCATGATAGTTTGTTGGTGATGTGGACACCAAGGAACTTGAAACTCTCGACCCACTCCACTACAGCCCTGTCGATGTTGTAGCATAGGCCTATTAATTGGGCTGCTATTATGTTCTGTTCCTCCGACTTTTAGCGGTTGGCAGAACGTCCATGGCCGGCCCTGCAGAGAGGCCCACACACTGAATATATGCTCCTAGTTTACCACCTTTATTGACAACGTTTCAATCCAACAGGATCTTCGTCAGGTCAGATATACTGCTGTAAATAATCAAGAAAAACAAGAATAAAAAGAAGATTGACTTTCAGAGAGGAGCGTGGAGCTACTGAAACCATAGATAAAGCATTATGAAAATGAAGAGGAGAGAGAAAGTGAGAGAGAGAGAGAGAGAGAGAGAGACAGAAAGAGAGGAGGGGAAGAGAGAGACAGTCAGAGAGAGGAAGAAAAAGAGCGAGAGAGAGAAGATACAGTAGGAGAAAGAGAGAGAAAGAGACAGAGACTGAAAGACAGTGACAGAAAGAGGGAAACTCACATGGCCTAATTAAAAGCAAATTGGTTTAATTGTCTCATGTAGCCGACTTAGCCTTAATCACACATACATGATTTGCAATCTCATGTGCAGCAGTAGGACTAGGCTCCATGTGATGAATTACTGTCCTGTGGACCTCGGGCTAGGACGGTGCTCAGAATTCAATTAAGAAATTCTCAAGCGGGGGACATTTTGATGGATGACAATGACGCTGGCAAAACACATGTGCCCTACTGCCCGTCCTTGTGCGGTGCAAAGCTGTATAGCTGTATAGCACATGTGACATATGAGTGACATATGAGTGTTAAGGGTGATGCAGAGGTCAGGTAGGCTACTCTCTCTCTGATCAACACTCACTGGATCTAATACTGGGGGACAGAAAACAACCGTCAACTCAAAACATAATATCCATGCCCTATCACTCCCCCCTTTCGAAGCCACCGTACTCCCTCACACACACACACGAACGCACACACACACACGCACATACGCACGCACAAACACACACGCACACACACATGCACACACACGTACAAACACGTGTCTCCTAGTGTCACGGTTTTTGCTGCTGCTCTCTTCAGCAGAGAGGGGGACACTGTTGCTGTGTGTAGTGCATGTTCTGCATCTGAGTGAGACCCTTAACTCAGAGAGCAGCTAGCGCATACAGCAGCTTGTGCAGAGCGCCTCACAAGCAGCCCGCTAGTCTGCCTCCATTTGGCTACGGAGGAGATCGCCTGGGAATCAAGGCTTGCTGTTCTTCCAGCTGAGTGCCAGAGACACAGAGGTCACATCTTCTTTCATAGACAAAGACGGGAGAGAAATGAATAAGAGGGTATGTGTGTGATGGTGGCGTATTGCCGTGTGGACAGAAAATGACATTATTTTTTGCTAGATAGAGGGGAACACAAGTGACGTAGTTTAGAAATTGTGAAAGCCACAAGATACAACACATTTCCTTTCTCCATAGTTCAGCCTCCCTGTCTGAGTCACTCAGGCCATGGAAACATTTAGATGTACTATGAACTTAAGATGGGCATAATAATGGAAACAATCAAATGTCAACCAAACAACTTCTCCATGTCATTTCAGCTACTGTAGCCTCTGCTCTGTACGTGGAGATAGCCAGGGTAATAATTCAGAATATTGACAGTACATGAACCAAGGTCATCTTTAATGCAGAGAACACCGGAATAAGAATTATCACAGTGAATTATTGTAATGTTTGTTTATGTGTTAAATAATCCCATAAGGGATTGGTTGCCAACTGGCGATAAGGGATGGGTTGCCAACTGACACGTAAATAAAATGTAATTCATTCATTCACGCATCTGACATTAAAATCTGAAAACATGAAATTACCTTAATCATGTATTATCCTTCATGTACATTAATTAGATTGATAAACTGTAACATTTCAAACATAGTGCAACTGAAAAAACCAGGGGGATATAGCCCTAGGCAAACATTAAATATGATTCATGATGAAAAAGGATCAAAACATCCTAGCAGAGACTACATTCTATTTCCCTCGATGAAGGCCAAAATTAAATTGGGGTATTTTTTGTAATTCAATAAATATTAATAAGACCAGATCATTAATTTATTATTTCCTATTTCCCTTCTTTCTGGGCAATTGCACTTCCTTCAGAGCACAATGTTGTCTGAAGGTAGCAGAGAGGTAGCAGAGAGGTAGCAGAGAGGGTAGCAGAGACGGCAAACACAGATGAGATGGCGCTCTATATTCCCATGTCATGTTACTGAGGCATACAACGTCCACAAGTCAAACATTCAAACAATTTACTGGAAAAAAATATTATATCAATGGTTCTCCACTATTTGATTGCTGATCAAGTGTGAAAAGTTCAATAAATTAGAGTCTCATCATGCAGCCTTAGAATATATTTAAAACATCTAAACATATAGCCCAATGATTGTATCACAAGTAAAGTTGCATAAATAACTCTAAATAAAGCATATAGAAGTTCCTGTTTCTTTGTTAACACTAAACACAGAATAGCCGCATGTGTGCACTCCCTCAAATACTTCAGAGAAAATATCCTTTATTCAGCTACGTTCAATTGTATTCTTCATACTATAAAATAATATAAAATAATGCCACAGAATTCGAAGCAAATCTTGTCTGCTAAATGAACTAGTGTAGCCCACAGCCATTTGCATAACCAGATCAGGGCCTAACATCAGAGTGTGCTATTCTCTTCTTCATATTTTTCTTCATATTATGATTCTTTAGACCTGTCTAAAATAATGAATGGATTTATTGTGCTGGATTTTCTCGACTTTTCCAAATGTAGATGTTTCAAAGGTCTGCATCAGTGGCTTGTAGGCTATGAGAAGAAGCCAGGACATACAAAATGTGTTTATGTTAATTAATGTTCAATTACCGTGAGACCGGCAGTTATTTGCTTCACAATCACCAAATTTCATGACCGCCACTGCCCTAAGAGGCGCTGAACCAATGATATATTTATACACTTGATGACTAATAGGGGGCACTGTGTTGATACCACCTTGCCCCCATTTTGGCACTCCCCATTGTAAAAAAAAATATTTAGGAAACTATAGAAATGCATTCATGACACATTTATTATATTACAGACACCTTATTGCATACTTTGAAATTATATTATGTGAGCTACTCACAAAACATATATATTTTTTTTTTACTGTCCCCACTCCAACAATACAAACACTTAAATACATGTACCCACTGGAAAAAAACATACTGAGTTACAGTTATCAGTCAATTGAAATAAATCCACTAGGCCCTAATCTTTGGATTTCACATGACTGGGCAGAGCTGCAGCCATTTGCAGCCAATCAGAATGAGTTTTTCACCACAAAGGGGGGGGGGCAGCACCCCCTCCCCCCTGAGATGATCCCACAGCTGAACGGATGTGGAGGTCCAGAGCTGGCCTGCTAAAACGTGGTCTGCGGTTGTGAGGCCTGTTGGATGCCAAATTCTCTAAAACGACATTGACGGCGGGTTATGGTAGAGAAATTAACATTAAATTCTCTGGCAATAGCTCTGGCGGACATTCCTGCAATTGGCACACTCCCTCAAATCTTGAGACATCTATGGCATTGTGTTGTCCCCAGCACATGGTGCACCTGTGTAATGAGTATGCTGTTTAATCAACTTCTTGATATTCCACACCTGTCAGGTAGCTGGATTATCTTGGCAGATGAGAAATGCTCATTAACAGGGATGTAAACAAATTTGTACACAGAATTGGAAGAAATAAGCTTTTAGTGCTATGGAACATTTTTGGATTTTTTTTTTATTTCAGCTCAGGAAACATGGGACCAACACTTTACATATCGCGTGTATATTTTCATTCAGTATAATTTTGTCCTTGAAACATAATTGAAATACTGTAGAATTCCATTAATTTCTATGGAGGACTTCTACTACTGGGGAGTGCCAATATGGTCGAATGATGGCATCAAAGCCTCTTAATGGCCAATACATAGAATGCGCAATCCAGGGTTTATATACATCATTGGGCCGAGCCCGTCTGTAAATGTCAAATAGAGCTTCTGTTAGTAAGCAACATAACTCCAAAGAGGGGTTTGCACCGGGTGCGTTATATCAGAGGGGCAGCTGTGAAACACCCAGCGGTACACGTGGCAAGGTTGAAGTGCTGAGGTATGCCTCTCTCGCCTCACAACACCTCGTGCTTGACCTCCTGTCCAGTGGATGTTGGGGATCATAATACACGCAAACACAAGGCTACACATAGACCAATACATACACTCACACACGCAAGCGGCAAATTGCAGCAGATGAAGCATCAATATGGCACACAACTTCAGTCTGATATATAGACAGTAGAAAGAGCATAAGTAATTGCCTGGAAGTCTGGAATCGAGAAATACTACTTAAAATTATGTCACATTTTGACAACAATATTTTATTGTTCTAGTAATGTTTTAATAATTACTCAGACAAAATGTGTAGGTAATCGGCTAAACAGGTCTAATCACAAATGCAGCACGGACAGATTAGGCTATTTATTCCCTCCCCTGTCCTCTTATCTTTCAATCTCTTTTTTATCTAAAGGCTATTCAATCAACGTCCTGTCGTCCCGGCTTTATTGCATGTGTAGTTTTGAACAAACCGCATGCACAGGAGTGTGTGGTGCTATAGTTAATTCCTTGCTGTTCACAGGTCTATAAAATGTTTAGAAGCGAGAGTTGAGAACACCTGCCAAATCTGTTTTACTATAACAAGTTTTTAGAAGAAAAATAAATACATTTCCAATTAAGTATTGGTTTGTGTCTATGGTCCGTGCTCACAAAAGCGCTCTCTCCATCTCTCTGTAGTGTGTGTGTATGTATGTGTGTGTGTGTCAGTCAATCAGTCAGCGCGCGCTCTGTCCCTCTGCATGGCTCGGAGCTGAGGATAAAGATTTCCAGAGAGTTTCTCCGGTTCATACTACACTACCACCTTGTGGAGAGCTGCTCTGTTCCAAGCAGGGACCGACAATAAATGTGAGCAATGTAAAAAATTTAGTTCAGTTCTTTACAATACTCGCTTATAGGATATATTTTATATTTTTATTCCATAACCTATACTACCACTATTTATATACTACTACTGCTACTAGTACTACTATTTATATATTACTACTAAGCCTATAACAACTGATAATAATTATAATAATAATAATAATAATAACAATAAGAAGAAGTACCAGTAGAATAAGAATAGCCAGCAATTGTAATTACCAATTAGTATAAATAAATAATAATAATAATAATAAATGTGCCCTTTCAAAATGACAAAAGTACCTGGGACTTGTACACCAAAGCCAACAAAACACGTTGTTTTTCTCTGAAAACAAACAAACACACCAAGACGGACAGATGCACACTATAAATGCCCACCACCACCCCTTACTCTCACAGAGCGAAGGACGACGCGATATGAGAATAATGAAGCAGTAGCAGGAGCCAGGAGGATAGGGTGGACTTGGTCTTGGTTTGGTCTCAGTGATGTGATGTCCACTGTTTGTCCAAGCCAAAGGACACGTGTGACGAACATTCAGTGCGAACACACGTTTTCAATGGAGCCAGGGTGATTTTATAGCAGATATTAACGAAAATCAACATAGAGGGTATAGACAATTTAAAGTACAACACCGATACATTTGAAACAAAACGGACAAATGTGTGGGGACTGTTGCGGCACACAAAATAACACTTTGTTCCGTGCGCAACGCGCACGAGTGATAAGGGTAGCCAAACACCTTGCGCTGCGCATCAGCCAGGCAGACACCGAAATGTCAGTCACTCACCTGCTTGTGAAGAGCTTGTCCGAAACATCGCAGAAGTGAGCAGAAAGCCGAAGCAACAAAGAACCGATGCTAGTAGCTTCATTTTCAGGGGTTCTCAATAACTCCTTTGATTCACATGTCCAGAAGCAAAAACCCTTTCGGATTGAAAAATATGAAAATGTAGACGTAGCTTGTTGTGTCAATTTACAGTTAGGTTATTGATTTGGGTTAGTAGGCTAATTAGTCCATCTACTTCTTCTCCCGGTCTGGTTTATTTATGTCTCGTGAATAAAAGTTCAAACAGATTGATTAGCTTCCAACCAGGTTCCAAAGTAGCGCTGTAATATGGCTTGTCAAAATAGTAAAGCAATTCTCATCATGCCAATACTCTCTCGGAGTTGGTTAGTGCACGAAGCGACGTCTCGCAGTCTAAGAGACACACCCCCTTGCATGTTTGTGTCCTCCCACAGTCAACAGGATTGGTCGACAATAGTGCTGATTTATTGAAGCCCGCCTCCTAGAACTCCAGGGAGGCTCCCATTGGCTCTTTGAAGTTGCCAAAATTATTGAATTTGTTGCGTCGGTTCCTGTCGTGCCCCTCGCACCTGTCTCACAGTCTAGAAAAACATATTGCTTGTCAAAATTATGTATAATACCTGTTTTGGGAGACAAACATGTAAGCACAATAAACTATATACGGGCATTTTTTCTTACAGCTTAAAATACATTTCTAGAGACAGTTATCTAAGTGATAATAATTAATAACATTATGAGTAGCATAGGCAATGGTATTTATTGTCTTAGATAATGTGTTGTTTAGAATAGGACTGAATTCGTTGTGATTCAGCTTTGACTTTTGAATAAAAAACAAAACAAATGACAACTGAAGTTCGAGTCATTGGATAGAACGTAAATAGTGTCTGTCCACATCAGAACATCAGAACGACCTACCTCTCAATAACACTCCTCTCTCTCTGTCACACCTCAAGTGAGGTGTGACCACCCTCTGAGCTGCAATATGCCAAAGCAGTCTGGTCAGAAATGCAAATTGTTCTATGTTGGGCGCACATAGGATGTACACACGTACATACACACATACACTCACACACACACACACACACACACACACACACACACACACACACACACACACACACACACACACACACACACACACACACACACACACACACACACACACACACTCACACACACACACACACACACACACACACACACACACACACACACACACACACACACACACACACACACACACACACACACACACACACACACACACACACCACCAAGCCTTCTGCATGTTGTTTTTCCCTGAATTAAACTGTATTATGAATATTCATGTTACAATGTTAAAGAGGACTGTAGAGGTAAATGATAAGGTACACATATTAATGTGTTGATTTGTAAGGATACCTGGCCTACAATGATGACTGGCAGACATAATATTGGGTAATTTTTTAACTATGGAAAGGGACTGTTGCTTCGAGACTGAACAAAAAAAATAGCACAACATGTGTAGTGTCCCATGTTTCATGAGCTGAAATGAAAGATTCCAGAAATGTTCAATATGCATAACAAACAAAAAGCTCAAACATGTTATGCACACATCCGCTACATCTGTGTCCGCAAGCATATCTCCTTAGCCAAGATAACCCATCCACCTTTCATCATTATACAGGTGCACCTTATGCTGGGGACATTACAGTTTTTTTCGATTGCTAAACGACAGTGGACACAACTGGAGTCACATGTGCAAAACTCTAACTACAGTCTGCACTGCAGCAGTTCATGTGGACCAAACTCTAGTTCGTTTTTCATTGCTTGAACACAGTTTTCAAAACTCTACACACTTATCCCATGACTTTAACCACAACCTGCACAACACTGTGGATTTACAGCACTTTGTTCAAATGCTAACACACTGCTGTCAAAACTGTGAACCACACATTCAAAACGGAATAGATTTCAGCCTTGTGCCTTTCAAACACTGCTGATTGCAATTTCAGCTGAAAGGCTAAGCAGGTGTAAATTAACAGTAAATTAAAACATTACAGGAATCTATTTTGTATTGCAATTATAGAATATTTACACCGATATATGTTACAGTAAGTTTGACTGTAAAATATATTTTTACAACAGGACCCAAAGGCTGCCCCCAATAGGGGGAAGAGGAAAAATATGTTCAGATGCACAGGAAAATGCTATTGTTGACATGGTTGTTGTCAACAATGCAATAAAACTGCGGGAGATTCAAGATAGAGTGCTGGCTGATAATGATATATTTGAAAATGTTAATTCTGTCAGCACAACAACTATTGCTCGAGTCCTAAAGAAACACCAAGTTACAGTGAAACAGTTATACACTGTACCGTTCGAGAGAAACAGTGAACGGGTAAAAGAGCAAAGATACCAATATGTCCAGGTAAGACGTCTGAGGTTACGTACACAGCTATACAAAATATTTACAGTAAAAAAACACTAGCATTTCTACAGTAAAACTGTGCACTTACTGTTTTTCAGAGAGTAATGGAGGTGGAAGCACTGGAAAGACCACATTCATTTGTATTTATCGATGAAGCTGGATTTAACCTTGCCAAAACACGGCGCAGAGGAAGGAATGTTATAGGTCAAAGGGCCGCTGTGGAGGTTCCAGGCCAAAGGGGGGGAAATATCACCATGTGTGCTGCAATGGCCAATGATGGTTTGCTTCTCAACACACCACTCATTGGCCCATACAACACAGAAAGGCTTATAGCTTTCCTAGAACAGCTCTATGCTCAGCTAGTGCCAGCAGAACAGGGGGAGCCAGTAAGAAACCCCCAAGTTTTTGTCATAGTTTGCGATAACGTTGCTTTTCAACACTCTGCAGCTGTCACAGATTGGTTTGCAGCACATCACAGATTTATGGTTTTGTACCTGCCTGCATATTCACCCTTCCTCAACCCAATAGAGGAGTTTTTCTCTGCCTGGAGGTGGAAAGTGTTTGGTCACCACCCACATGACCAAATGTCTCTTTTGGAAGCCATGCGTGCCGGATGTGAGGACACGAGTCCAGAGGACTGCCAGGGATGGATAAGGCACTCCAGAAGATTCTTCCCCAGGTGCATGGCAAGAGAAAACATTAGATGTGATGTTGAAGAAAACCTGTGGCCTGATGCTAGAGAGAGGCAGGATTAGCCGCTCAATTATTTGATCGAATTACAGTATGTACTTTTAGTTTCTACCTTTTTTTTCTCATTACTGTAATTCCGTAAATTACTACAGACTATTGAAGCAAACTGCTAATTTTCATTTACCTTAAAGAATTATGTTCTAAAAAAAAATATAAATCATGTGAAAGAATGTCACTCTTTTCTTTGAAGAAAATATTACTTTGTATGAAGTCACTGAAATTGTTCAAACTGTAAAGATGAAAAGTTTGTATTTTCTGTATTGGTGTTTGATGCTAGTGTTTTTACTCTCAGTGTGTTCTGAGTGACAGTGTGTGTTATCTCAGTGAGGGTTGTGCATAGTGTTTGGCTGCACTGAGCGTGTTTTGAGCCATGTGTTAAGAGTTGTGTTGCTTGGAATGAGTTTTGCAGGTGATGTGAACTGTTTAGCTCAGGTGACTGTTGGTAGTGCAGACTGTAGTTAGAGTTTTGCACATGTGACTCCAGTTGTGCCCACTCTCGTTTAGCAATCGAAAAAAACTGTAAAAGGCCACTAAAATGTGCAGTTTTGTCACACAACACAATGCCACAGATGTCTACAGTTTTGAGGGAGTGTGCAATTGGCTTCACGGTTGGGATGGTGTGCTTCGGCTTGGAAGCCTCCCCCTTTTTCCTCCAAACATAACAATGGTCATTATGAACAAACAGTTTTATTTTTGTTTCATCAGACCAGAGAACATTTCTCTAAAAAGTAAGATCTTTGTCCCCATGTGCAGTTGCAAACCGTAGTCTGGCTTTTTTATGGTGGTTGTGGAACAGTGGCTTCTTCCTTGCTGAGTGGCCTTTCAGGTTATGTCGATTTAGGACTCGTTTTACTGTGGATATAGATACTTTTGCACCTGTTTCCTCCAGCATCTTCACAAGGTCCTTTGCTGTTGTTCTGGGATTGATTTGCACTTTTCGCACCAAAGTACGTTCCTCTCTAGGGGACAGACTAGAGGAACGCGTCTCCTTCCTGAGCGGTATGACGGCTGCGTGGTCCCATGGTGTTTATGCTTGCGTACTATTGTTTGAACAGATGAACGTGGTACCTTCAGGCTTTGGAAATTGCTCCCAAGGAGGAACCAGAATTGTGGAGGTCTACAAATTTTGTTTTTGAGGTCTTGGCTAATTTCTTTTGATTTTTCCATGCTGTCAAGCAAAGAGGCACTGAGTTTGAAGGTAGGCCTTGAAATACATCTACAGGTACACCTCCAATTGATTTAAATAATGTAAATTAGCCTATCAGAAGCTTCTAAAGCCATGACATAATTTTCTGGAATTTTCCAAGCTGTTTAAAGGCACAGTCAACTTAGTGTATGTAAACTTCTGACCCACTGGAATTGTGATACAGTGAATTAGAAATGAAATAATCTGTCTGTAAACAATTGTTGGAAAAATGACTTGTGTCATGCACAAAGTAGATGTCTTTACTGATTTGCCAGAAATATAGTTTGTTAACAAGAAATTTGTGGAGTGGTTGAAAAACGAGTTTTAATGACTCCAACCTAAGTGTATGTAAACTTCCAACTTCAAATGTGTATATATATATATATATATATATATATACATGTATAATTGATATAATTTAAATGTTGTTTGAATTGCTTTGTGTATTACAATGCTCACTGATTCCAAATTGCTTGACATACAGTGGCCTTTCAAAGAGCTTTCAATAAAGGCGATGTCATGAATATAAGCTCCGCCCACTCAGCTTTTCTTTTTAAACTTCCTGGTAGTTAGCCATGGGAGAGAAAGTAGTTTTCAGAATGACTGTTCAGGACCTTTAAATGTTAAGCAAATGGCCCTGTTTAACTTTATGTCCTTCTTTCATGTTCTCTTCAAATGATCCTTGAGTCCTTCCCCAAAGACTTTGAACATTGGAAGTTTGCAATGCTCACTTTGCAGAAAGTCACTAAGGACTGTTTTCTGCTTGAGTGCAAAATGAATAATGACGCATTGAACTGCCTGACATCTTCAGCACTGCAACTGTAGTTCTGACCTTTCACCACAGGGGGGAGGTAGACTATCACCTCCGAGGTCACAGTGTCATGATGCATTTAGCATAAAGCTAGCAGGTGGGATGACTCAATGCATGCCTCCCAAATGGCACCCTATTCCCTTTATAGTGTGCTACTTTTGACCAGAGCCCTATGGGTCCTGGTGACATGTAGTGAACTACATAGAGAATAGGGTGGGATACACACAATGACTCAAGCAGGTACCAACAAGTTTACTGTCTCAGTGTCTTTTAATTTGACACATCGGAACATCTTATCATTTAGACACATTGTTATTAAAATACGACTCAGTGTGATGAGCATTTAATATCACTGACAAGTGATTAAGAAATATTAAAATTAGTTTTCAATTTGAATAGGGGCTGCGGCTTATTCTCGCTCTTAAGCAACTCCAGTGACTGCCGTTTATCATTTTAATAATACCTCAAATGCAATTCAGCCCACTCTATTTTTTTCTTCAATTTCATTATATATATTTTAAAGATCGCTCCTCTGACAGTATCTTCTTAATGCTGTCAATTACATAATTTATTCCACAGATTATTATGAAACAGAATCATAAAACGATAAGGTTGTGTGTGTGTGTGTGTGTGTGTGTGTGTGCGTGTGTGTGTGTGTGTGTGTGTGTGTATGTGTGTGTGTGTGTGTGTGTGTGTGTGTGTGTGTGTGTGGGTGAGTGTGTGTGTGTGTGTGTGTGTGTGTGTGTGTCTACCTGCCTGCCTGCTTTAGCTCCCCTGGTGCCAGTGGTGTACCTAATCTAATACATAAGTCCCTGATTTGTTTAATGGATGAGACTTTGCTGCATGAGGCGAGCCAATAAAACCATAGCAGCCTCCAGAGGGCTAATGCCTCATAATGATTCCACACACACAATGTTCTGCAACTTATGAAGCAACTTTATCATACTCCTCCTCACACATCCCAGTGCTTATTTGTTTCACTGCTACCCTGCAACCAATGCAATCTCTCCCCCTGCAGCAAAGGGTATTCACAAAGGCTTGCAACCCAAATGTAACCCTATTCCCTATATAGTGCACTATTTTTGACCAGAAGAAGTGCACTATATAGGGAATAGGGTGACATGTGAGATGCATTTGT
This sequence comes from Oncorhynchus tshawytscha, assembly GCF_018296145.1. NCBI lineage: Eukaryota > Metazoa > Chordata > Actinopteri > Salmoniformes > Salmonidae > Oncorhynchus > Oncorhynchus tshawytscha. The sequence goes on from NC_056454.1 coordinate 34,893,110, forward strand.
GGGCATTCATTCAACAGCCTGTCTGGCTGTCACAATATATTAACCACGTGTTGAATCAGAAAGGGAAGACAGCAGGCAGACTGTATTCAATGTATCAATGTGTCACAATATATTAACCACATGCTGAATCAGAAAGGGAGGACAGCAGGCAGACTGTATGGTTATTTAATGTATAGTACAAGCTAACTGCAGATTGAATACCAATAATCACATTACTAACCATGTATGTATTTGCCATTGGAAAGTGTGCCTTGACTGCATGGTACTCTAGGAAATAATCTTATGTATAACATGTTTATTGAAATGCTGAAAGTATACATTGTTTTTATAATTTTATCAGTAATTTACTGTATTAATCAATAGTATCATACTGTATAAACTGAATACAGTAGATTACCATAGATTGCACAGTAAAATACCGTACATTTGTTTTACAGCACACTGTAAGACCTTTCTCTAATTTCAACAGTTTCATAGTATTAATTATGGTGCATTGTGGGAAAATGTTGTGGGCAGGGAACGAGTCTCTGTCTCATTAACATATTTTAAGGCGATACTTGTAAGAGGCTGAATTTGTTGTACCCGTGTTTGAGAATGCTGTACCAATGTAAGTCATGTGCTCGTGGTGGTCTAACAATAATAAATAAAAAAGAAACGTCCTCTCTGTCAACTGTGTTTATTTTCAGCAAACTTAACATGTGTAAATATTTGTATGAACATAACAAGATTCAACAACTGAGACATAAACTGAACAAGTTCCACAGACATGTGACTAACAGAAATTGAATAATGTGTCCCTGAACAAATGGGGGGTCAAAAATAACAGTCAGCATCTGGTGTGGTCCTTAACCAGTTAACCAGTTACTACAACATTTTCAGTAACCGTTACAGAAACATTTTACTTGCTGTGACTGACTGTGACTGTGACTGTGACTGTGACTGTGACTGTGACTGTGACTGTGACTGCACTGAGTGTAAGTTGCTAATAACAAGAGCGCCTGCTAAATGACCAAAATGTAAATGTAAAAATCAAAACTTACTAAGAACACTGGGTAATATGTCGCTGCATGGGCAATTCCAGTAACATACTGTAAATTATATTACAGGGATATTTCTGGTACTGTAAAATGGATTACAGTAGCTGGACTGTAAAATATGTTATAGTAACTTATTGGCCAATTGCAGTCAGTAAGTTACTGTCAATTTTACACTAAATGTTTTACAGTGTACATTAAGAAGTGTAGGATACTGTGGGCAACACATCATTCCACACCATTCCACAACATAATTATCTATGTCAAAAACATCATTTGAACAATCTGGAAATCTAAAGACAACAGAGAACATGACAGACAGGTCTGTTTCTCTCCTTCTAAGCATCTATTCCCTTCCAATATAATGTCTGAGAAAATAAAATACATTCATATTTTATTGAAAGAGTGATTCATGTCCAATTCTGAGACACTGACAATATCCCAAATAGCACCCTATTCCCTATAGAGTGCACTAATTTTGACAAGAGCCTTCTGGGCCCTGGTCAAAAGTAGGTCATAGGGAATAGGGTTCCGTTATGGGACGCAGACTGTGGCTGTGGAGAAGCTGCAGTGCATACATGTATTTTTGTAAGAGCTCACCTTGTCTTTGAATAGATTGAGAATACATTCAAGGTCTTACATGTCCTCTTCACAAACAGATATTCTGTTCCCAGAAAGGCAAACGCTTTCAATGACAAACTTTACTGTAGAGTAGTGTACACTGGCTTCATTAGAGTGTGTGGTGGATAAAGCAAACCAGTATAAGCCTCAGCATTTATCTAAAATGCTAAATAATTATATTAAATGTCTACTCGTGTGACTGTAAGGTGCATTTCATTGTACCGCAAATTACATGAAATGCTTTGAAAGGCTATTCATGGCTCACATCAACATCATCATCCCAGACACCCTGGACCCACTCAATCCACATGCCACCCCAACAGATCCACAGACGTCACAATCTTTATTGCGCTGCCCTCACCTAATACCTATGTATGAATGCTGTTCATCGATTACAGCTCAGCATTCAACACCATAGTCTCCTCCAAGCTCATAACCAAGCTAAGGACCCTGGGACTGAACACCTCCCTCTGCAACTGGATCCTGGACTTCCTGACGGGCCGCCCCCAGGTGGTGAGGGTAGGCAGCAACACATCCGCCGCACTGACCATCAACACAGCCCCCCCCAGGATGTGTGCTTAGTCCCCTCCTGTACTCCCTGTTGACCCATTATTGTATGGCTGCGCACGGCTCCAACACCATCATCAAGTTTGCTAACAAACTGATCTTGGACTACAGGAAAAGGAGGCGCCCCCATCCACGTCAATGGGACTGTAGTGGAGCGGGTCGAGAGCTTCAAGTTCCTCTGCGTCCACAGGAATTAACATGGTGCAGACACACCCACAGAGTTGTGAAGAGGGCAAGCTGTAAGACTGCTAAACAAGGGTGCTAAACAAGACTGCTAAATAGCTAATCAAATGGCTACCCAGACATGGACCCTTTTTTGCACTAACTCTCTTACACTGACTATGCACACACACTGGACTCAACCCACACACTCACACATACTTACACTGACACCCCAACGCACACACGCACACACGCACACACACATACTGATGCCACACACACACACTATCACACACACACACACTTCCACATTCACCACATACGCTGCTGCTACTGTCTTATCTATCCTGTTGCCAAGTCACTTTACCCCTACCATTATGTCAGAGGAGGCTGGTGGGAGGAGCTACAGGAAGACGGGCTCATTGTTATGGAATGAATGGAACAGAGTCAAAAATGTGGTTTCCATATGTTTGATGTGTTTGTTATTGTTCCATTCATTCCATTCCAGTCATTACAACGAACCTGCCCTCCTAGAACTCCTCCCACCAGCCTCCTCTGCTATATGTACATCAGTATCTCAATTACTTTGGACCTCTACACATCTAACTCGGTACTGGTGCTCCCTGTAAATAACCATGTTATTTTTTTTACACGTTACTGTTATTGTGTATTTGTTCCTCGTGTCACTATTTACATTTTTTGAATATTATTTTTATCTCTAACTCTGTATTGTTGGAAAATGACGCGTAAGTAAGCATTTCACTGTTAGTCTACACATGTTGTTTACGAAGCATATGACAAACATTTTATTTGATATAGTTGTATTTTATTTGATACACCCCTCTGTATCTTCTGCATATGAAAAATACACTTTGATAAGATTTTTTGGGGCAAAACCCAGAAGCTGTAGGGTTGTAGGGGTTAAATCTTCAGATTAGGATGGGTTAAAACCAGTGATGTCTCATAGAGGTTTAGAGTTCCCTCTGAATATGTCTCTATCTCTATCTGCCTCAACTCTATGGGCTCCGCTCGCGAGTCACAGAGCAATAAGCTGCATTACCACATTACACACACATGATTACATGGCCAATTCCTCAGCCAACAACTCTCATCAGAAGTCACTGAAGAACCTACTGACTGTGTAATTGTTTCCCATTAGGGGAAATGTTCACTCCCATCCCATCACATCTCACCCTGGCGTTGTCTGCTGATGGATGTATGATGCTCAGTCGCCAGGCAGTGAGTCAAGATAATTCTGTATAAGGGACAGTGGGCTGTGGGGCTGCAGGACCATTCTGTTTTAAGACGCTCAATATCCAGTCAGTGAGGCAGGATCATTCTCTGTATATCGGGGGCCAGTAGGGGTTGTTGATCCAGTCTGAATGAGGGGCAGTGGGTTTGTTGATTCAGTCTGTGTATAGGGGGCCAGTGGTGGTTGTTGATTCATTCTCAATAAGGGCCAGTGGGGTTGTTGATCCAGTCTGAATAAGGGGCAGTGTGATTGATGATTCAGCCTGTATATGGGGCCAGTGGGGTTGTTGATTCAGTCTGAATAAGACTGAATAAGCGGCAGTGGGGTTGTTGATTCAGTCTGAATAAGGGCCAGTGGGATTGTTGATTCAGTCTGTATATCGAGGGCCAGAGTGGTTGTTAATTCATTCTGAACAAGGGGCAGTGGGGTTGTTGATTCATTCTGAACAAGGGGCAGTGGGGTTGTTGATTAAGTCTAAATAAGGCGCAGTGGGATTGTTGATTCAGTCTGAATATCGAGGGCCATTAAGGGTTGTTGATCCAGTCTGAATAAGTGGCAGTGGGATTGTTGATTCAGTCTGTATATCGAGGGCCAGTGGGGTTGTAGATTCATTCTGAACAAGGGGCAGTGGGATTGTTAATTCAGTCTGTATATTGAGGGCCAGTGGGTTGTTGATCCAGTCTGAATAAGTGGCAGTGGGGTTGATGATTCAGTCTGAATAAGGGGCAGTGGGATTGTTGATTCAGTCTGTATATCAAGGGCCAGTAGGGGTTGTTGATTCATTCTGAAAAAGGGGCAGTGGGGTTGATGATTCAGTCTGAATAAGGGGCAGTGGGGTTGTTGATTCAGTCTGAATAAGGGGCAGTGGGGTTGTTGATTCATTCTGAATAAGGGGCAGTGGGGTTGATGATTCAGTCTGAATAAGGGGCAGTGGGGTTGTTGATTCATTCTGAATAAGGGGCATTGGGGTTGTTGATTCAGTCTGAATAAATGGCAGTGGGATTGTTGATTCAGTCTGTATATCGAGGGCCAGTAAGGGTTGTTGATTAATTCTGAATAAGTGGCAGTGCCTAGGTTGAGGGCTGCCTGCATTGATCTCTCTGAGGGCTGCCTGCATTGATCTCTCTGAGGGCTGCCTGCATTGATCTCTCTGAGGGCTGCCTGCATTGATCTCTCTGGGGGCTGCCTGCATCGATCTCTCTGAGGGCTGCCTGCATTGATCTCTCTGAGGGCTGCCTGCATTGATCTCACTGTGGGCTGCCTGTATTGATCTCTCTGAGGGCTGCCTGCATCGATCTCTCTGAGGGCTGCCTGCATCGATCTCTCTGAGGACTGCCTGTATCGATCTCTCTGAGGGCTGCCTACATTGATCTCTCTGAGGGCTGCCTACATTGATCTCTCTGAGGGCTACCTGTATTGACCTCTCTGAGGGCTGCCTGCATTAACCTCTCTGAGGGCTGCCTGCATTGATCTCTCTGAGGGCTGCCTACATTGATCTCTCTGAGGGCTGCCTGTATTGACCTCTCTGAGGGCTGCCTGCATTGACCTCTCTGAGGGCTGCCTGCATTGATCTCTCTGAGGGCTGCCTGCATTGACCTCTCTGAGGGCTGCCTGCATTGATCTCTCTGAGGGCTGCCTGCATTGATCTCTCTGAGGGCTGCCTGCATTGATCTCTCTGAGGGCTGCCTGCATTGATCTCTCTGAGGGCTGCCTGCATTGACCTCTCTGAGGGCTGCCTGCATTGATCTCTCTAAGGGCTGTTAAGGTAGATAGCTTACATTGCAAATTGTTTGCCGGTCAGAAGCTCAGACAGGGTCAGATGTGTCAGGGTCAGAAGTGAAACTCCTGGATGAGGCTGAGAGGACTTTTCTCAAGTTATTACTGGGGTGTTTCGTTTTTTTCTCTCTCTCTCTCTCTCTCTCTCTCTGAGTTGTGGTTTAATGATGATTAGGGATATTGGAGGAAACATTTGTACACTGTACACTGCTGCCATCCACTGGATAAAATAAATTATTGTCTCTGGTTTGTTACTTTTTGAAATATACTGGCAACTACTGGGCATAGGTAGAAACTTCAACTATAGTAAACATGGCAAAAGATCCCATGATCATCCCAGGGTGTTTGAAAAGTGCTTAAGGGGTCTGATCATCATACTGCTTTATGGTAATTGAATGAATTAACCAGATGTTAATTTATCACGTCTTTATCCATATCTTGTCTCTTTTATGTGAAGCATTTTATCTAAGTGTAGTACCACTGGAGGGCAGCACAAGAGTGAGAATGAGTTCCGTTTTTATAGTAGCAGTAGTTTACTCACTAACTACATGGTTGTGTGTGTGTGCGCGCCCGCGTCAACACACACCTTGGCAGGACTTTACAGTTTGTGTTGATGTCCACCCTCGCAGTTAACCATGAGTGTGGAAACAAGACTGAATGACTGGTTTAATCTGAGCAACACTGAGAGTACAGCATCATACCACTCTGCCCTTGATGTCAATGCGGGGGCTGGGACTTGAGTAGACTCTCACAGCGTAGGGTTAAATCATATCACATTGGTCACATTGACTGATCAGTACTATCTGTTACGTTATGTGACTGAAGGAAACTTGAATGATAAGAGATCATTTCAGGCAAACCACAGGCTTCAAATGTCATGAATAACGACAGTTTGAATATGGTCATTGAACACATTATCTAGAGGCCGTATAAACCAGATTATCTTTGAGTTTGTAACCCACCAATACAAGCATGTTTTAAAAGGATTACAGAACTCATACTAGTAGCGCAACCCGACTGCACAACAGGACATTACACTACACCAGAGAGAGGCAGTGAGTGGCTTTCTAGAGATATTTCCCCAGATAGTTCACTTTGAAGTCAATCCCTATCCATGCATCTCTGCCCTGTATGTTGCAGCAGATCTGGTCTGTGTGCATGCATTGAATTGGTATCCTTATAGAAAGTTTAAGGGGTCCTATGGCACAGAGTTTTTTCATCTCTTTCTGAGTGTTGTTCTGTATCTAAGTCGTTTACTCCTGTCTTGACCAAGGCCCAGCAACCGCAAAGCTAACAAAAGAGCTGACATTTAAAAGGGGAGATAACCGTGCCAAGAGTTGCAGAGACAACATGTTTCTTTTCTCTCTTTTTTTTACCCAGAGGAGTGTCTCCCTTTAGCAGCCTCAAATAGAGATAGGTAGCAAGGTACAATGAAGTGCTGAAAACGCATCTGACTAAACACAGTCTATCTATTGTGGAAAGCCTATCTTTATTTACATATATTTCCTGTTTTCACTTCAGTTTAAGGCAGCTGTGAACCCAGTTATGTCAAACCACAGCTGTCTGTATCCTTGTATCCCCAGCTAAAACCAACAGCTTCTCCAACACCACAACCTCTCTCTCCCTCTCTCTCTCTCTCTCTCTTCCCAATACTAACTCACAAACCAAGCAACCACGCAGGTGTACGCTGATCCACAAAACCTGCCTGCCCGCCTGTCTGTCTGTCTGCCTGTCTGTCTGTCTGTCTGTCTGTCTGTCTGTCTGTCTGTCTGTCTGTCTGTCTGTCTGTCTGTCTGTCTGTCTGTCTGTCTGTCTGTCTGTCTGTCTGTCTGTCTGTCTGTCTGTCTGCCTGCCTGCCTGTCTGTCTGCCTGCCTGTCTGTCTGTCTGCCTGCCTGCCTGCCTGCCTGCCTGCCTGCCTGCCCGTCTGCCCGTCTGTCTGCCTGCCTACCTGCCTGCCTGCCTGCCTGCCCGCCTGTCCGTCTGTCCGTCTGTCTGTGTCTGTCTTCTCTTTCGCTCTCCCTCTCTCTTTCTCTCTCTCTCTCTCTGCATGCCGTTTGCACCAAAGTTCCCCTAGTGAGAAGAATTGCTATATAACTTGGGAGAGAGAGAAAGAAAGAGAGAGAGGGAGAGAGAGAGGGAGAGAGAGACGAAGGAAGGTGGAAGTTTCCCCATAGTCCAACATCCTCCTCACATGTACATCTCAACCTGCTCTTTGAGCTGCCTGACCACAAACCAGCCCACATTACCCATAGGCCTTTGCACTGACACCAGGTTGGTTTGGTTTCAGAAGTCATCCTAATAATCATTCCTTACAGAACATTACATTGCTCTCTACTGTCATAGGAAATACACATTAGATTGTTGTGCCTAAATGTAACCCCTAGACAACCGAGAGGTTAAAGCACAGCGTGAGCCATAGATTAGTGTAGCGACCCCTGGAGGAGATGGTGCTTGGACCCTATGATTAGTACATTATCCAGCTTAAATGTACATATTCCAGTGTACCTCTGTGAGATGGGTTCTTTGGTAAACAATGACAGTGCCAGGAGAACTGTTTCCAGTGTAATAGATTTTAGGGCTAGACTACTGCCGACATCAGTTGAGCTGGATTCCCCTAACAACACTCCCCAGTCCTTACAGCTCCTGTCTGGAGGCCCCTCCCATTCCACTCCCTAACCTTACTGACATGGTTCTGACACTGTGCTGAACTGAACTGAACTGACATCACATTAGTCAATCTCTGCACTGCGAGCGTCTGCACGCACAGGAACACGCACACACACACACGCACAAATATCACAGTCTCTTTATCTAAATTTCTATTCCTAACATAGGTCCTAAGACAGGGCTGAGTGGTACAGTAACCTGGGTTACCATAGAACCCTTTTTGGTTCTCGCGCCATTTCTCTAGCAGTCTATGGCCTGGACCTGCATTGTCTTATGGATGTGTGCTGGGTGTTTATTGGAATGAGAGAGAGAGAGAGAGCGAGAGAGGTAGAGAGAGTGGGAGAGAGAGTGGGAGAGAGAGAGAGAGAGAGAGAGAGAGAGAGAGAGAGAGAGAGAGAGAGAGAGAGAGAAATGGTGTGTGTAGCAAACCAGCCCTAAAATCCCCATGGTCAGGCAGGAAAAACAGGAATAAGAGTCACCAGGCAGTGATTGCACAACTACACAGTGGATATATCTGGGCTTAAGATATCAGGAACCTCCTCCTACTGTAACGTCTAACTCACAAGACAATGCCCTGCCATACAGCCATACAAACGGCTGGTTATTTTCCAAGCTTAGACAAAGCCAGAAACGGAAAAATGGAATTGAATCATATACAGACTACAGTAATCCTTGCTGAGGTGATATTAATAAACTGTTTTTTTGATCAGGTAGTCAAGTACTCTTTTACAACTGGGTCACATCTTAGAACAGGCCTGATCAGTTTATTTTTACAGGATACCAGAGAAACTTCAAAGAGGAAGTATCTCACAACGATGGCTCAGCTTAGCGCAGGGAGGCCAGGGGCCACTCAGTCTTTTCTCCTGAAGTAAAAAAACTATAGTAGTCTGGCTGTATGGCCTCCTACACACTTGAGTTGTACCCCTGATGTACAACACATTTGGAACTACGGTTGTGATGCAACTGAGGGTTTTTCTGCACAAACATGAATACATAAGTGTTGTGAAGAAACCACGCAGTGATAATTTTTTGTTTGTTGTGAAGACTTTGTTTTATCACAAAAATATCAGTTTTATCACAACCATTGTGTGAAATGTGTTGTACAGCGTGAGTGTGAACAGGGTGAGAGAGAGAGACAGTATGGGGTCCCTAAGTGAGATTTGGTTGGGGGGCACCCCCATCTTGCAGTAAAACATTTTAGTGGCCCCCCTCTTGACGGTGGAGACATTTTTTTTTGTATGTGAATTTCCTGCAATTCTACATATTTTAACACTGGGAAAAGACAAAATGCTGCAATTCTACATATTTTAACACTGGGAAAAGACAAAATGTTGCAGCGTTAAAGCAAGTTTTCTGCCATTATTCACATTTCACCATAGGATGGAAAGAACTGCAGTTTAAAAAAAATTAGAGCATGCAATTCTACTAATTTTGCCATAGTATGGAAAGAACTGCAATTTTATTTGAAAAAATCATGCAATTCTACTCATTTTGCCATAGTGCAAAATAAATGTTGAATATTTGCAGTTCATCCTGCAATTCTACCTATTTTGCCATGGGGTGGAGAGAAATGTTTGTGTCACGCCCTGACCTTAGAGATCCTTTTTATGTCTCTATTTTGGTTTGGTCAGGGCATGAGTTGAGGTGGGCATTCTATGTTTTGTGTTCTATGTTTTCTATTTCTGTGTGTTTGGCCGGGAGTGGTTCTCAATCAGAGGCAGCTGTCTATCGTTGTCTCTGATTGAGAACCATACTTAGGTAGCCTTTTCCCACCTCTGTTTTGTGGGTAGTTATTTTCTGTTTTGTGTGTCTGCATAAGACAGAACTGTTTCATTTGTTCTGCGTTGTTATTGTTTGTTCTAGTGTTCAGTTTTATTACAAATCATGAACACGTACCACGCTGCATCTTGGTCCTCTTCTTCAAACAGCTATTACAGTTTGTTGATTTAAAGCACTTATCCTGTACTTCTACACATTTTATAATTACTTATGCCATGTTAATAAGATATCTAGTTAACTAAAGGTAGAATAAATAAATAAAAATAAGAGACCTGAGTGAGAATGACTAACAAAATCAATGGGGGCCCACTGGAGGGCAGGGCCCCTGGGTAAGTGCCCGGTCAGTTTTCAACCATGATTACTACAAGTTTAGATAGCTGGTTAGATTAAATACCAATCAAACAATTGTTAGCTGACATGGCTAATTGAGTGACTGACATAACAAGAGAAAAACTGCTGATGCACAACCAAATTTAGAAATTGCACCTGGTGTATTCTTACTCTCAATACACATCACTGTACACGTCACTTCCTGTTGAACACGGAACGAAGGAGAGATCGGTTTGTTGTTTTGGAAAGTTTTGAACATTTTTTGAGTAGTTTTAGTAGCTAGCTACCATTTGAGTTAGGATCCAGCGAGGTGTTTGGAATCAGTTGCTGGCGCGCTACAGTACTATCTGTCCAGTGATCCTGCCGACCAAGGCCAAGCAACTTTTACTGGTTCTAACAGCTGACCTACCAGCTTGCTGCCAGCTCTTAGCAAACTGGTAAAAAAAATGGTGTTTGATCAAATACAATGCTGTTTCTCTGTAAACAAATTAACAACAGACGTTCATTGGAATTATAGAGAAGGGCACTCAACATGTATTGCACTGACACAAATGTCTGATGATTGGTTGAACATTTTTTATAATAATAGGATTGAGGGGGCTGTACTGTTAGATTTCAGTGTAGCCTTTGACATTATTGACCTTTTGTTGAGAAAACGTATGTGTTATGGCTTTTCAACCTCTGCCATATTGTGGATTCAGAGCTATCTATCTAATAAAACTCAGAGGGTTTTCTTTAATGGAAGCTTCTTTAATGTCAAATATGTAAAGTGTGGAGTTCCACAGGGTAGCTCTCAAGCCCCTCTACTCTTTTCTATTTTTACCAATAATCTGCCACTGGCTTTAAACAATGCTTGTTTGTCCATGTCTGCTGATGATTCAACCATATACACATCAGCAACCACAGCTAATGAATTCACTGAAACCCACAAAGAGTTGCAGTCTGTTTTGGAATGGGTGGCCAGTAATAAACTGGTCCTGAACATCTCTAAAATGAATCAAATCAAACCAAATCAACTGACTGTATGGACGGAGACAGTATATCCGGAGAGAGACATAATTCCTTGAAACCATACAAAATGCCAGAAACTGAAAAATGGAATTGAATAATATACAGACTACAGTAATCCTTGCTGAGATGATATTAATAAACTGTTTTTTTTTTTATCAGGTAGTCAAGTACTCTTTTACAACTGGGTCACATCTTAGAACAGACCTGATCAGTTTATTTTTACAGGATACCAGAGAAACTTCAAAGAGGAAGTCTCTCACAACGATGGCTCAGCTTAGCGCAGGGAGGCCAGGGGCCACTCAGTCTTTTCTCCTGAAGAAAAAAAACTGAACATTAGCAAGTAAAATACTCGGAAGCGGTGGATGGTGTGCACGCCTCCTGAGTCGGACTAGAAGTCCACTCCGAATATCTCTTCTCTTCTCCGGAATTACGTTTTTAGACATTTTTGAAAACATATTCAAAATGAAAAGCTCAAACGTCTTGAGTCAATAAGTATTCAACCCCTTTGTTATGGCAAGCCTAAATGAATTCAGGAGTAAAAATAAGTTGTACGGATTCACGCTGTGTGCAATAATGATTTTTGAATGACGACATAATCTACAGTGCCTTGCGAAAGTATTCGGCCCCCTTGAACTTTGCGAACTTTTGCCACATTTCAGGCTTCAAACATAAAGATATAAAACTGTATTTTTTTGTGAAGAATCAACAACAAGTGGGACACAATCATGAAGTGGAACGACATTTATTGGATATTTCAAACTTTTTTAACAAATCAAAAACTGAAAAATTCAGCATGCAAAATTATTCAGCCCCTTTACTTTCAGTGCAGCAAACTCTCTTCAGAAGTTCAGTGAGGATCTCTGAATGATCCAATGTTGATCTAAATGACTAATGATGATAAATACAATCCACCTGTGTGTAATCAAGTCTCCGTATAAATGCACCTGCACTGTGATAGTCTCAGAGGTCTGTTAAAAGCAGGTCCGAGATACTGTTGTGAAGAAGTTTAAAGCCGGATTTGGATACAAAAAGATTTCCCAAGCTTTAAAAGCGTTATGTTTGGGGCAAATCCAACACAACACATCACTGAGTACCACCCTTCATATTTTCAAGCATGGTGGTGGCTACATAATGTTATTGGAATGAATGTCATTGAAAAGGACTAGGGATTTTTGGAGGATAAAAATACATGGAATACAGCTAAGCAGAGGCAAAATCCTAGAGGAAAACTTGGTTCAGTCTGCTTTCCAACACACACTGGGAGATCAATTCACCTTTCAGGAGGACAATAACCTAAAACACAAGGCCCAATTTAGCCTGGAGTTGCTCACCAAAACAACACTGAATGTCCCTGACAGGCCTAGTTACAGTTTTGAATTAAATTGGCTTTAAAATCTATGCAAGACTTGACAATGGCTGCCTAGAAATGGTCAACAACCAACTTGACAGAACTTGAAGAATTAAAAAAAGAATAATGTGCAGATATTGTACAATACAGGTTGGCAATGCTCTTAGAGATCTACCCAGAAAGACTCACAGCTGCAATCAATGCCAAAGACGCTTCTACAAAGTCTTGACTCAGGGGTGTGAATAATTATGTATATTAGAAATGTCTTAATTTCATTTTCAATACATTTGCAGAAATGTACAATTTACAATGTGTCAGTATGGGGTATTGTGTCTAGATGGGTGATAACATTTGCATCTAATGGCACATTTAAAAGTGTCCTATACAATAAGGGCATCTGCTGTACCCAGGTTATGTCGGAGAAAGTCAGAAATAAATTATTCTGTTCTAGTTAAAAAAAAGTTATCACCCTTCGATTAAATTGAATTAGATTACATTTCCAATGTCCTCACCAACGTGGAAATTCTGTAATAGTAATGTACAGTACCAGTCAAACGTATGGACACACCTAACCATTCAAAGGTTGTTCTTAATGTTTTACTATTTTCACAATTGTAGAATAATAGTGAAGACATCAAAACGATGAAATAGCACATATGGAATCATGTAGTAATCAAAACAGTGATATATTTTAGATTTTAGATTCTTCAAAGTAGCCACCTTTTGCCTAGATGACACTCTTGGCATTCTCTCATCCAGCTTCATAAGGTAGTCACCTGGAATACTTTTCAATTAACAGGTGTGCCTTGTTAAAAGTAAACGTGTGGAATTTATTTCCTTCTTAATGTGTTTGAGCCAATCAGTTGTGTTGTGACAAGGTAAGGGTGGTATACAGAAGATAGCCCTATTTGGTAAAAGACCAAGTCCATATTATGGCAAAAACAGCTCAAATAAGCAAAGAGTAACGACAGTCCATAATCACTTTAAGGTCAGTCAATTCAGAAAACCATCAAGCACCATGATGAAACTGGCCCTCATAAGGACCGCCACAGGTAAGGAAGACCCAAAGTTACCTCAGGAATTGCAGCCCAAATAAATGCTTCACAGGGTCCAAGTAACAGACACATATCAACATCAACTGTTCAGAGGAGACCGCATGAATCAGGTCTTCATAGTTGAATTGTTGCAAAGAAACCACTACTAACGGACACAAATAATAAGAAGTCTCTGCTTGGGCCAAGAAAAAGTGCATTGTACATTAGACAGGTGGAAATCTGTCCTTTGGTCTGATGAATCCAAATGTGAGATTTTTGGTTCCAACCACTGTGTCTTTGTGAAGTGCAGAGTAGGTGGTCGGGTGATCTTTGCATGTGTATTTCCCACGTGAAGCTTGGAGGACGAGGTGTGATGGTGTGGTTGTGCTTTACTGGTGACACTGTCTGTGATTTATTTAGAATTCATGGCACACTTAACCAGCATGGCTACCACAACATTCTTCAGCAATATTCCAGCCCATCTGGTTTGCGTTCAGTGGGTCTATCCTTTTTATTTTAACAGGACAATCACCCAGCACACCTCCAGCCTGTGTAAGGGCTATTTGACCAAGAAGGAGAGTCATGGAGTGTTGCATCAGATGACCCGGCCTCCACAATCACCCAACCTCAACCCAATTGAGATGGTTTGGGATGAGTTGGACCGCAGTGTGAAGGAAAATCAGCCAACAAGTGCATAGCATATGTGGAAACTCCTTCAAGACTATTGGAAAAGCATTCCAGGTGAAGTTGGTTGAGAGAATGTCAAGAGTGTGCAAAGCTGTAATCGAGGCAAAGGGTGGCTACTTTGAAGAATCTAAAATCTAACAAATATTTTGATTTGTTGAACACTTTTTTGGTTACTACATGATTCCATATGTGTTATTTCATAGTTCTGATGTCTTCACTATTATCCTCCAATGTAGAAAATAGTAAAAATAACAAAAAAACCTTGAATGAGTAGATGTGTCCACACTGTATATGAAAAGTAGGTAGGTGAAAAGGTTCTATTTCCGCGGCGTACACCTCACTGACAATATGAAATGGTGCACCCACACAGACAGTGTGGTAAAGAAGGCACAACAGTGGCTCTTCAACATCAGGAGGCTGAGGTCTTGGCCCTCACAAACCCTCACAAACCTTTACAGATGCGCAATTGAGAGAATCCTGTCGGGCTGTATCACCTCCTGGTAAGGCAACTGCACCGTCCGCAACCGCAGGGCTCTCCAGAGGGTGGTGTGGTCAGCCCAGAGCATCACTGGGGACACACTGCCTGCCCTCCAGGACAACTACAGCCCCCGATGTCACAGGAAGGTCAAACAGATCATCAAGGACATCAACCACCTGAGCCAAGGCCTGTTCACCCCATTATCATCCAGAAGGCGAGGTCAGTACAGGTACATCAAAGCTGGGTCCGAGAGACTAAAAATCAGCTTCTGTCTCAAGGCCATCAGACTGTTATATAGCCATCACTAGCCAGCTACCACCCAGTTACTCAAACCTACACCTTAGAGGCTGCTGCCCTATGAACATAGACTTGTACTCACTGGTCACTTTAATAATGGAACACGAATCAGTTTAATAATGTTTACATGAGACTCTCATTAACACGCTGGTGTTCTCCGTTTTTCTCTGCAACCCCCAGCGTCTTGGGACTCGTCTGAAGTCAGTACAGCTTATCTGCCAACTTCTGTCTTTCCCTTTCCTAAAAGTTTGGGCTATATACTAATCCGACTCCTATCTGCAAAGGTGAGACTCTCACTGACACGTACACCTTGGTTGCTTTGCTCTAGGACGCCTCACAAGACACCTCACAGGCCTCACAAGACTCATCTGAACGTACCATGGTATCAGTTGAAAAAATGGATGTAAGTATATAAGGAGACTGTTTAGTGCCAAAAATAAGGGGTTAAATACATGTAATATATATATATATATATATATATATAAATGTTTCCTGATCTTTCTTATACCTCTAAGATATATGTTCACGTTGTAAATCTGTTAATCAGTGCATTTGTAAGGGCTAATAGCAGTAAGGCCAAAACACTTTTTTCATCAAAAAATTTGTTTTTGTATTTTTTTTATGCTTCATGGGTCTTAGGCTCTTATGGGTTAAGGTGTTAGGATACATAGATTGTGTGCGGTTATCTTTCACCATACAAACTGGTAATAACTTGTATCATCCCACTTGACATCCATACAAAACAATCTATAATTTAATAGTGGAAAGCTCATGTCATAAACAAATATTTAGCTATTTACAGCACAGTATCTTCATTTCATTTCAATGATGTTGGAAGCAAACTTCAGTAGCAACATTGGTTTTGGTAATACCTCAATATTCTCTTCAGGTATTTTAATTTGTAGCATTTGTAACATCACAAAATTCACCAATTTCAGAGATGAACCTATCAAGGAAAGCAATATCCCAAATGATTATTTTTTACATTTAGTTTATCAAAAAAATATGTATTTTAAGAAATACAAAAGTAGAAGTACATAGAAGACAAATACCTGAGTACCCCACATGATAATCATTACAACAAATATATAAGTGCACATTCCTAACCCATTTTCATAGTGCCAAAATAAACACCATATTTAATATGTATACAACAATACACAGTAACCCTCTTTTACCAGTTTTGTTGGTTTGCGCTTAAGAATAATAAAAAAGCATGTCATTTTCACAAAACTATTCATATTTTACATTTACCAAGAAAAATATAAATCTAACTCAGTTTTTAGTAAGTATAAAAATGTATCACAATCAGGAGCGTCACTAATTCCACTTCAAGTATGCTCTTCATCTAGGAGTGTGGAGTCTGTCAATAATATCACTTCTTCTTTGTGTTCATATAGGCTCATATAAGTTCATATATAGGCTATAGCCTACAGATATATTTACACATGATGCTTCAACTTTATATTTATCACTCTTTAACAAGGTTGTACAAACAGAGGTAAGACGGCTCGTACAACAGCGGTAGGTCCAAAAACAAGCACTTTGAGCTAAGGCCTCTACATATACACACAGTAAAAGCTGCAGGTGAAAAAAATAAAAAATACATTTAACTATACACTATCGAGTTCACATTCAAAAACAATCATCTGTATTCTTTTCTTCCCAGTGACTTTTTGTGAAATAGATAATTCTTCAAAAGTCTAATCTTGGTGCTGACACTGTCTTCCTCAATGGGGGAGTTGCTATAGCAATTTCTGCACACAACGATGCTTTTGGAAGGAGAGAATAAAACAGAATACAAACAGATTATCTACAGGGACAAATATAACATATAATGTATGTTATATTTATACTCTGCATAAATGTTTTTGTAAGAGATAGTAAAGCAATTGTGTGCTGTTTACTACAGGTGGTATGACATATGTTTTTCATACAGAACCAGTCAGAAATTTGGACACTCCTACTCATTGAAGGATTTTCTTTATTTTTTAAAACTATTTTCTACATTGTAGAATAGTAGTGAAGACATCAAAACTATGAAATAACACGTATGGAATCATGTCGTAACCAAGAAAGTGTTAAACAAATCTACATATATTTGATATTTGAGATTCTTCAAAGTAGCCACCTTTTGCATAGATGACAGCTTTGCACACTCTTGGCATTATCTCAGCCAGCTTCATGAGGATAAGAGGTTTGCCTTGTTAAACATACATTTTTTTTAAATGTCTTTCCTTCTTAATGTGTTTGAGCCAATCAGTTGTGTGGTGACAAGGTAGGGGTGGTATATAGAAGATAGCCCTATTTGGTTAAAGACCAAGTCCATATTATGGCAAAAACAGCTCAAATGAGCAAAGAAAAACATCATTACTTTAGGACATGTAGGTCAGTCAATCCAGAAAATGTCAAGAACTTTGAAAGTTTCTTAAAGTGCAGTCTTAAAAACCATCAAGCACTATGATGAAACAGGCTCTCATGAGGACCACCACAGGAAAAGACCCAGAGTTACCTCTGTTGCAGAGGATACATTCATTAGAGTTACCAGCCTCAGAAATTGCAGCCCAAATAAATACTTCACAGAGTTCAAGTAACAGACACATCTCAACATCAACTGTTCAGAGGAGACTGCGTGAATCAGGCCTTCATGGTCAAATTGCTCCAAAGAAACAACTACTAAAGGACACCAATAATAAGAAGATACTTGCTAGGGCCAAGAAACATGAGCAATGGACATTAGACCGGTGGAAATCTGTCCTTTGGTCTGATAAGTCCTAATTTGAGACTTTTGGTTCCAACCGACTCAGAGTATCTGAACAGATGATCTCCACATGTGTGGTTCCCACCGTGAAGCATGGAAGAAGAGGTGTGATGGTGTGTGGGTGCTTTGCTGGTGACAATGTTGGTGATTTATTTAGAATTCAAGGCACACTCTGCATTCTGTAGCAATATGCCATCCCATCTGGTTTGTGCTTAGTGGGACTATGATTTGTTTTTGACCCAACACACCTCCACGCTGTTTAAGGGATATTTGACCAAGAAGGAGAGTGATGGAGTGATGCATCAGATGACCCGGCCTCCACAATCACCCGCCCTCAACCCAATTGAGATGGTTTGGGATGAGTTGGACCGCAGTGAAGGAAAAGTAGCCAAGTGCTCAGCATATGTGGGAACTCCTTCAAGATTGTTGGAAAAGCATTCCAGTTGAAGTTGGTTGAGAGAATGTCAAGAGTGTGCAAAGCTGTCATCAGGGCAAAGGGTGGCTACTTTGAAGAATCACAAATATAAAATATATTTTGATTTCTTTAACACTTTTTTTTTTACTAAATGATTCCATATGCGTTATTTCATAGTTTTGATGTCTTCACTATTATTCTACAATGCAGAAAATAGTACAAATAAAGAAAAACCCTTAATTGTGTAGGTGTGTCAAAACCTTTGGCTCTCTAAAAATGATTTCTTTGCATCATGCTTGCTTCATAGCGAGCTGTTATGTTTGTGGATTTGTTTAGACAAAGAAAATAGGCAGACATATAATAGACTTAAGACAATTATAACATAGAATAGGCCTATACCGTTGCATTAGAACACCTATAGAAATATATGTTATCAAAGATATAGGTGTGATTAAATACAAAAATAGGGGCGCTCATTTAATAAGAATAATGCAGTGTGGGAATGTACAATGTACAATAGTATATGAGATACTACAACAACTAAAAAGTGTAAACAGATACTATTGCCAATACTTTACAGTAACAATAAGCTGTTGCAATAGAAGTACCGTATGTCTGTTGCAATATGAGTAGATATATAATTTGTCCACGTCGCTGTCATCTAAACAGAAATAAGCTGCTACTTTGACCAGGAAGGTTACATAGACCAGGCAGGAGAGGAGAAGTTTGAATTGAACAGTGAACTGTTCCTGGCCATATACATAGGGCCATTCCAATGGCCAAAGACTATCAAGACAAAAGACAGTGTCAATTCAAAATATGGTATACGCTGCAAAATAAACAGAACAACAGCGACATTACATATTTTGCCAGCAAAATATGAGTTATCTAAAAAGCAGTATGTATATTGTCTTATGCATTTGTCCAAGTGCACCTAGATTATCATATTTGATCCAAATCAGTGCCATCTTCCTTCATTGGCATTATCCTTCTAAAAAGGCTCTTAGTAAACTCTAAACCACACTGCTTTCTGTCTACTTTACAGTAGCAGTTTATCAGTTTAAAGTGCATTGGGCTAAATGCTTTCCACATCATTCATATCCACTGTACAGCAAAGTTCGGATCAATTCTATTTTAATTCTATCAACAAAAAAAGTTAATTCCAAATTCCTATGCCAATTTTCCTCATTGCTTTTTTTCATTGACTGAATTGAAATGGTATTGATCCCAACCCTGGAGTACAGTGGAGAACATGCACTGACATGTAATCTGCAGAAAGCAGCCTGTTCACTAAAGACACATGAGTGGAGTAAAGGCAAGTTGCGAGAAAGATATGTGAAGTTGCTATTGAACCAGGGAGTGCCTCATCCATTCCTCCACATCCCTCAAGGCATCAGGCTGCTAGTGCAAGAACAGGTTTAGGGAGGCAGGTTGCAGTGCTTTTCCTTTCCTCTGTGAAGTGTTGTGGAACTGATAAGGTTAAAGGAACTGTTCTAAGGAAAGCAGATAGTTAGCTAGTGTAATGAACAAAACTTTAATAATACATTTGTATACAATGTCTGGAAAAGTAAATCAATGTCTGAGTAAGTCTCTCTCTCTTTCTCTTTTATTTTCTTTCTTTCTCTCTTTCTCTCTTTCTTGTTCTCTCTCTCTCTCTCTCTCTCGCTCTTCTCTCTCTCCCTCTCTAATGTGGCTGGTGTGACAACACGTCTGAGCAGTTTGCAGTTAGCAAGGCTTTTGACATAAGACAGAGAAGATGTGTATTGCATGAAATGGTTTGGGTGGTGGAGTCAGGGAAAGCCCCCTTGACAAGTTGAGCTCTTCCATGGCAGTCTGTGTTGCAGCAAACAAGTGCAACAATACAGTATGCAAGACAAGGACAGTGAAACGACTTATAAAACTATAATATAACTACTCACAGTATTAGTTGCTCTTTGACAATCTCAGAGACAGACCACAACAAAACTGAATAGGTGTACTTGTTCTTTGTGCTCTTTTTCCCACACAAAGAAATCCCTCACTTCAGATGCATATCTCAATTTTAAAATCTTCAAAACACCTTAAAAAATGAAAATGTGTATTTGGCCCAGACCTTCATATATTTGTTTGGAATTATAAAGTCAGTATCATTATGCTGCAGCAAATGTTAGTTAGTATTCTCTGCCTTGGTTCGCTGCATTGATCACACACAGTTAGTTCAACATCACAGTCCTGGGGTGGGGATGGGGAGGGACGGCTCCTGTCTTGTCCAGCCCTCTACTGGAAGGTGTGTTCCCCGCGGACGATGTGAGATGAGAACTCGTAGCGGTCCTTACTGTGGTGGCCACAGATGTTGCACTCCAGCGGGTCCCTGTAACCATGACAGCCCATGTGGATGGTGTACATAACGTGGTCCAGGAAGAGAACACAGCAGTGCTCACACTGGAACACCCTCACCTCCCGGCCTTCTCGCCCAAACACACGCACCCCGTCCCGACTTGTCTCTGCCGCCTCTCCCCGGGCCACCTCCGCTGTCAACCCCACCCCAGCTACCTCAGCCCCACCTTGCCCCTCCTCTCTCCCGCCATTGGCTGGGTTGGGTCTGGACCTGGGTCGGGGGTGGGGGTTGTTTCGGTGGTTCCTGTAGTAACCCAGCCTCTCATGTGGGCTGCTCCGTGCAGATTCGGCCGAGTCCAGCCCACTGTTGCTAGGACACTCTCTCTCCTCTCTGGTACCCTGGAGCTGGTGCTGCTTGGGTCTGGTGAGGGCGATGGGCCCGTTGGAGGAGGGAGTAAAGTCAGGAAGAGGAGGGTGCAGAGGTGAAGGATGAGGTGGGGCGTCCCGGCTGCTTGGTCGGTCCATACGGTGCCCTGGCCCTGGTTCCAGGGGGTAGACGTGGTGGAAGAGGGGGTTGCCCATGTTTACCACCTCAGCCATTGAGAGGGATGGGTGTGGACCGTGTGGACCGTGTGGATGGGGGTGGTGGACCAGGGGTCTCAGGGAGTCAGAGCCCAGGTAAGATATGGCGTTGTTGATAGCCTGGTCCATCATGTGAGCCTGCATCAGCTCTGCCTCCTTCTCATACTTCAGACTCATGTCATAGCTCAGCTCTGGGTAACTGTAACGCATCATCTTCTCACCTGCACAGAGCACAGAATACATATTACCACAATGAAACTCACATATGTATGGAGAAAGTGTCTGGTTGAATGACACCTCTTGAAACCATGTTTAGCGACAACAAGTATACTATACATACAAGTGTAAATATATACTGTAGTATACAGTGCCTTGCGAAAGTATTCGGCCCCCTTGAACTTTGCGACCTTTTGCCACATTTCAGGCTTCAAACATAAAGATATAAAACTGTATTTTTTTGTGAAGAATCAACAACAATTGGGACACAATCATGAAGTTCTACGACATTAATTGGATATTTCAAACTTTTTTAACAAATCAAAAACTGAAAAATTGGGCGTGCAAAATTATTCAGCCCCCTTAAGTTAATACTTTGTAGCGCCACCTTTTGCTGCGATTACAGCTGTAAGTCGCTTGGGGTATGTCTCTATCAGTTTTGCACATCGAGAGACTGACATTTTTTCCCATTCCTCCTTGCAAAACAGCTCGAGCTCAGTGAGGTTGGATGGAGAGCATTTGTGAACAGCAGTTTTCAGTTCTTTCCACAGATTCTCGATTGGATTCAGGTCTGGACTTTGACTTGGCCATTCTAACACCTGGATATGTTTATTTTTGAACCAATCCATTGTAGATTTTGCTTTATGTTTTGGATCATTGTCTTGTTGGAAGACAAATCTCTGTCCCAGTCTCAGGTCTTTTGCAGACTCCATCAGGTTTTCTTCCAGAATGGTCCTGTATTTGGCTCCATCCATCTTCCCATCAATTTTAACCATCTTCCCTGTCCCTGCTGAAGAAAAGCAGGCCCAAACCATGATGCTGCCACCACCATGTTTGACAGTGGGGATGGTGTGTTCAGGGTGATGAGCTGTGTTGATTTTACGCCAAACATAACGTTTTGCATTGTTGCCAAAAAGTTCAATTTTGGTTTCATCTGACCAGTGCACCTTCTTCCACATGTTTGGTATGTCTCCCAGGTGGCTTGTGGCAAACTTTAAACAAGACTTTTTATGGATATCTTTAAGAAATGGCTTTCTTCTTGCCACTCTTCCATAAAGGCCAGATTTGTGCAATATGCGACTGATTGTTGTCCTATGGACAGAGTCTCCCACCTCAGCTGTAGATCTCTGCAGTTCATCCAGAGTGATCATGGGCCTCTTGGCTGCATCTCTGATCAGTCTTCTCCTTGTATGAGCTGAAAGTTTAGAGGGACGGCCAGGTCTTGGTAGATTTGCAGTGGTCTGATACTCCTTCCATTTCAATATTATCGCTTGCACAGTGCTCCTTGGGATGTTTAAAGCTTGGGAAATCTTTTTGTATCCAAATCCGGCTTTAAACTTCTTCACAACAGTATCTCGGACCTGCCTGGTGTGTTCCTTGTTCTTCATGATGCTCTCTGCGCTTTTAACGGACCTCTGAGACTATCACAGTGCAGGTGCATTTATACGGAGACTTGATTACACACAGGTGGATTGTATTTATCATCATTAGTCATTTAGGTCAACATTGGATCATTCAGAGATCCTCACTGAACTTCTGGAGAGAGTTTGCTGCACTGAAAGTAAAGGGGCTGAATAATTTTGCACGCCCAATTTTTCAGTTTTTGATTTGTTAAAAAAGTTTGAAATATCCAATAAATGTCGTTCCACTTCATGATTGTGTCCCACTTGTTGTTGATTCTTCACAAAAAAATACAGTTTTATATCTTTATGTTTGAAGCCTGAAATGTGGCAAAAGGTCGCAAAGTTCAAGGGGGCCGAATACTTTCGCAAGGCACTGTATGAATATGAGTGCCTGTCAAAGTTGAACCTTTTCCCTTTTGAGAAGCTAGGCATTATGTTCTTGTTTTTCGTATTGCATTATCTCAGAGGTTTTGTGTTTAATAGTGGAAATCCCCATCTATCTGAATGCACTGTTTAACCCCTCCAGAACAGGGATGCGGTGAGCTGTTTTGCCCCTCTCTCGATAAGAGCTATGGCAGAGATACAGGTGTAACAAACCACAGAGTGAAAAACATGCCCTCGTCTCTCTCATCCGCTCTCTGTGTCTCGCTCTATCTAATAGTGCAGTGAATTATACCTCATAAACAAAATAATTGTGTTCAACGCTAATATGCCCACTAAATTTTTACAACTGTTTCGTAATACAAAGAAAAATAATGTTTTGATTATGTATTTATTGTAATTGAATGTAGAAATACAGTGAATAAGACCAATGGATCTGAAATCTAAATCTAAAACAATCGAACAAAAGGCTGAAATCTGTGATTAGTGTGTTCATTTTAAATCAAGGTAATATTTTTGTTGCTAAACCTCTGCCCAGGCTCGCAATTCCCGTTTTTGCATGCATAAACTCATCCTGTAACAGTTCGGTCAAACTGAACATAAAAAATCTAAACTGTAAACTGAATTTAACATAACCTAAGGTAAAATTCAATCAAAAAATGGAATTAACTAAATACCCCACAAAATACTCAGTGATATGAGGTAGATGCAAAACGTAAACAATATGGTGGGTCAATTTCTGTAACAACTAAGAGTGTTGACGTGAGAGGCTGAACTCCTCAGCTGTTTTGGTGCCCTGGCCACCACGCTGTGAACAGCATGAAGCACCCATGCGCATGCACAAACACTGTGTGTGACTGTGTGAGAGCAAAGTGTTGCATCTCACTCATCTCAATATCTCCGGTGCTGCTCGTGGTAAAGTAATTTTGCTGAGTCTACCTTTAATAACACATGAATAATTATGAAACCCTGAAATATTTCAAATAGTTATTGTAAAGAAAAATGAAATGATGTATTGTCTTTTAAATACAATAGTTATATAAGCTTATATGAGTAATTGTGAGTTAGTGATCCTTGGGGTCAATACATCATTGTGCGCCCCATCACAGGAAGTGATGTGATGATTCTTACCCACAAACTTTTGTGGGGTGGTGCTCTTCCTCTTCCCCATGTTACTCTGCAGTCTCTCGATGACTGGTGGGCGGTCGAAGGTTGCCATGGCAACAGCCTCGGCCAGGGGCCTCTGCTCTTTAGGGACCTCACCTAGGGGTCAGAGGTGTGTGTGTGTGTGTGTGTGTGTGTGTGTGTGTGTGTGTGTGTGTGTGTGTGTGTGTGTGTGTGTGTGTGTGTGTGTGTGTGTGTGTGTGTGTGTGTGTGGAAAAGCAGAATGAAAGTCTGCACCAAGGCTTGTAGGTAGTAGGTGGCTGGTGTATGAATGTCAAATAACTAAGTAGAGTTTACAGGGTACTCGCACTTACTCTACAATAAGGAGGCAGAGAAATACAATTGGTCTTCAATTGAACTTCATGCTTGAATGATCATTTATAAAAAGAGAAAGTGCAAGGTGCAGAAAAGTGACAAACAAAGCAGACGTTTCCACATCTATACCATCAACAGTGCTGTACCATATAGCACGTCTCTGTACCAGAGCAGGACATTGACACTCACCTGGATAAGGTCCGGTGATGGAGGTGGGATCCATGGCAACACTCTGAAGGTAGTTATGGCAACGCTCTTTATGCTCCTCCAATGAAATCCTCTGTTTGTAGCTCCGCCCACAGTAGTTGCACTTGTGTGGTTTGCCCACTAAACGAGAGAAATTATATCAAAATAACAAAATATTATTTTAATAGACAGATGGATGGACAGAGACAGAGAGTGGGCATGGTCCAAAGCATTTTTGTGGTGACGCAAATCTACAGTATGTGAACTCTCTAGGAGGTTGTAGTAAACGCATAGAACCTGTGGAGAACAGAGTCTATGTGAACTTTCTAGGACAGTGTTCCCAACTCCAGTCCTCGAGTACGCCCAATAGTAGACCTTTTGGTTGTAGCCCGAGACAAGCACACCTGATTCAACTTGTCAACTAATCATCAAGCCCTCAATGAGTTCAATCAGGTGAGTTGGTCCGGGGCTAAAACAAAAATGTGTGCTGTTGGGGGTCCTGGAGGTCTGGAGTTGAGAAACACTGCTGTAGGAGGTTGTAGTAAACAAACAGAGCCCATGGAGAAGACAGAAAATAGAGGAGGGCTATGATGCGCTATGGAGTAATTATGCTCCACAGTTAGTAGGATCCCTCACACAAACCAGACTCTCCAATACAGACTTGTCCCTTTCATACACCAAGGAACAACTGTTACAACTCTTCCAGGCGCCAAATACTAGTTTACTACTATGTTGCATAATTCAAAGGGCCTGTAGGCCCAGTACAGAGACAGTCAATACGTTCTGCATCCCTTAGTGGGAGGAAAATAACTCCAACGTTAGACCTAAACAATGCATGTGTTTCTCCTCAGCAGCTGGAGGTGGGAAGTGATTCATGCTGCCAGTTCCATTCAGATGGGGTTTATGCTGGTGAGACTGGCCAAAACCTCACCTAGCTTTCCCACAGAGAAGATCCATCGGTTGATCCTTCCTTCCTTCCTTCCTTCCTTCCTTCCTTCCTTCCTTCCTTCCTTCCTTCCTTCCTTCCTTCCTTCCTTCCTTCCTTCCTTCCTTCCTTCCTTCCTTCCTTCCTTCCTTCCTTCCTTCCTTCCTTCCTTCCTTCCTTCCTTCCTTCCTTCCTTCCTTCAATCCTTCCTTCAATCCTTCCTCCCTTCCTTCCAATCTTTCCTCATTAATTTATGAATTCATCTTCATTCGTTCACTCATGAATGAATTACTCATTAATGAATGAATGAATGAATAAATTCACAATGAGTTGGCGGTCCAGACAACACCCACCAGTGTCCCAGACTCTGGCCCAAAATAGGAGCAGTTCACGTGATGAAATGTATAGCAGAGGTGACTACGTCACTAGAAACTACCTGACCTGTTACTGTGGGAATAACATGTTTCAGTCTGATAACTAAGATACTTTTATCTAAAGGGACTTACAGTCACGCGCGCATAGATTTAACGTATGGGCGGTCTTGGGAATCAAACCCACTACCCTGGCATTATAAGAATACAATGTTCTACCAACTGAAGTAATATAATGTCACGGTAATGGAAAAACACCCCGAACTGTCTGTCTGCTCCAATGATCTAGGCCAAAGCACCTGCGAACTGTCGCCAGCTGCCAGCCGCAATGGGCAGTTACACTTTCATGTTGGAATAGGCAACACACACACACACCTCATTTACACAACCTCCCCCACGTGGCCTTTTGCAGATGTTGGATGTATCACCAAAATCCCGCTTTCAGCAGCTATTCTTGAACATGCAAATAGCCTCAACGCTCTCAGCCTTTAGACTCAGTCGGCTGCATCTATTTGGGTGACAAACAGGAACCTATTGTTTCTTGTCTCAGAAACCTTTTATTGTCTCATGTAATGTCAAAAACGAGTGACCCCATAGCTCTCCATGTAGCATCTAAAACACCTCCAAGAATAACCAATCACATGCACACTGCACATTTGCACAGCAATTCTAGGAATGATTTCATATTGCCATTCAACAATGTGTTTGTGATGGGTTCAGATACTGTACAACACAATCCATGCAGTGCCAATCTGTGACACCTACAGCACCCAAAGTCACAGGAAGGCCAAAAAGATCATAAAGGACAACAGATATTACTGCATTGTCTGTACTAAAAGCACAAGCATTTCCCTACACTCGTATTAACATCTGCTAACCATGTGTATGTGACTAATACAATTTAATTTGATTTTGATTTTGATTGTACAATACATTGTCAGTCTCTCTCTGTTTCTCTGTCTCTGTCTCTTTCCCCTCTCAATCTCTTCACCTGTTTCCTGGCACTGTGTCATGTGTCTCCCAGGGGGCAGGGAGGGACAGAGAGAGAGAGAGAGGAGAAGGGAGAAGAGCCCTTTCAACTACAGCCTTGTACGTAAGAGAACGGCATGCGAACCTACTCCGAGGGGAGGGGCGGAGGGGCGGAGGGGATTCAAACAGTAGGTAGGCTGAAGGCCGGGGGGGATTCATATAGTAGGTAGGCTGAGGGGCAGAGGGGATTCATATAGTAGGTAGGCTGAGGGGCGGAGGGGATTCATATAGTAGGTAGGCTGAGGGGCAGAGGGGATTCATATAGTAGGTAGGCTGAGGGGCAGAGGGGATTCATATAGTAGGTAGGCTGAGGGGCAGAGGGGATTCATATAGTAGGTAGGCTGAGGGGCAGAAGGGATTCATATAGTAGGTAGGCTGAGGGCCAGAGGGGATTCATGTAGTAGGTAGGCTGAGGGGCAGAGGGGATTCATATAGTAGGTAGTCTGAGGGGAGAAAGGGGATTCATATAGTAGGTAGGCTAAGGGGCGAAAGGGGATTCATATAGTAGGTAGGCTGAGGGGCAGAGGGGATTCATATAGTAGGTAGGCTGAGGGGCAGAAGGGATTCATATAGTAGGTAGGCTGAGGGGCGAAAGGGAATTCATACAGCACTACTACTTACTACACCTTCATTTGCTGCCTACACTGACTGGAGGAGAGTGAAGAATGAATTTAGCCTAAAAAACAGGATGTGAAAATTAGAAAAAGGTCAAAAGAGAATGAGAGACAGAGAGAAAGACAGACAAGAGACAGAGAGAAAGACCCTCTGGTTATGGGTAGCTGCATATGAGTACTTCTAGGAGGACAACACTAGAGATGGCGGCGTACTGTTGTCTGTCCTGTGTCTCAAAGACACGGCATTGGAGACCACAGAGAGAGAGGGGTCTTTGATGCAGAGCTAGGACAGTGAGTTACAGTTAGAGCAACACAGCACAGCGTTTCTTTAGTCTCCCCATATATCTACAGAGAACCCGAGAGTTCCTTTCTGAGGAGACTAGACGTGAGCAGGTTATAGGAATGAAAGGAACATCATGTCCTGGGTGCCTAACCACAGCCCTTGTCTGTCTGCAAACAAAGCTTCAGAGAGATGCATCCATCCAACAATGAGAAACAATGATATTTGTGGGGACTGTTGCTAATCTGTCTCACACAAACTTAGACACAAGTCAGACGAGATCATGCTTTTAGTTACTTCGAGACAGACCTGTTCTATAGCCTGTTCTATAGCATCAACTATTTGACAAGTTGAGAATTTATTGAAACCAGGATATGATACTCAGTAGTAACCACAGGAATAAAAAAAAGTTAAAGCAAGCATGACTCAGTATAGAGGGAATAGGTGAATAAAGGAGTCACAGAGATGAGGAGGAAGAGGAGGAAGAAGAAGGAAGAACAGAGGCGGCAGAGAGGCTGACCTGAGTGTGTGCGTAGGTGGCCTGTGAGTGCGTCACGACGGCGGCAGGCGTAGCTGCAGAAGGGGCATTTGAAGGGCTTCTCCCCCGTGTGCAGCTTAATGTGTCTCAACAGGTTGCCCTTCTGAGTGAACGACACACCACACTGGTTACACTGGAATGGCCTATCACCTGAGAGGGCCACAGGAAGTGTTACACTGGAATGGCCTATCAGCTGAAATGGGCACAGGAAGTGCAAGCTCGCTTCACTCACAGTCCCACTTTAACATAGTGCCAGATCAGCAACACACAATAACCACAGAAACTCAGCAACCTAGTCTTGAGTTGCCACACTTTTCACTGGGATTTTGGACCGAACGAACTTAAGTACAGAAATTGAGGTTCACAGCGACCCAACAACAATCAACACATTTCAATGGTAAAACATGTACGTCATTTAGCAGACACTCTTATCCAGAGAAACTTATAGTAGAATAAATATATTTTCATTTTTTTTTTCTTTTTTCGTACCAGTCCCCCACGAGAATCAAACCCACAACCCTGGCGTTGCAAGTGCCATGCTCTACCAGCTACACAGGACCTATACATGGCTGGACTGTGGAGGTGAACAAACCCTAAACTCGTCAATTGCTAACCTCGTCCTCAGCCTCAATTAAACAAACCCTAGCTGAGACTAACAAACATTGCCAATATTACTTCAAGGAGGATTTTCAGTGCAGAGAAAAACAAACTGCTGTGTGGTTTCTGATGTGCACTGTGTACTATTGATGCATTTGAACTAGATCTTACTGTAGTAACGACAGAGATATTTATATCTCCAGAAATAGAGTGTGGTGAGATGAGGTGTTAGCTCTGTTCCTATTCGCTCTGGGTCTCTACTACAGCTTTCTCTCTTTCTATCACCACACAGTACAGTAGGTACATAATTACAATGTTTCCGTCCCTAACCAGACCCAATGTATGGTTATAGGAGGGACAAACATACACACATGCACACACCATATGTATAAGTTAAAAGTATTATGTTAAGCGTTGCTGTCAGAGTGTCTTCAGATGGAAGACGGTTTAGAGAGTCTTACATTGTGTCTTATAGTCTTGCATTGCTAAACGTGCTGTATACGTTTAGTGCCCAGTTTTACCATCGGTGAGTGTGTGTTTGTATGTCTCTATGTACATAGTTCTCCTGGTTCACAACTAGACTACAGCACTCTCATCATCATCATCATCATCGTCATGATCATTATCATAATGATGATCCGCTCTTGATCTGCAGCCCAACAATTGAAAATCTGATCCTAAATCTGTGACGACCGAGGCACAGTAAGGGCTAGGGAACAGGTTGAGGAAGATTCCTGGGATGTTTTCCCTGAGAATGATTCAAAGGCTCAACTATTGTCTTCTAGAACACAGCAAAGCTTTTCACCTCCACACCCAATGACACAAAAATAAGCCATTTCTGACTCAAGCATTATAATTTTCTTCAAACATAGGATAAGTGACGTGTCTTTAGTCTGTCAAATATCTCGTACTGAGCTACAACGTGAAGTATCCATTATCTGCCATTTTGTATTATATATAACTAACAGGTTTTTTCAATATGCTAGATGTTAATGGTAAAACATTGACAATCCTCAGATACATCAGAGAGTATTGGGTCATTGGTGTTCAATATAGCGTACATACGGGTTGGGCTATATACTGTAGAAGGGACATAAGAGGAAACAACTTTAGAGAAACATTTACCATTGGGCAGCCGAGTTCCTGGGTCACATGACCCTTCTGACCCGGGGACCCCATCCTGTAGGTTGTTTGGGCTGTCAATCATGGGCTCCTCCAAACCTGATCCCTCTTCCCCGCTTTGGCCCATGTCCTCTGCTGTGGTCCTCCTGTCCCCTTCATCTTCTGTCTCATCTTCCTGTTTGATTGTGTTTTCTAGAAGAGACCAGTATGACCAATCAAGTTATTGTTTGATGGTTTTTGGCTAATTCCATTATTTTTGTGGGTGATCCTTGTTTCTCAATAGGTGTGGGAACTGAAGGTTGGGTTTGTACATCTTGTAAATCTCTTTCTCTTTGACTAACTCCATTGATAGGAATAAGTTCATCCAATCTGCATATCATTTCCCCTGGCGAAACAAGTGATATAATGATACTCACAGTATTAGGAAAGTTTATGCTAAACCCCCTGAGACAGAGACTCTCCACATCTGACTAACAATTACACTATTTTAATTGTAAGCAACTATAAGTGCTATATTTAAACCTGAAATTCCTGGAATGCACATAGTTAACATGTTATGTAAAGATACACTTGGTTACTCCCAGAAATGGACTGTGTGTAGTGATGTGACATGCTCTAAACATTATTGGGGAGGAGATGAGAAACAGGCTTGTCTAGTTCCAGTCAGTCCCTGGGGAGAAGAGGGAGGGAGGAAGAAGATGAAAGAGGAAGGACGAGGGGGAGGGTAATGTCCTAGCCTAGCCTAAACAGGTGCTGCTGCTGAGCCCCTGAGGTTTTCCACTTGACTGGGTTAGAGACTGGCTGGATGGGATGTGGGGGAGGGGGGTGCTGACTGACTGACTGACTGACTGACTAAAGGCAGGAAGGCCTCTGCTGGTTTTCTACTGCCACAAGACTCCTAGTATCTGTGACTGACAACACACACACACACACACACAAACGTAACCACAGAATAATATTCAGAGATCCAGAGATTGTACACTCCCATACAATGCATTTGTTTGAATATAGGGACCTTTAAGATTGAACATAGGTTACAGGGACCTTTAAGATTGAACATAGGTTACAGGGACCTTTAAGATTGAAC
Organism: Oncorhynchus tshawytscha; assembly: GCF_018296145.1. NCBI lineage: Eukaryota > Metazoa > Chordata > Actinopteri > Salmoniformes > Salmonidae > Oncorhynchus > Oncorhynchus tshawytscha. Next base: position 34,924,456 of record NC_056454.1, read on the forward strand.
ATAGGTTACAGGGACCTTTAAGATTGAACATAGGTTACAGGGACCTTTAAGATTGAACATAGGTTACAGGGACCTTTAAGATTGAACATAGGCTACAGGGACCTTTAAGATTGAACATAGGTTACAGGGACCTTTAAGATTGAACATAGGTTACAGGGACCTTTAAGATTGAACATAGGTTACAGGGACCTTTAAGATTGAACATAGGTTACAGGGACCTTTAAGATTGAACATAGGTTACAGGGACCTTTATGATTGAACATAGGCTACAGGGACCTTTATCATTGAGCATAGGCAACAGGGACCTATAAGATTGAACATAGGCTACAGGGACCTTTATGATTGAACATAGGTTACAGGGACCTTTAAGATTGAACATAGGTTACAGGGACCTTTAAGATTGAACATAGGTTACAGGGACCTTTATCATTGAACATAGGTTACAGGGACCTTTAAGATTGAACATAGGCTACAGGGACCTTTATGATTGAACATAGGCAACAGGGACCTATAAGATTGAACATAGGTTACAGGGACCTTTAAGATTGAACATAGGTTACAGGGACCTTTAAGATTGAACATAGGTTACAGGGACCTTTAAGATTGAACATGAGCAGAAGGTGACTCCTTGCAATCCTTTAGACACGGCTGTTTGTGATTTGTGACTGACCATGATCACAGGGTGTGTACGCAAGGAGACAAAGCAATAGCCCCAAACCTCTCACACCTATATCCATCTCATACCCATGTCCCCTTAGGCTCATAGACTCCATAAACACAAGGGAGTGTGTGGGGTGATTGCTTTAGGGATGACAACAATGTCCACTGTGGTGTTTGCTTTAGGGATGACAACAATGTCCACTGTGGTGATTGCTATAGGGTTGATGTCATCCATCTTTCTCACAACATAGGACACATAGAATTCAGGACTCCTGCTATTGTCAGCAATGACATGACAATCTCTGAAACAACATGGCAGTCTTTTCTTTAGCAATATTCCCCCTTTATCTATATCCCTGTCTGACCTGAAGGAGCCCCTGTTCTACTAACAGCATGACATTGAGGTTATCATCCAGAACTGTATCCTGGCAACACGGAACTAGCAGATCGAGACGAGCTCTATTGGTTTTCATATTTTCCTCCCAGACGAGGGGTACGGGAGATGGGATATATAAAATGACGAGCCCTGCACTTTGCTGTCGCAGCTGCCTGTACTTGAGATGGTTGCTGTGACAACAGTGTATCGTAGAACTCAGATGAATAAAATATAAAGAAAGAAACTCCCAAAGCATGGGTCATGTTACCAAGGAGGAGAAACTAGGTATCCAAGCTAATAGAAAAGTGCCATCATAGGCAAATCTGAGCTTGGGTGCCTGTCCAACCCATAGCTGTCTGTGTCTTGAACACCTCATAGTTTACATCACCCACATAGTTTACATTCCCCTCATACTGTAATTGACATTACCCTCATAGTTTTGCTAGTGGCGCTGTTGAGGCATTTAGCTGAAGTCAACGAGAAAAGCATTTAAAATGCTCTACCTTACTAATAGTTTGATTGTAAACATATAGCAAACATGTTCTGTAGTTTTGTACAGTGACACAACTGGTCAATTTCAAGAGAAATTCAGCGTCAGTCAGTGTTATGTTACAACAATGGTGTCGAAGCCGAGTGGTGTTAGGCAACTTCCGGGTCAGGATGACACAGGCTGTGTCAGTGGGAACGATCCACCTCTTTAACACTGTAGTCTGTGAGAGCTATCTCCCTCTTTAACACTTTAGCCTGAACCCCAAATCTGTTTGTGGGGTCTTGCAGACTCCTATTAACTATTAATGACCATAGGAGTTGGCAAGCCGGCATAAACAGATCTGGGACCAGGGTACTAATCGTGGGGGATGCTGCGGGAAACAGCTTCCCTTTTCTGCTTCAGCTACCACATGGTGAATAGCACCCTCAGCTCTTCCTCTTTCTGTTCATTTAGGGGAAGGGAACTATGCAAGACCCTTCAGATAAGACATGCGTTGATAAGATAAACTGTTTCTCTTAACACACAAAATCCTCTTGAGTGTGGGTGTGTGCTCGTGTGTATGTTCCTCTCTGCATCCATACATATGTGTGTGTGTTTGTGTGCACGTATATGTTCAGCAACCACTCACCAGTGGGTGAATTAGGATGCTGGAGCTGCTGTCCATTGGGTGTGTTTGCCGACAGGTCCACCAACATTCTAGAGTTCTCTGTCTTCCTGGGAGGGCAGTCTCCGTTACCTGGGAGACAGACAGACAACAAGAGAGCTGGGAACATCGCTCTGCATTGCATTGCACTGCATAGCACACATAAGCATACAACTCCATCTGTACAAACAGCATAACACACACACACACACACACACACACACACACACACACACACACACACACACACACACACACACACACTGTCACTCACACACACACACATTGCTTTTGATAGGTGTCAGTTGAAGCAATCACACCTTGCCAAAATAGTGACAAAACACCTGATTACCTGGGGATAATCTTAAGCTTTGTTTCACTTATGTTAAGAGGAAATCATTTAGCAAACTAGGCCAGGAGGCCAGTGTCAATATGGCTATTTGTATGATACCCTGTTCCGGATCCTAAACAGCAAATGTTCCAATGTTGAATCAACTCTGACAATTTTAAACTTAAGACTGGGCCAGTGTGTATATGGGTCCACTTTCATTGTTAACACTGTGTTGGGCCTCCCAGGTGGCGCAGCGGTCTAAGGCACTGCATCAAAGTGCCGAGGAGCCACTACAGCCTGGGGTTCGATCTATGACCAGGAGCACCATAAAGCAGCACACAACTGGCCATGCACCTTCCGGGTTTGGTCAGTGGGTTTTCTTTGGCTCATCTAGCGACTCTTGTGGCGGGCCGGGTACCTGCAAGCTGATGATGCTTGTCAATTGAACAGTGTTTCCTCCGACATATTGGCAAGGTTGACTTCTGGGTTAAGTGAGCATTGTGTTAAAGGTCATGAATAGCCATAATCATGTTTTTACTCAAATGTGATGATATTTGGATGAAACCAGATCAAAGTATGATGACCAAAGTATAAAAAATGACTTTTGCTTCGACATTGATAAAGTTTGATCATAAACCTTTTCACTCATCATTTTTAATGTTCCATTCAGGATTATCCAAATACTGGGAAAAAAATATGTAACTTTGTACAACTTTAATACACATATACAGTAAGAAAATTTGTCCCAATACATTTGGTCCCCTAAAATGGGGAGACTTTGTACAAAAAGTGCTGTATTTATAAACAGATCACCCAATAAGGATAAAAAATACATTTAAATTAAAGCTGTCTAAAACTCTGTTTTATAGTTTTACGCAATTTTACATGGGAATCAGAATGACAGTTTGGGACCGTTAAGAAGTAGTGGGGCTTGGCAGGTCATGTTTCGGAGGATGCATGTCTCGACATTCGCCTCTCCTGAGCCCGTTGGGAGTTGCAGCGATGAAACAAGGTCGTAACTACCAATTGGATATCATGAAAATGGGGTAAAATTATAAATAATAAAAAAAATAACACTGTACTTAGTGCTGATGCTGTTACACTTGGTCAGTTTTAGGGAATTATCACATTCAGTGCTATGCAATAACACCTCATATATAATTTTTAACACTAGTGTGTATATATAATAAACAAAAATACAAACACAACATGTAAAGTGTTAGTATCATGTTTCATGAGCTGAAATAAAAGATCCCAGAAATGTTCCATTTGCACTAAAAGCTTATATTTGTGCACAAATTGGTTTACATCCCTGTTAGTTAGCATTTCTCATTTGCCAATTCACCTGAAAGGTATTCATATCAAGAAGCTGATTAAACAGCATGATCATTACACAGGTACACCTTGTGCTGGGGACAATAAAAGGCCTACTCTAAAATGTGCAGTTTTGTCGCAAAATGTAATGCCACAGAAGTCTCAAGTTTTGAAGAAGCGTGCAATTAGCATGCTGACTGCATGAACGTCCACCAGAGCTGCTGCCAGAGAATTGAATGTACATTGTTCTACCATAAGCCACCTCTAACGTCATTCTATAGAATTTGGCAGTACGTCCAACCGGCCTCACAACCGTAGACCACGTCACGCCAGCCCAGGACCTCTACATCCAGATTCACCTGCGGGATCTTCTTAGACCAGCCACCCGGACAGCTGATGAAAAAGACAGACCTCAGAAAAAAAAAGTCTGGTTCATCCTTGGGAGCAATTTCCAAATGCCTGAAGGTACCACGTTCATCTGTACAAACAATAGTACGCAAGTATAAACACCATGGGACCACGCAGCCGTCATACCGCTCAGGAAGGAGACGCGTTCTGTCTCCTAGAGATGAACGTACTTTAGTGTGAAAAGTGCAGATCAATCCCAGAACAACAGCAAAGGACCTTGTGAAGCTGCTGGAAGAAACGTGTACTAAAGTGTCTATATGTCCAGAGTAAAACGAGCCATATTTTGTCACAACCTGAAAGGCCGCTCAGCTAGGAAGAAGCCACTGCTCCAAAACCGCCATAAAAAAGTCAGACTACAGTTTGCAACTGCACATGGGGACAAAGATCGTACTTTTTGGAAACATTTCCTCTGGTCTGATGAAACAAAAATATAATTGTTTGGCCATAATGACCACTGTTATGTGTGGAGGAAAAAGGGGGAGGCTTGCATGCCAAAGCACACCATCCCAACCGTGAAGAACAAGGGTGGCAGCATCATGTCGTGGGGGTGCTTTGCTGCAGGAGGGACTGGTACACTTCACAAAATAGATGGCTTCATGAGGAGGGAAATTATGTGGATGTATTGTAGCAACATTACAAGACATCAGTCAGGAAGTTAAACCTTGGTTGAAAACGGGTCTTCCAAATGGACAATGACCCCAAGCATACTTCCAAACTTGTGGAAAAATGGCTTAAGGACAACAAAGTCAAGGTATTGGAGTAACCATCAAATCTTTGACCTCAAGGCCTACACACCTGACTCAGTTACACCAGCTCTGTCAGGAGGAATGGGCCAAAATTCACACAACTTATTGCGGGAAGCATGTGGAAGGCTACCCGAAACATTTGACCCAAGTTAAACAATTTAAAGGCAATGCTACCAAATACTAAATTGAGTGTATGTAAACGTCTGACCCAGTGGGAATGTGATGAAAGAAAGAACCTGAAATAAATCATTCTCTCTATTATTATTCTGACATTTCACATTCTTAAAGTAAGTGGTGATCCTAACTGACCTAAAACAGGGAATTTTTACTCAGATTAAATGTCAGGAATTGTGAAAAACTGTATTTGGCTAAGATGTATATAAACTTCCGACTTCACCTGTACCTCTTAAGACCTTATTTAAGATAACTTTTTTTGCCTAATAGAGTGGCCTGAAACTCACTTTCAACAGACACAATTATGCTGGTTTGCAAAGTGATATGTAGTTTCTATTCGACAGCAGCCAGAGTTAGGATGGCAACAACCAAAATGTTTATTCATCTGAAACCTGCAATCCAAACAAATTTGTAAATTAGACTACCTAAACCATTTAAACTGGAATAACCATTTCATCAACGGGTGCTATAAATCTAACTAACTGATTGGATTAGTTTAGAAAATGTGTATTTAACTTTGTGTAGCATAAGATTAATATATCAAACAATCAAAGAACATGCCAAAAGACAGCTGAAAAAAAACCTATCCTAAAAAAATCTACCTGCAGGAAAGCATGCTGGGAAATATTTCAATGATGGGCGTGGTTTTAAACTTGTGGCGAGGCGGCATTTGCCACAGAACTTTTCAAAATGTATTTGGGGGAAGCACATGGGGAGTGTGGCGAAGTCAGTTAGGAGACCTGCGCCAACTCCCCGTGCTTACCGTGGAGAGAGATGTACCGGGCAGGCACCGTGTAATGCCGTGAGGCACACGGTGTCCACGGTATGTGTGCATAGCCCGGTGCAGTACATTGCAGCACCTCGTATCGGCCGGGCTAGAGTGGGCATCGAGCCAGGTGCCATGAATCCGGCTCAGCGCATCTGATCTCCAGTACGTCTCCTCGGGCCGGGGTACATGGTACCAGCCCTACGCATGGTGTCCCCGGTTCGCCAGCACAGCCCAGTGCGGGCTATTCCACCTCACTGCAGAGGCCTGGCTAAGGGGAGCATTCAGCCAGGTAGGGTTGAGCAGGCTCGGTGCTCCAGACCTCCAGTGCGCCTTCACGGTCCGGTCTATCCGGTGCCACCTCCACGCACCAGCCCTCCAGTGGCAGCCCCCCGCACCAGGCTGTCTCTCCATCTCCTTCCTACAGGTTCTCCCGCCTGTCCAGTGCTGCCAGTCTTCCTCCTGCCCAGCGCTGCCAGGGTCTCCCGTCTGTCCTGAGCTGCCAGGTTCTCCCATCTGTCCTGAGCTGCCAGAGTCTCCTGTCTGTCCTGAGCTGCCAGAGTCTCCCGTCTGTCCTGAGCTGCCAGAGTCTCCCGCCAGCCAGGAGCTGCCAGAGTCTCCCGCCAGCCAGGAGCTGCCAGAGTCTCCCGCCAGCCAGGAGCTGCCAGAGCCGTCAGCCAGGCGCTGCCAGAATCGCCCTTCACTCCGGAGCTGCCGGAGTCTCCCGTCCGTTCAGTGCTGACGGAATCTCCCGTCCATTCGGGACCGGGGGCCCGGGTCCCCAGTCCGAGGTCGGCGGCGAGGGTCGCCGTTTTTAAGAGGCCACGGAGGCGGATAAAGAGGCGGAGAAAAACTATGGTGAAGTGGGGTCCACTTCCCGCGCCAGATCCGCCACCGCGGACAAACGCCCACCCAGACCCTCCCCTATAGGTTCAGGTTTTGCTGCCGGAGTCCGCACCTTTGGGGGGGGGGGTCTGTCACGTTCTGACCTTAGTTCCTTTGTTTTGTCTTTGTTTTTAGTATGGTCAGGGCGTGAGTTGGTGTGGGAAGTCTGTTTGTTTTTCTATGTTGTATTTTGCGTTTGGCCTGGTATGGTTTCGTTAGTCTCTGATTGAGGCAGGTGTCATTAGTCTCTGATTGAGAATCATACTTAGGTAGCCTTTTCCCACCAGTGTTTCGTGGGTGAGTGTTTTCTGTGTCTGTGTGTTCCACACGGAACTTCGGTTCTTGTTTCTGTCTTTCACTTTGTTATTTTGTATTTGTATAGTGTTCAGTTTGTATTATTAAAATGGACACATACCACGCTGCAAATTGGTCCGACCTCTCTTACTCCTCATCAGAGGAAGACGAATCCGTTTCAATCTGCATAGTCTAGCCTACTATGCGCCCTGTGCCACTTGCCAGGTTAAACGAACCGGTAACATTGTGAATTTATAGGCCATTTGTTTTTGAGAAAATGTCAACGCGATCAAATTTGGTTTATATTCTCACATTCTTTAAAATATAGTTAATATGAACAAGTACAAGATTGCTGCAGTTTGACTGGCTTTTCATCCTCCCCAAGGACAGGAGCTTTTCCAGCAGTTTTTTAAACCATGTGATCTGCTTAGAAAAACCCTGGTCCCATTGTAGCCCATTATAAACCTTTTTACAACAGATTTTTTTGCCATACCACTCTGGGACCTGTGGTGCCACCTCTGCAGGATTTTGATGAGAATGTTGTACTTTCCACAGAGTAATACTGACACAATCACACTCTCACACTCAACTCTGGTTATTAACACCAACACTGGGATTATTTTGGACCACTAAGTAATAATTTAACACCAACAGAGTTAATGTAACACCTGAATAAACAGTATAAATGTTACACTGAAAAATCAACACTAGGTAACACTGGCCCATTTGCTGTGTAAGTCCCTAATCTAACACAGTGCCACACCGATCTTTGCAATCCGTTGCTAGTTCCCCAACAACACGTCCAGTAGCACAGATATTTTCCCTGGGTGGTCCACCATCCAAGTCCCAACCAGGCCCATCACTCAGGCTTAGGAGCTCACCAGGCCACCACAGGAGTGCAGGATGGAACATGTATTGCTAGTGGCTACTGCATCTGTCAGCCTCATGTCCTATCCATACAGATCAGATCAGATTGCATCCTCTTAGCACCCACCCTGACACACAGGCAAGGCTATAAGATAGCTGTCCTGTCCACTCAAAGGTAGAGCTGTCCAATCCCTTCTACAGCCTGACCCTAGGGGAGCCTCTCAGCCAAAACAGAAGCAACACCACAGCACCTCCACTGACCCAGGTGTCAAATCCCACATGAGCCACACCAGAGCAAAGACAACACTTTACCAGCTAGCACATTATACAGGAAAGTACCGGAGATGTCATAGAGACAATGGCCACTTCAGTCCAACAGTTCATCTTCAATCTTCATGCTTCCCCCATGGAGACTAAAACAAAATGCTAGTATTATATGTGGTAGACTAGTGTTCCATTGTTGTGATTGGCTGCTGCTGAGTGAGGCACTCTGGGAGTCGCGGTCCATGACCATGATGACACAATCCCTGGGTCTGGTCTCAGGTTGCAAGCCACGCTGAAGTTGAAGGAAATCTCAGGTGACCAACGGGCGGCTATCCCTTGGCAGTGCTGTCTGTCGTAGAGACAGGAGTCGCTCTATGCCTGGATACGACAGGCTTTCCCATTACTGTGCTAAGTGTTGATGCCTTGACGACTCTGTGTGGTCGATCAGGTTAGGTAAAGGCACAGTACAGTGGCTCAAAGATGATATGTACCAGTAGCATCGGAATGTTGATGGTCCTATGTTTCATGTTCTTGTAATTTTTATTGAAAACCTTAATGGCATTTAGCTCAAACGTGTTCGTCATCTGCTATTCCTCATACAATCCTTAAAATTGCAGCTCATTGCTCCCAAAGTGAACCCGTGGGCCAGATTGAGGAGTAACTGGGGCAGACAACACATACAAAACACACACACACACAGTTTGCTGTGTCAAAATCAGAGCTTTGACTGGCACCATACATTAGTTGACTCAATACTGTATGAACCGCCACAACATTTCTGTGCATCAGGGCCAAGACCCAGATGACTTGTATAGACAGGGAAGGTAACCAGAGAAAGATGATGTGTGTAACGCATCAGATATAGACGGTTCCATGTGTAGGCGGCGTGGCCAAAAGGAAAATACAATTTATGAAAATGGCAAAGAGAGAACAAGACCTGATAAACATGATGGCTTCTGTAGGCCGTTTTATGAAGTGAGTTGAGAACGTGTTTCATCAAATGATCATCAACATCTGGTTGGCTGGTTAAATATATACCGTACTTTACAAGTGGGGAGCACTTCAATAAGCCACAGATACTGGAATGACATGAACTTTGAACAAGAGGTTTGGAACTGTGCAGGACTATTTCCTTATTTCCACACAGGCAGCACAGGCAGGAGCAAGGATCTGGTTTTTCCAGTCAAACCATCAACCTCCAGATCATTCCTCCACACTGTAAGAGACAGAGATCTCATTCATCAGCTTGCCTTTAACAATTTAGAGGAGATATGGCAGTATGCTTCAAACATGGATTGGAACAGAGGGCACTATAATGGCTATATCCTACTCCATCCTACTTCTTCCTTCACACTATAACCTCACTATACCATATTTTGCTCCAGTCATCCCAAAACTATTTTCAACACCTGCAACAAGGAGTTGTCAAACTCCAGATGATCAGTGTGTTCTATCAGAGGGAATCTGTGGAGGGGAGAAAGAGGAGGGAAGTATCACTGTGCCTGGTACAGCACCACCCTACTGATAAGACATCTCTAGGGGAGCCAAGAAGTAGTTGGCCCTTTTACAGGATCAGAACACATGCAGCTCGTGTCTCTCTCCTCTTATCGGATTAGTAAAGCAGAATGACTTCCTCATCTCAGCTGTGTGGAACACGTTCACCTATCCTTGCGTACACTTCCATATCTGTATGAGAGTCAACTGTATTTGTTAAAAAATAGTGTGGCCTCAGCCTTGCCCCATACCTTTGACCATAACTCAGCTGTGCAAAACATCACAACATCATGACATTCTCAAATGTATGATTGCTTTAGCATAAAACCACTTTAGGAATCAATAACTCTCAGAAACAACCAGAAATCAAAGAGGAGACTGGACTAAATACTAATTCCAGTTGGATTATAACCAAAATGATGACAAAACGGCCTCAAAATGTGGAAAATTGATTAGAAAGACCATACAACAACATTAAAAAACCCACATAAAATGGTGAATAAGAGACACATCCAGCATCCACAACTTAAAACACGATGTCACAAACCTTTTAAAGACTTTTAAGAGTTATTTGTCAATATTATTTTGGTTAGAGCATGATTGAAGAGTTGACCTACTTGCAGAGTATACATCAGTTGCCTCTGTTTCCATAGTTGGGGGAGAGCTGTAGGTAATCAAAAAGAAACAGTAAGTTAGAGCACTCCAGCTGTATCACAGTGCTTACTCTCCTTCTAACCTCTTCTAAATCCTAATGGAATAAAACAGTGTATACTGTTTGGTTGGAGTGATTTATTTGTACATTACTTTAGGTAACAGTTTGTAATAGATTTAATGAATGAGCCATTATGAATGATTATAAATATTTAGAAATGCCGAATTAGAGGATACATTGATTTTGAAACAGGCATGATTAATATTTAACAAATATATTCCAATGAAAGTTGAGTGAAAATAAATCAATAAAATCTATTACTGATAACATTTGAGAATGTACAAACATGATACAGAGTTCAATATGAAGACAAAGATGCACATGTTTTAGTTTTGGCTTTTGAGGTTCCGAAATACTTTAATCTAGCATCCCTGCAACATAAAACTCTATGGTTCAACTTCCCAAAATGCTGCTGAAGTGCTGGTTAATTGTAAAGTTTTAGCCTCTGAATAGAATACAGTGGTTCATAGAAAGTTGCGCGATTAGAGAAGTAACAAATATATCAAGCTAAAACTATATTATGGGTTATAAATGTACATAGAGACAGAAGACAAATGTTCCCAGTTCTAGTAGTTTCAGACCCTCTGAACAAAAGGCCTTAAACTCAAATGAAATATGTCTGAGAATATACGGTGCATACCACCACTGGCCAATTTCATGTCTGCGATCAGGGTGACATTTTGTATACATGTATTATCTGTTGGAGGTTCAGGTGAGATTGTAAACTATTGATGTTTAATACACAAGATAAGTACACTCAGTGCACAAAACATTAGGAACACCTGCTGTTTCCATGACAAAAACTGACCAGGTGAATCCAGGTGAAAGCTATGATCCTTTATTGGTGTCACTTGTTAAATCCACTGCAATCCGTGTAGATGAAGGGGAGGAGACTTTTAAGCCTGGATACAATTGAGACTTGGATTGTGTGTGTTTGCCTTTCAGGGGGTGAAAGACAAAATATTTAAGTGCCTTTGAACGGGGTATAGTAGTAGGTGCCAGAGATACTGGTTTGTGTCAAGAACTGCAACGCTGCTGGTTTTTTCACACTCAACAGTTTCCATGTGTATCAAGAATGGTCCACCACCGAAAGGACGTCCAGCCAACTTGACACAACTGTGGGAAGCATTGGAGTCAACATGGGCCAGTATCCTGTGGAATGCTTTCGTCACCTTGTAGACCCGATGAATTGAGACTGTTCTAAGGGCAAAATAGGGTGCAATTCATTATTAGGAAGGTATTCCTAATGTTTTGTAAGTGTAAGTGTATGTTCATTGTGCGTGTGCGTGTGCGTGTGTGTGTGTGTGTGTGTGTGTGTGTGTGTGTGTGTAATTATCCTGAACTTCTGAAATACTGAATATGTCCTTTTCTGCAGTCAAATGTCACTGCTAAATTGGACTTTCAGGGTAATAAACCTATCAGTTCCAGGATTACTCTCTCTGCTTTCCTAGACGTTTTTGTTATGTCTGGTCAGGTCACCTGAGATTAAATAAGAGTTGTACCCCTTGACTTTTCCGACATTTTGTTGTGTTACAGCCTGAAGTTAAAATGTATTTAATTCAACATTTTTGTCACTGGCCTACATACAATACCCCATATTTTAAAGTGAAATAATGTTCTTCAACATTTTTACAAATGTATGAAAAATGAAAAGCTGAAATGTCTTGAGTCAATAGGTTTTCAATCCAACTGTGCTGGCAATCTTAAATAAGTTCAGGAGTAAAACCGTGCTTATCAAGTCACATACTAAGTTGCATGGACTCACTCTGTGTGCAATAATAGTGCTTAACACACTTAACATACTTTTTTAATGACTACATCATCTAACACATACAATTATCTGTCAGGTCTTACAGTCGAGCAGTGAATTTCAAACACAGATTCAACCACAAAAAACAGAGAGGTTTTCAATGCCTTGGGAAGAAGGACGTAAAAACCAGACATTGAATATCCCTTTGAGCATGGTGAAGTTATTAATTTCACTTTGGATGGTGTATGAATAGACCCAGTCACTACAAAGATACTGGCGTCTTTCCGAACTCAGTTGCCAGAGAGGATGGAATCTGCTCAGGGATTTCACAATGAGGCCAATGGTGACTTTAAAACGGTTACAAAGTTTAATGGCTGTGATAGAAGAAAACTGAGGATGGATCAACAACATCGTAGTTACTCCACAATACTAACCTAAATGACAGAGTGAAAAGAAGGAAGCCTGTACATAATGAAAAATATTCCAAAACATATTTTCAATAAAGCATGAAAGTTAAACTGGAGAAAAAAATGGCAAAAAGATTAACTGTCCTGAAAACAAAGTCTTATGTTTGGGTCAAATCCAACTCAACACATCACTGATTACCAGTCTTCATATTTTCAAGCATGGTGGTGGCTATATCATGTTATAGGGAGTTGTTTTGGGGTGGTTCAAAAATAAACGGAATAGAGCTAAGCACAGCCAATCCTAGAGGAAAACCTGTTTCTGTCAGCTTTCCAATAGACACTGGAAGACAAAATCACCTTTCAGCAGGACAATAACCTAAAACCTCCGCTGTACCCGCACCCCACCATACCCCTGTCTGCGCATTATGCCCTGAATATATTCTACCATGCCCAGAAACCTGCTCCTCTTATTCTCTGTCCCCAATGCTCTAGGCGACCAGTTCTGATAGCCTTTAGCCGCACCCTCATACTACTCCTTCTCTGTTCCGCGGGTGATGTGGAGGTAAACCCAGGCCCTGCATGTCCCCGGGCACCCTCATTTGTTGACTTCTGTGATCGAAAAAGCCTTGGTTTCATGCATGTCAACATCAGAAGCCTCCTCCCTAAGTTTGTTTTACTCACTGCTCTAGCACACTCTGCTAACCCTGATGTCCTTGCTGTGTCTGAATCCTGGCTCAGGAAGGCCACCAAAAATTCAGAGATTTCCATACCCAACTATAACATCTTCCGTCAAGATAGAACTGCCAAAGGGGAGGAGTTGCAGTCTACTGCAGAGATAGCCTGCAAAGTAATGTCATACTTTCCAGGTCCATACCCAAACAGTTCGAACTACTAATTTTGAAAATTACTCTCTCCAGAAATAAGTCTCTCACTGTTGCCGCCTGCTACCGACCCCCTCAGCTCCCAGCTGTGCCCTGGACAACATTTGTGAATTTATCGCCCCCATCTAGCCTCAGAGTTTGTTCTGTTAGGTGACCTAAACTGGGATATGCTTAACACCCCGGCAGTCCTACAATCCAAGCTAGATGCCCTCAATCTCACACAAATCATCAAGGAACCCACCAGGTACAACCCTAACTCTGTAAACAAGGGCACCCTCATAGACGTCATCCTGACCAACTGGCCCTCCAAATACACCTCCGCTGTCTTCAACCAGGATCTCAGCGATCACTGCCTCATTGCCTGTATCCGCTACGGAGCCGCAGTCAAACGACCACCCCTCATCACTGTCAAACGCTCCCTAAAACACTTCTGTGAGCAGGCCTTTCTAATCGACCTGGCCCGGGTATCCTGGAAGGACATTGACCTCATCCCGTCAGTTGAGGATGCCTGGTCATTCTTTAAAAGTAACTTCCTCACCATTTTAGATAAGCATGCTCCGTTCAAAAAATGCAGAACTAAGAACAGATACAGTCCTTGGTTCACCCCAGACCTGACTGCCCTCGACCAGCACAAAAACATCCTGTGGCGGACTGCAATAGCATCGAATAGTCCCCGTGATATGCAACTGTTCAGGGAAGTCCGGAACCAATACACGCAGTCAGTCAGGAAAGCTAAGGCCAGCTTCTTCAGGCAGAAGTTTGCATCCTGTAGCTCCAACTCCAAAAAGTTCTGGGACACTGTGAAGTCCATGGAGAACAAGAGCACCTCCTCCCAGCTGCCCACTGCACTGAGGCTAGGTAACACGGTCACCACCGATAAATCCATGATTATCGAAACCTTCAATAAGCATTTCTCAACGGCTGGCCATGCCTTCCGCCTGGCTACTCCAACCTCGGCCAACAACTCCGCCCCCCCGGCAGCTCCTCGCCCAAGCCTCTCCAGGTTCTCCTTTACCCAAATCCAGATAGCAGATGTTCTGAAAGAGCTGCAAAACCTGGACCCGTACAAATCAGCTGTGCTTGACAATCTGGACCCCCTATTTCTGAAACTATCCGCCGCCATTGTCGCAACCCCTATTACCAGCCTGTTCAACCTCTCTTTCATATCGTCTGAGATCCCCAAGGATTGGAAAGCTGCCGCAGTCATCCCCCTCGTCAAAGGGGGAGACACCCTGGACCCAAACTGTTACAGACCTATATCCATCCTGCCCTGCCTATCTAAGGTCTTCGAAAGCCAAGTCAACAAACAGGTCACTGACCATCTCGAATCCCACCGTACCTTCTCCGCTGTGCAATCTGGTTTCCGAGCCGGTCACCGAGCCGGTCACCTTACCCTAGTGAAACTGACTATCCTACCGATCCTTGACTTCGGCGATGTCATCTACAAAATGGCTTCCAACACTCTACTCAGCAAACTGGATGCAGTCTATCACAGTGCCATCTGTTTTGTCACTAAAGCACCTTATACCACCCACCACTGCGACTTGTATGCTCCAGTCGGCTGGCCCTCGTTACATATTCATCGCCAGACCCACTGGCTCCAGGTCATCTACAAGTCCATGCTAGGTAAAGCTCCGCCTTATCTCAGTTCACTGGTCACGATGGCAACACCCGTCCGTAGCACGCGCTCCAGCAGGTGTATCTCACTGATCATCCCTAAAGCCAACACCTCATTTGGCCGCCTTTCGTTCCAGTACTCTGCTGCCTGTGACTGGAACGAATTGCAAAAATCGCTGAAGTTGGAGACTTTTATCTCCCTCACCAACTTCAAACATCAGCTATCTGAGCAGCTAACCGATCGCTGCAGCTGTACATAGTCTATTGGTAAATAGCCCACCCATTTTCACCTACCTCATCCCCATAATGTTTTTATTTATTTACTTTTCTGCTCTTTTGCAAACCAATATCTCAACCTGTACATGACCATCTGATCATTTATCACTCCAGTGTTAATCTGCAAAATTGTAATTATTCGCCTACCTCCTCATGCCTTTTGCACACATTGTATATAGACTCCCCCCTTTGTTTTCTACTGTGTTATTGACTTGTTAATTGTTTATTCCATGTGTAACTCTGTGTTGTCTGCTCACACTGCTATGCTTTATCTTGGCCAGGTCGCAGTTGCAAATGAGAACTTGTTCTCAACTAGCCTACCTGTTTAAATAAAGGTGAAATAAAATAAAATAAATTTAAAAAACACAAGGCCAAATATACACTGGAGTTGCTTACCAAGACAACGTTGAATGTTTCTGAGTGGCCTAGCTAGTTTTGAGTTAAATCTGATTGAAAATGTATGGCAATACTTGAAAATGGCTTTCTAGCAATGAGCAAATACTGTACAATCCAGGTATGCAAAGTTCTTAGAGACTTACCATGAAATACTCACAGCTGTAATCGCTTCCAAAGGTGATTCTAACATGTATTGACTGAGGAATGTGAATAGTTATATAAATGAAATATTTTTGTATTTAATTTTCAATAAATGTGCAAAAATTCCTAAAAACATGTTTTCAGATTGTTATTGTGGAGTATTGTTTGTAGATGGGTGAGAACAAGAGTCTAGGTAATCCATTTGGAATTATGGCTGTAACACAACAAAATGCTGAATAAGTCAAGGGGTATGAATACTTTGTAGGGCACTGTATGACTCACAAGAGGACAATAAAGTCATATTTCAGGTGTAAAAATAAAACCGCATTAAGGCCCAATCTTGAGGACAGACCAAGCAAAACATGCTCTACTGTGAACTATCATACAGATGTCAACATTTTGGCAAATGTCTTGTGTATGATGGCCACTTTTCTCTACATACAATAATAATCACACCAGACATATTTATAACAAGTCAATAAAAAATGGTATGCACTTTGGCTACATTTTCCTTCATAATGAACACTTCAATAATTGGGAAACCAATTACAATGGAAATATTTGTTTTACCTAAGACTAGGAGAGATAATATGTCTGTTTTTTAAGAGTATGTTCTATGGAAAAAATAGTAAAAACTATATGCTGAATTAAAAGTCATATGTGGTTGACTAGGCTATTCAAATACATAAATACATACTAAATAGTTGTTAATACTCTAAACTTTAGAGCGCTTAGCAGCCTAAGTATACAAGTTATTACATTCAGTCAATATATTTTATTTTATACTTTTGACAATTGAGATTATAAGTGCTTCGTCAGCAATAAACGGAAAGCCCTTAAGAATTTGCACCAACAATCCGCGCCTCCGCTGTGGACACCTGTCCCTAGACGCTCAGTCGTGGCACGTGTGTTGGCTTATCTGACAGCCCAAGATCTCCCTTTAGTTTAAAACAACATATGGGTTGATTATTTTAATTACACGATCGAAATCAAGCCATATGTTGACAGAATCAGCCGCCACCTGTTATTGTATGATTTGAGCAATCGAATGGGTAGCCCTGTCAATTTATCGATCAATCGCTCAGAAAAAGTAAGCAGAATGAGGACCTTTGAAGTTAAAAGTTCATCTGTTGCGACTAGGTAAAAACAATGCTGTTATGCTATTATAAATGTGTTACAAAGTTAGTACGCAAAGTATTCGTGTAGGAATGGTAGCCTAATAATTTTAAATGCATAATAATTTGTATGATTCTGATAACCAGACTTGATAAATTGACAAAATGTTCAACTGAATATTACCTTTCAG
The DNA here is from genome assembly GCF_018296145.1 of Oncorhynchus tshawytscha. Lineage (NCBI taxonomy): Eukaryota > Metazoa > Chordata > Actinopteri > Salmoniformes > Salmonidae > Oncorhynchus > Oncorhynchus tshawytscha. Next base: position 34,941,654 of record NC_056454.1, read on the forward strand.
TGTCTCCCCTGTGATCTTCGTCAATGGAAGTCGCACCTCGTTCTAAAATACAAATTAAAACCCCCAGTTGTCTAATATGTATTTGATAGACAATTAATAATGTAGGGTCTACTCTCCTCTTTTTAAAAAGTAGGACACCTAAAATAAAAACTTCAGTTGAATATACCACGGTCCTGTCCTGCATACAAACTGAATAAAGTTTAGGAACATGGCAGCACACTCCTCAATAAGTAGCTTTGGTAGTTACTTCCTCTGTGCTGAACTAGCCCGTCAACTTTTTCACCTCAGCCCGCACGCACCTTCCCTTTATGTACAGTATGTATCCTATAATATTCTATGAAGTACACCTTGATTAGCCAAAATATGGGCACTTCAACAGTTATAGACTGTGTGTTACTGGATTTTGTATTTATTACAGCAACAATGAGGTCGGGGAAGATATAACTTGCTTTTAGACTAAATGAAAGAAACAAAGGAACAAAAAAAGAAAGAAAGAAAGCGTAGAATATAACTGGATCCACCGGTTCCTATGGAATTAGCCAAATAAAAGGAGTAGGGATCAGCCTATTTTTGGCCGAGGGATTCTAAGGAATCGGATAAGCATCGTTATTCAAAAGGTATTGGATGAGGTCTAAGAGTGAGTGTGTCAGTGGGCAGTCCAAGAGAGATATGACAGGCTGATAGTCCATGCTGTCTCGTAGTAACCTGTCATTCACATGCAGGTGCAGGTAGAAAGATATTTCAACAGACGAACGTCTCCTCAACTATTGTGCCCATTCTGTCTCTATAGCCTAATTCAATAAAATACGAGATTATCTCCCTTGACACTGCAATTTGGGTTCAAAGCATTTCGAATCATGTCATAGAAAGACGTTGCAGAAGCCCCCACTGCTGCATCAACAGGTATCCGATCATTGTGCAGTCCAGAGCCGTCTGATGTTTATTAGTGAAATGCACCTGTCTCGCTGAATTCCTTGTCTGTGTAGATTGCAGCACGATCTGCATTGTCTGGAATCTGGATCAATGGTCGGATGTTGAGCGTTTATCCACGGACATATTTTAGATCATCATCATAGCAGACAAACTGTCATCCTTGTAGGCTAAATAAATATATAATCATCGCTATCTATTTTCTTTATTTCGTTACCTTATTATCGCAGGAGATTAAATAATCCCATCACCTATGCTGTGAGGTAAGAACTACACATGTTCACCCATTGGAATGTCTTGCTTGGAATACAATGTAATGTAATACAGTAGTTCCGCAGGCAACAACAGTTAATCCCCCGATACTTCCTCCATCTTCGAAAGCAGAGCAGACGAGCCGCGGAGTGTCTGTTCTGGGAACCTGGTCTAACACAGAGAAACGGATCGCTCTCTCTCTGGCTGTCTGTGCTGTAGCTGCTCGGAAATCGATTACAGTACTTCACAGCCTGTTGCTTTTGTATTTAACACATTGACAAAAAGCTTAAAATAACAGTAAGGCATTTTTATTTTGAGTAAATGGTGAAAACAATGATTGAATTTGACAAATTAGGATGATAATAAATAAATGATAAAAGGATCATAGTAATAATAAAGCTAATAGTGCTTATTAATTAGGCTACGGTTGATACAGCACTCATAAAAATATTTATTGTATTACTAAGCAATGGACAATTAAGTATGAATAAAAATGTAAGAGATACATACATGAACACATATTATAAACAAATTACTATTACTATTAATACTACTAATAATAATTATTATGGGAGTCCAATTGTTTGCACATATTTTTGATGCCACATTTGCCTGCATTTAGGCCATTGCCTAAGAGTTCTAATTCATTAAAAACATGGAAACAAACACAAATGCATTATATATCTTATTGGTTATCTATTCTAATAATTTCTTGTCAGAAGTGGTATAAGCAAGAAGCTCTGCATTGTACTGTAGATTCATTATTCTCCCCCTCTGCTCCCTCCTGTGGCAAAGACCAGACTGAAATGATCTCCTGAAGTACAGCACAGTATTCAAGAGGTATGGTTGTCAACGCATGCTCTAAAAGCTGCTGTACAATCACAATGAAAATAAACTAAAAAAGAAACGTGAGAGAGATGTGACATTCAAAATATGTTTTCATGTTTTGTGTTGTTCTTGTGTCACAGATGAAAACTTTAGGTCATCTTAGTCACTTCCAATAAGTGGTTAGATGTTTCACTCTTTAGATTTGATGACACCTTACTTACTGGTAATGAAAATAAGGTCATGTGAAGTACCTTTAGCCATAACGACACACTTTTGTCACAGCAAATATATACGTAACCCAATAAAATACATTTTCAACATTTCATTTATATTAAACAGAACTTTTGATAAGAAGAAATTAGCATAATGAATCCTCTAATAAATATACATATATATTTAAGCCATAATAAATACTTATATATGTTTCTCAATGTTTATTAACTATATGGATTAATATAATACATAACATGAATGAATCGTATGTGCATATATCATTTGTAATGCAGTGTGATATATCGATTGTGTCCTGAACATTTGTATGAATTAAAATATGTTTTGGATTATCATTTCAGAAATGTTTAGTAGGAAAGTAGGATATTAAACTGTCAGAAACATATATAAAATGTAATATATAGAATTAGAACAAAACATTATTCAGATGAGAGGAGCCTATGATTCCAAAATTGAAGATTTCACACTTTTTTTGGTTGATTTTCTTTTTTTTGCTGCAAGATAACATTTGCCCTGCTGGAAAGTGTTAACCTCCATGTTTATTTTTCACAGTAGCTCCTGGATTTTGATTTGAAGGAGTCTGACAGTCAGTAGACACCCACCCTGAGAGTGATGTTAGTGTAGGGGAAGTTTCCACTGTTCATGGTGGTGTTTGAAGTGGAGGGGAAACCGTTACAAGCCCCTAAACCACCCTCACATCTCTTTCTCTCTCTGTCTCTTTCTCTGTCTCTCTCTCTCTCTCTCTCTCTCTCTCTCTCTCTCTCTGTCTCTCTCTCTCTCTCTCTCTCTCTCTCTCTCTCTCTCTCTCTCTCTCTCTCTCTCTCTCTCTCTCTCTCTCTCTCTCTCTCTCTCTCTCTCTCTCTCCTCTCTCTCTCTCTCTCTCTCTCTCTCTCTCTCTCTCTCTCTCTCTCTCTGTCTGTCTGTCTGTCTGTCTCTCTCTCTCTCTCTCTCTCTCTCTCTCTGTCTGTCTCTCTGTCTCTGTCTGTCTGTCTGTCTCTCTCTCTCTCTGTCTGTCTGTCTGTCTGTCTGTCTGTCTGTCTGTCTGTCTGTCTGTCTGTCTGTCTGTCTGTCTGTCTGTCTGTCTGTCTGTTTGTCTGTCTGTCTCTCTCTCTCTCTCTCTCGCTCAAAATAGTCTGGGAGAAGATAACTTCACTCACAGTAAAAGTTTAAAGAAACTAGGATTATTGCTGATATATAGCAACTACTGTCCCTGAAAACCATGTAAGAATTAAAACATGGAGAATTGTATCATAAAACCACTCATTAGAAAAACAGCTCCAAACCACAAGGCCATCTCTCTTCCTAGTATTCAGCATCTAGTCTCCAACTAATTTTTTCACTTTTTCCCACACCATCAAGCTAAATAATTTTGCCACACAAACAGTTATCATTAACCTCAGATGGACTCTTTCAGAATAGAGAAAAGAGAGAATGCATGACCTCAGGTTTAAGTGAGTGCCTCTTCACACCTACATTAAGGTCACTGATGATGTTGTGGCTTGATATTCTGTAGGGGATAGAAGGAAAGCAAAGATGTGAAATTACTTGTGCACAGTGGTGTAGTGGGGGCTATATGCCGGTATACACAATATAGCCACGGTAGTTTTTTTCAGTGGGCGTATACTCACAACGTAACAAACTGCTGGAAATGTACAGTTAGCTACTGTAGTTATACAGTGCCTTCGGAAAGTATTCAGAGCCCTTACTTTTTTCCAGATTTTGTTACGTTACAGCTTTATTCTAAAATTAATTACATCGTTTTTTCCCCCTCATCAATCTACACATAATAACCCATTATGACAAAGAACAAAACGTTTTTTAGAAATGGTTGCTAATTTATAAAACATAAATAAATAAATAAATAAATACATTTTACATAAGTATTCAGACCTTTTACTCAGTACCTTCCTGGAGCACCTTTGGCAGCAATAACAGCCTCGAGTCTTCTTGGGTATGACGCTACAAGCTTGGCACACCTGTATTTGGGGAGTTCCTCCCATTCTTCTCTGCAGATCTTCTCAAGCACTGTCAGGTTGAATGAGGAGCATTGCTGCACAGCTATTTTCAAATCAAATTGTATTTGATTATTTTCAGGTCTCTCCGGAGATGTTCGATCGGGTTCAAGTCCGGGCTCTAGCTGGGCCACTCAAGGTCATTGTCCTGTTGGAAGGTGAACCTTTGCCCCAGTCTGAGGTCCTGAGTACCCTGGAGCAGGTTTTCATCAAGGATCTCTCTGTACTTTGCTCCGTTCATCTTTGCCACGATCCTGACTAGTCTCCCAGTCCCTGCAACTGAAAAACACCCCCACAGCATGATGCTGCCACCACCATGCTTCACCGCAGGAATGGTGCCAGGTTTCCTGCAGATGTGACACTTGGCATTCAGGCCAAAGAGCTCAATCTTGGTTTCATCAGACCAGAGAATCTTGTTTCTCATTGTCTGAGAGTCTTTAGGTATTTCAGTCTTTATTTACATTTTTAGCTAAACGTATAGGGTATTGTATGTAGATTGATGAGGATTTTTATTTTATTTAATCATTTTTAGAATAGGCTGTAATGTAACAAAATGTGGAACATTTCAAGTGGTCTGAATACTTTCCGAAAGCACTGTACATTTGAAGTCAATACACCTTAGCCAAATACATTTAAACACTGTTTTTCACAATTCCTGACTTTTAATACTAGCAAAAATTCCTTGTCTTAGGTCAGTTAGCATAACCACTTATTTTAAGAATGTGAAATGTCAGAATAATAGTAGAGAGAAGGATTTTTTTCAGCTTTTATTTCTTTCATCACATTCCCAGTGGGTCAGAAGTTTACATACACTCAATTTGTATTTGGTAGCATTGCCTTTAAATGGTTTAACTTGGTTCAAATGTTTCGGGTAGCCTTCCACAAGCTTCCCACAATAAGTTGGGTGAATTTTGGCCCGTTCCACCTGACAGAGCTGGTGTAACTGAGTCAAGTTTGTAGGCCTCCTTGCTCTAACACGATTTATCAGTTCTGCCCACAAATGTTCTATAAGTTTGAAGTCAGGGCTTTGTGATGGCCACTCCAATACCTTGACTTTGTTGTCCTTAAATCATTTTGCCACAACTTTGGAAGTCTGCTTGGGGTCATTGTCCATTTGGAAGACCCATTTGCGACCAAGCTTAAATTGCCTGACTGATGTCTTGAGATGTTGTTTCAATATATCCACATAATTTCCCGCCTCATGATGCCATCTATTTTGTGAAGTGCCCCAGTCCCTCCTGCGTGGAGGTCCCATGGTGTGTGGTCCCATGGTGTTCATACTTGCATACTATTGTTTGTACAGATGAACGTGGTACCTTCAGGCGTTTGGAATTTGCTCCCAAGGATGAACCAGACTTGTGGAGGTCTACAATTTTTTGGCTGATTTCTTTTGATTTTCCCATGAAGTCAAGCAAAGAGACACTGAGTTTGAAGGTCGACCTTGAAATACATCCACAGGTACACCTCCAATTAACTCAAATGATGTCAATTATCCTATCAAAAGCTTCTAAAGCCATGACATAATTTTCTGGAATTTTTCAAGCTGTTTAAAGGCACAGTCAATTTAGTGTATGTTAACTTCTGACCAACTGGAATTGTGATACAGTGAATTATAAGTCAAATAATCTGTCTGTAAACAATTGTTGGAAAATTACTATTTATTATTATTTTTGACAGACCTTTCATTGAAGGGTGTTTCTTTCTTTTTACTGTATAGCACAAATTTAATCATTTTGCTCCCAAAAAAAGTGTTAAATGAATCAAAATACATTTTAAAATACATTTTATATTTGAGTTGCCACTCTATGCCTTGATGAGGTTTGCACACTCTTGGCATCCTCTCAACCAGCCTCATGAGGTAGTCACCTGGAATCCATTTCAATTAACAGGTGTGCCTTATTAAAAGTTAATTTGTGTAATTTCTTTCCTTTGTGACCTAGAAGTCCGTCACTGGCCGCAGGCAGCATTTGGTTCTTTAACGCACGCACACATTCATCACTCTTCCCTGCTCCAATATCAGCTAAGGTAACAATGTGGGTCGACACACAACTCTTCTGTCTTAGTACATACATTTTACACTTGTCAGTGTTCATATTTAATATAAGCAATATTTATTATACTTATCTATGTTGTGGATGAGCGTGTTGTTTGTTTATTCTGTTCCTCTCTCTCTATCTCTGTAGCTTCCGGGTATGCTGGATAAGGACCCGAGCTAAGGGAATTGGGCTGAATTTGTAGTGCCTGTCCCGAATGGTTCATTCATATAAATGGGCATATTGAAAGACACTGTCAGTTGTGATGTAATTTTGTAAATATTATGTTGTGATGTTGTTTCATAAACATGTTGCAATGTATATACTTTAATATGTTTAGTTAAATGGAAAATATAGGTTTGACTAGGTAATTGCTTAATTAATTAGTGTTAATTGTTCTGAGGGGAGGGGCTAGCCCTACAAAAGGAGCCTCTCTTTCAGTTCATGGAGAGGCATTTTGGATTGAGCTGTGGATGGGGTTGCATTGTTTTTAGCTGACCCATAAGGTATATGTTTGATGGCAGTACTGTTGTTTATGTTCCAGAATCACTTTGTAAATTAACACCCTTGCACAGAAGAACTTTTGCGGCTCCGCCATCTTTTTATTTTGATAGAGGTTAGATTTTCCAGTATAGCCTTCTGGCCTACTCTACGTGACACTTCATAATGTGTTTGAGCCAATCAGTTGCGTTGTGACAAGGTAAGGGTGGTATACAGAAGATTTGGTAAAAGAGCTCAAATAAGCAAAGCCTAGTGGTTAGAGCGGTGGGCCAGTAACCAAAAGGTTGCTGGTTCAAATCCTTGAACCGAACAAGGCAGTTAATCCACTATTCTTTGGTAGACCGTAGTTGTAAAAAAGAGTTTGTTCTAACCTCTTGAAACTAGGGGGCACTATATTAATTTCTGGAAAAATAACGTTGCCAAAGTAAACGGGCTATTTTGTCAGGACAAGATGCTATAATATGCATATAGTTGACAGCTTAGGATAGAAAACACTCTAAAGTTTCCAAAACTGTAACATATTGTCTGTGAGTATAACAGAACTGATATTGCAGGCAAAAGCCTGAGAAAAATCCAGCCAAAGTCTTGCTTTGGCTGTAAAGCATAATTTCAAAATCTGAGATGACAGGGTGATTAACAAAAGGCTAAGCTGTGTTTCAATATATTTCACTTGTGATTTCATCAATATGAATATTTTCTAGTAATATTTTTTGTCCATTGCGTTATGCTAATTACTGTCAGTTGATGACAGTTCTCCCGGATCCGGGAGAGGGAGTTCCACGAGTTAACTGACTTGCATAGTTAAATAATATAAATTAATAAAAAGTAAATGGGTGGCTACTTTGATGAATCTGAAATATATTTTGATTTGTTTAATACTTTTTTTGGTTACTACATGATTCCATATGTGTTATTTAATAGTTTTGAGGTCTTCACTAATATTCTATGTAGAAAATAGTACAGGCCCGCCTGCTGGTTGTGCGGGATTGTTTAAGTCCCCCGTGTTTGGGGCATTTGTTTTGGTGGGCGCCCCATGTTTCGTGGGGTTGGCGTATGTTCACCGTTGTTGTGCATTAAAAGGTATTAGCACTACCCTGAACTCTCTGCTTCCTGCACCTGACTTCTCACACCCACTACACCCCGGACGTTACAATTAGAAATTTACCTCAATGCTGTCACACACTGTTTAAAACAGTTACTGTCTACTGGGGGACCACATCTGTTTGATCATGCCGTTGATTAAAGTAACACAATATTGTCATTGGATTAGTTGTCAATATCCAGTGGCACACAATGTGGTGATTACACATCTTGTAACCATTTCATGAAGAAATGTCTGGAACATCCAAGGTGAAGAAAGGAAGTATATTTATTAACCCTTTTTGCCAGTGATCTACTGTATACCACAGTTCATCACAGTTTGTATGTCAAAGGGAACAGTTATTGTATGATGCCATGAAAAATAACCATAACACCCATACATTAATGAAATTAATATTTTCTCTCAGTGCCCACAATTACAAACTTTCTGACAGATCTGTAGATATAGTGTCTGTCCCAAATGGTTTTCTATTCCCTATATAGTGCACTATGAAAAAAGGTGCCAATGACTAAATGTCATCATCTCCACTGAGGTTGGACAGAATGTCTCTTCATGCATAAGACACACACACAGAGAGAGAAAGACACACACACATACAGAGAGTGACACACAGAGAGAGAGCGAGAGAGAGAGAGATAGACAGACATACACAGAGAGGGAGACACACACAGAGAGGGAGATACAGACACACATGGAGAAAGAGAGACACAGAGAGGGGATGACACATAAACATGGAGAGAGAGAGAGAGAGACAGAGAGAGAGAGGATGTCTGAGAGTTACAGGAGCAGGCCCGGTTTTAAGTCTTGGCGCTGCGGCTGCATATCTCACAGAGACAGCGGAGGGGATTGCATTGTATTTCACACCCAGAATGCAATCGAGGGTGAGCAGCAGCATACCATAGACCTAACATGAGTTTGTCAAATGTAATGTGTCTTGCCGTCTTGTCTGAACCATCATTGTGACATGCTTTCAAAGCTGGTTGCAAATTCTTTTTTTTTTAAACTGTAGTTGTTCTCTCGTATCATTTGAGTCGTCCTGACACATACTCTGCAGCTTACATCTCAGATCAAAACACAAGTCTCTCTCAACAGTCCATATACATGTATGATACAGTTTACCAAGCTACCCATTACTCCAGACTGGAAGAAGTTAAGTGAACTATGGTTTTCTTAAGAGTAGATTTAGTGTAGCTTAACTAAAAGGTAGTTCACTACATCCAACCTATTTCGTAAAAAAAATCATATGTCATAGACTACAAATTTCAAGAACAGATCATTTTGGGCTCATACGTTAATAGAATATGTCATTTAGCCTACTGAAAATGTAATTTAGCCTACTACAAACACTACCTAGATTTCAATTTAGCTCAATTACCAGCAATTACTATGTATTTCACTACTCCCCAAAACAGTTTTTTACCCAACTGTCTAGGCAGAAGATAGTGCTGAACCTTTCTGGAAAACACACATACTGTACGCCTAATAAACGAAAAGGAAGAGATTGTGACCAGCACCAGCTTTGACAATGGTTATACTTTACAGCATTCCAAACAATGTAATCTCTGAAGTGTCACAGAAACACTTCCGTGATCCACTTTGCTATTTATAAGATGGACGTGATGACACGTCAAACTCACCAGTGGAGGCTCTTCAGAAGAGGACCATCCTCATAAAAATGTAAATAGTGAAACATTGAAAAAGGTATCCTTTTTGGATAAAGCTATTCTAAATATAATCACGTCACCAAATAATTTATTAAAACACACTGTTTTGTACTGTAGCCTCAACAGCACTCTGTAGGGTGTCACCATCGTGTAGCCGGAGGATAGCTAATTTTTTGTATCTTTCCCTGGGTACATTGACTTCAATACAAATCTAGGATGATCATGGTTCTCACACCCTTCCATAGACTTGCACAGTAATTATGACAACTTCCAGAGGACGTCCTCCAACCTATCAGAACTTTGGCAGCATGAACTGACATTTTGTCCACCCAATCAAAGGATCAGATAATTAATTTAGTACTGAAACTATAAGCTACAGCTAGCTAGCACTGCAGTGCATAACTACTCATATGGTGAGTAGACTCAAAGAGAGAGAAAAACAATAGTTTAACCGTTTTGAACAAGCTAATTTCTTTAAAATTCAAGAGAAGCAAGAGAAAGATAGAGAGAGAGAGCTATATTTAGTTGTATTATTTTTCACTTTCACTTAGCTAGCGAATGCAGGTATTGTAGCTAGTTTAGCCTAGTCAAACACCCCGCTGAAACAGAGAGGGATGCTATGTTAGCTCAGCGGCTATGGCTATCCAATACTGGAACTCTTCATTTTATTAGACATGTTGACTATCTATGACATTAGCTAATATGGGGAAAACAATGTAGCCTGTGTGTAGAGGTTAGCGGTTATGATATGAAGGTTCTTTCACCTGGTCACAGACAGTGGTGTGTTGTGCACTGAAGTCCACAAGCGAAGGGAAAAGGTGAGAGGAGGAGAGTGTGTAGATGCGAGAAGTAATTTTACAACTAGCAAAATTATCATGCTGTTTGTATGTGGCTGCTATGAAAGTGTACTGTGTTTGTGTGTGATCAGATGTGTATTCATTCCGCCCATTCTGTTGAAAAAAAAATCTTAAATGGAATCAAATGGAATGAAACAGGGATAAACATACCTGCATTTGTCCAATTGAAACTATCGCTTGCAACTTTTGGCTAATGATTACACCCTAGATCAGCCAGATGCAGGCAAGAGTGTGAAAGTGTTACCGACTATCGCCTTGACTACTCAAAATGTTCTCTCGACCTGTGCACCTATGTTGTAAACTTCAATTCATAGGCTAGGTTGTAGTAACCTCATGATAGGTAATGGTGAAAATTTGAGTATCATGTAGTAGCCTACACCAATCAATGTTACATTGAGCTGGGTGAATGAAATATGAATGACAGTCATCCAATATGCTCTAATAGAAATAATGCTTATAAAAAATGAAAAAAAAAATGTCCTCCCTCATCTTAAATGTCACTGACCGCCACTAAACTCAGTTACATGCGTTAATAGGCCTGCTGCATTGAGCATGTGTGGGCTTTATCTATCTTTTAAGTGTCTATTTATGGCTTGGCTGAATGAGTTGTCCAATTTTCCTGAATCCCAATACACACAGACACAGAGATACTCTGATACCAACGCTGATTTACTCAGGCCTGTCGAAGACACATTTTGGAGCCACAGAGGATCACAGTATGGCGCTGAAAGCCTGACTGGGTCTCTTATCGATTTGTTTTCTGAGAAGCGAGATGAAACAAGATGTCAATTGAAAGTCCAACAGGGTAGTAACACACCATGGCTTCATCCCCAAAAAGGGTTGCAAAATTACGGGAACTTTCAATAAATTGTCTGGTTGTCCAGAAATCCTGCTTATTCTCTGCTGATTCCGGAAGTCCTCTAACCAGGATTTGGGGAAACCAGGGAATTTAGTTGTATTTGAAATGCTAGTCCCAAATGGCCATTGGTAAAGAAGTTGGTAACATTTGGTTGATTTATAATTGAGATGAAGACATTTTCTAAGTTATAAATGTCGACAAAGCGAGACCAATAGATTCTTTATAGATTTTATATGTTTTAATAATTTATTCTTAGTATGCTTGAAGACACTGGGCCGTGAAATTGCGGAACCACAACATGAGAAAATAAAGACATTAAAAACAATCAGATTTACATCTCTCTACCCACACAGAGCAAAGACAACGTCTGTGTCTTTTCCTAACAACAACCTTCCTATCATGTGTGTGTGTGTGTGTGTGTGTGTGTGTGTGTCTGTGTGCGCAAGTAAAGGATTCATAAATTTGGCATAACTGTGTGCCATAAGCACCAATGTCGAATGTGACGTAACCCACTATGTCAAACATGACATAAACCTGTGCGTTATTAATGGTTGCACAAGCAACACTTAATAAAAGCTTTATAAATCATATTCAATTGAGGCTTCACAAAGCATTTATAACCTTGTCATGGAAGAGCATTGCAAACACCAGGGTAGTGGGTTCGATTGCTGGGACCGTCTACAGTATACATAGAAATGTATGCACGTATGACTGTAAGTTCCTTTGGGTAAAATTCTCTGCTAAATTGTATTTGTTTTTCCAGGTTTTGAATTTCCCAAAACCGTCTCTGCTTTTCCCACAATTTTAATAGAAGAAATTGGATTGTCTGCAACAATGCTTAATTAACCCACATCAGCGGATGACTTTTGAGTTCTGGGGAAAATCTACAAAACTTTCAGTTTTGGGTGTAGTTGCCCTGTTATTCAGTGTACATGCCTTGCACTAAGTTTGGTTAGCAGCGTTTCTGTAATGCAGTAAGAGAACATGTGATGAGTTCCCAAATCAAATGCCCACTTGTTGTGCCATTGGATTGCAAAAAATTAGTAAGTTAATAATTTATTTATTGTAATTTATATTCATTTGTAGTAGTTAAGTGTTGAGTTAGATTACAAAGCTACCTTGTTTTTTCAAATAATTTCTGTGACTTTACAGCAATCGCTAGCTAGTTAGCTAGCAAGATAATTCAATTTAGCTAGCTTGCAGGGTCAGCTAAATAACAATGCCCCTAGATACAGTCACGTCTCATTGTCATGTCATAATTTTTGCAAATGAAAGAGGAAATGAAAGAGGAATATAATAATATGAATCGAAAGGAGCTTCCCATCTCCCAATTTAGAGTATTTTTTTATTTACTAAAGTAGAGGTTAATTATTAGTATTGCTAAAGGTACTGCATAGGTGTAAACATTATTTTTTAAAGCAAGAGATAGCACTTGTATAGCCTAAGAAATGAGCAGAAATATGCAGAAAGTAGTTTTGAATCCATTTTATTGAAGGGAAACAATAACAGTTTTTATTTTTTAGGCAACATAGTGATATATTCTTATATACTGTACAATGACGAATTCAAATACAGAATACTATTCTTCTCCCATTTTTTTAACCAATTCCCCCACCCACAAGGGGTATAAACAACAACAATAAATACGAATAAGATAATATTTACAAAGCAAAAACATGAAGAACATAAATCAATCAACCCTAATTAGCACATGTAGGACAGTATGCAGGTGTGTGTGCATGGACTTTGCAGATGTATTTATCACATGTGCAGCACATAGTATGTGTTTTACAGTCCTTCTTTAGTGGGCAGAATTGGGATCTCCTAATCTTGCCTGCCCCAGCTGCAGCCTCAAGTTGACTTAAGATTCAGCCCCCTGAATAGCTTTCGCAAGCGCTGCAGATGCTCCTGTGCAGGGGAGGCGCTCCCTTCTTTGAATATGTGGGGTTACAAGTGCCTTTCCCAGCTTCTCCAGGAACACCCTCCTCTTGTTTCACTTATCAGGCATCCAGGTAGGGTTGATCTTGTTCCATATCACAAAGGAATTGTATGAGGACAAATCAGGTATGTTATGGAAGATGGCCAGGGGCGACTGGGCAGTTATCCTCCTGCAGCTGGAAGTTACAATCCCCTTGTCCAGGTTTTCCACGCCTCCTTTGTTGTGGTTGTAGTCCAGGATGATAGCTGGCTTCCTGTCCTTACGATCACTGATCTCAGACGTTTTGTGCTGTGTGCTCAGGAGGACCATATTCTTGTTCCTCTTTGGGAGGTAAGAAACTAGAGTGATGGGGGTGAAGGCCTCTCTCCCCTTGTTGTGAGGAGTGCAGGGGGGGAGCTCAGGCTTGTTCTTTCTAACTGTGCCAACCATGGTGATCTTCCTCTTCAGGAGTTGCTGGCTGAGTTCAATCAGTAGCACACATAATCTCAATTTCTCAGTGTGTGTGTGTTTGTGTGTGTGTGTGTGCGCACCAAGATGATTTGGAGTAGTCCAACCTGAGGCTTTATTACTACCTGTTACAATTTTGTGGCTGATCTTTCAGCAGGTGTTGGGTGAAAGTGTCAAAGACGTGACTGGGCCCAGCACCACACATTATGGCTTGTTATATTGTTGTGTGTTTGTGTACTGAGGAACATGTAACTTGGTTCTAGAAGAAAGCCACTTTCTATTGCTTTATGTTGGGGGCTTTCAACAAGGTAAGTATTTCTTGGTGCACCGTCATCCCCAGGCTATTGCACACATAGCACATATAAGCCTGGAATATCAACCGTTCAAAGTTGGCCTTAGTGGGAGTGACCATAGACTAATATGGGAGTGACCATACTAAGTAAACATTTTGTCATCAGGCTATGTCCTTTGCTAGCAAAAATATGGTTGTCACTAGTTCACACACCCACAAAGTCATAATTATAGCTAAACCCTGCCAATTGACACAATTGATCTAGTTAAAATGTGATTTTAAACCTAATCCTAACCTAGAAGGCCAAGTTTGATGCGTTGGTCCATCAGTCCTTCCACACATTTTGGCGGAAGATTCTGGGAACATGATTAGGTATAATGTCTAACATGACTTCACTTGGTGCCGGAGGGTCTTATCGGCTCTAAACCAACTATGAAATTTTGTTTGTTTTTTCGCGTTGCTCGTAACTTCTTTTGTACATAACGTTGCTGCTTTAGTCTGTTATGACCGAAAAGAGCTTCTGGACATCAGAACTGAGATTACTCACCTCAAATTGGACGAGGAGTTCTTCTTCAATATGTCGGACGCTAGGGATATACTACGAACACCCGCCCAGGCCCAGATCCCCGTGATTCGCTGGAAAAGGAAATGTACGCGTTGCGGAAAGAGATCAGGATGCCTTGTGAGGATCAGGCGACGAGTGTCTAATCTGCCCTTACCTTCCATTCTGCTAGCTAACATTCAATCGCTGGAAAATAAATGGGACGATCTGAAAGCACGTACAATATATCCGACCAACGGACATAAAAAATGTAATATCTTATGTTTCACCGAGTTGTGGCTGTACGACAACATTAAAAACATACAGCTGGTGGGTTATCGGCAGGACAGAACAATAGCCTCTGGTAAGACAGAGGAGGGGGCCTATGCATATTTGTAAAAAATAGCTGGTGCACGATATCTAAGGAAGTCTCAGGGTTTTTCTCATCTGAGGTAGAGTAGCTCATGATAAGCTGTAGACCACACTATCTACATAGAGAGTTTTCATCTGTATTTTTCGTCTAAATACCACCACAGACCAAAGCTGGAACTAAAACCGCACTCAATGAGCTGTATTCCGCCATGAGCAAACAGGAAAATGCTCATCCAGAGGCAGTACTCCTAGTGGCCGGGGACTAGGAAAATTAAAAAGTTTTGCGTAATTTCTATCAGAAATTAAAGCAGATGCTAATCTACAGGACTGTTTTGCTAGCACAGACTGGAATATGTTCTGGGATTCTTCCGATGGCATTGAGAAGTACAACACATCAGTCACTGGCTTTATCAGTAAGTGCATCAAGGACGTCGTACACACAGTTACTGTACATACATACCAAAACCAGAAGCCATGGATTACAGGCAACATTTGCACTGAGCTAAAGGGTAGAGCTTCCGCTTTCAGGGAGCAGGTCACTAACCCAGAAGCTTATAAGAAATCCCGCTATTCACTCCCGACGAATCAAACAGGCAAAGCATCAATACAGGACTAAGATTGAATCAATCTACACCGGCTCCGACGCTCGTCGGATGTAGCAGGGCTGGCAAACTATTACAGACTACAAAGGGAAGCACAGCCGAGAAATGCCCAGTGACACAAGCCTACCAGACGAGCTGAATTACATCTATGCTCGCTTCGAGGTAAGTAACACTGAAACATGCATGAGAGCATCAGCTGTTCTGGACAACTGTGTGATCAAACTCTCCACAGCAGATGTGAGTAAGACCTTTAAACAGGTCAATATTCACAAGGAAGCTGGGCGAGATGGATTACCAGGATGTTTACTCTGAGCATGTGCTGACCAACTGGCAAGTATCTTCACTGACATTTTCAACCTCTCCCTGTCTGAGTCTGTAATAGCAACATGTTTCAAGCAGACCACCATAGTTCCTGTGCCCAAGAACACTATGGAAACCTGCCTAAATGACTAACGACCCGTAGCACTCATGTCTGTAGCCATGAAATGCTTTGAAAGACTGGTCATGGCTCACATCAACACCATTATCCCAGACACACTCCAATTTGCATACCACACCATCAGATCCACAAACAATGTAATCTCTATTGCACTGCACATTGCCCTTTCCCACCTGGACAAAAGGAACACCTATGTGAGAATGCTATTCATTGACTACAGCTCAGTGTTCAACACCAAAGCTCAGCTTTGGACCTGAGACTAAATACCTCCCTTTGCAACTGGATCCTTGACTTCCTGACGGGCCATCAGGAAGTCAGGTGTTAAGGGTAGATAGCAACACATCTGCCATGCTGATCCTCAACACAGGGGCCCCTCATGGGTGCACGCTCAGACCCTTCAGGGGTGTGTGCTCAGACCACTCCTGTATTCCCTGTTCACTCATGACTGCACGGCCAGGCACGACTCCAACACCATCATTAAGTTTGCCGATGACACAACAGTGGTAGGCCTGATCACCGACAACGATGAGAAAGCATGTAGGGAGGAGGTCAGAGACCTAATTGTGTGGTGCAAGGATAACAACCTGTCTCTCAATGTGATCAAGACAAAGGAGATGATTGTAGACTACAGGAAAAGGAGGACCGAGCATGCCCCCATTCTCATCGACGGGGCTGTAGTAGAGCAGGTTGAGAGCTTCAAGTTCCTTGGCGTCCACATGACCAACAAACTAACATGGTCCAAGCACAAGACAGTCTGGAAGTGTGCACGACTAAACCTATTCCCTCTCAGAAGACTGAAAAGACTTGGCATGGGTCCTCAGATGCTCAAAAGGTTCTACAGCTGCACCATCGAGAGCATCCAGACGGGTTGCATCACTGCCTGGTATAGCAACTGCTCGGCCTTCGACCACAAGGCACTACAGAGGGTAGTGCGTAGGGCCCAGTACATCACCGGGGCCAAGCTTCCTGCCATCCAGGACCTCTATACCAGGCGGTGTCAGAGGATAGTCCTGAACAGCTAATCAAATGGCTACTTGCAGACTGGCTACCCCCCCCACGCTGCTGCTCCTCTCTGTTATTATCTATGTATAGTCACTTTAATGACTCTACCTACATGTACATAATTGCATGTACATAATTACCTCGACACCGGTGCCCCCCACACATTCACACATTGACTCTGTACTGGTTCACCCTGTATATAGCCCGCTATTGTTATTTATGGTTGCTCTTTAATTATTTGTTATTCTTATCTCTTACTTTTTGGGGGATTTTCTTAAAACTGCATTTTTGGTTAAGGGCTTGTAAGTAATCATTTTACTGTATGGTGTACACCTGTTGTATTTGGCGCATGTGACAATTAAACTTGTGACACGTGATCTTATATAACCTCATGTAAGCACGTGGTTTAATGTGAAGTTAATGTGATAAAATGTGACAACATGTGAAGCAACATGTGACAACATGTGAAGCAACATATGATAACATAAAACTACACATGACAACATGTTAGCACATGTGAGAAAATGATTTCATGTGATATTAATTTGAAATAAATGTGACAACATTGGGATGCACTATTTGAACATGATAAAATAAAAGTACACGTGACAACAATCTCTTGTGAAATCATGGGGAGGCAAATTTCTGTACAGCTAAATACAGCTGTTCATTTGAAAGGACGAGATGATGAATACTTGTGACTCAACCTCACTTGGGATTTGAACTCACAACATCTTGGTTGCTAGCTACCTGAAGTTTCTGTTCTGCCACCAGGTATGCCAAAATAATGAAGAATGGCTATATACAGTAAGTATTGCCAAGAATACACTGCTGCACTAAAGTTGCAGTAAAAATACATACAAAAACGTATTGTTATTTATATAGACTGAGAGTATGCTGACATATCTGATTTCAATTACTGTAAAAAGCTGTACTGTGAGCACAATTGGGAGTTATCCTTTCATGAGATTTGAAAATGACAAAATCTCAGTCCTTGGTGACCTGAAATGTCCCACCACAGTGCAGCTACACCACCAGATTTGAGAGAACAAAAGAGATATGGGCCACAGACTAATTGGCAAGGATGCATGTCTGCACTTTGCTAAAAGCTGCCTGGAATCAACTACAATAAATAATTGTGCAATTATCACCACCACCATAACTTAAACTTATCTTATTTTCAAATGTCTTTTTACTGTTGATTTATTCCTTTACTCACACACACACACACACACACACACACACACACACACACACACACACACACACACACACACACACACACACACACACACACACACACACACACACACACACTTTTTTTTCTCACTATTGGTTAGAGCCTGTAAGTAAGCATTTCACTGTGAGGTTGTATTTGGTGCATGTGACAAATAGACTTTGATTTGATTTAAACTAGCAGTGCTCAAGGACACAAGACATCGTAGAGTATACATTCATTCTTTGTATTAGCAACCTCTTGGGTGTGAGTGCATACATTTTTCTGCAGTGCCACCAGGTTCCTACTCCTTGCTTGGAACATATAATAACACTCTTATAAACAATGGGTATTGGGTAATATTCTTAGGGTACACTACCGTGTTGTTCCCTGGGGTACAAAAAGGTCAAAGGTACTCATCATAGGTACATATATGAACTTACAGGGTACAGTTCGGGACATTGTTCTACCCAATATTTTGAATATAAGGTATGATCATCACGGCACTTTGAAATATAGGTGGGGGCAATGTACTGGTGGGGTACATTAGTATAATTGGGGGCATGGTGATTTTTTTAATAGCAGTTTAAAGGTCTGCTGATGCAAGTTTAAGTACCTCTTTTGACACTGTCTGTTCTGAAAACGTTGTAAGAAAATGTGTCAGTAATGAGCTGCACTGTAAAGAGGTTATTGTGCATTTTCCAGTAAATTAATGGCAACTTGTTGCCAGAAGTTGCTGTGAACTTGTCATTTCTTACCTGGAAACTACTAGTTAGTAAGCCATAGTAAAATGTACAGTAACTTACTGGCAAAATATTCCCAGTAATCTAGAGGACTTTCTGCAGCAATATGCCATCCTATCTGGGAAAAGCAGCATGTGCTCAACATATCCTTCAAGACTGTTGGAAAAGCATTCCAAGTGAAGCTGGTTGAGATAAGGACAGGACTGTGCAAAGCTCTCATCAAGGGTGGCTACTTTGAAGAATCTCAAATATAAAATATATTTTAATTGGTTTAACACTTTTTTGGTTACTTCCTGATTCCATATGTGTTATTTCATAGTGTTGATGTTTTTGCTATTATTTTACAAGATAGAAAGTAGTACAAATAAAGAAAAACCCTTGAATGTGTAGGTGTGTCCAAACTTTTGACTCGCACTGTATATCTGGCCTATATGTCACTGTTAAAAACAATTCCTTACCAGATCATCATGTCTGTCAGTGTGATGTATTTAGCTACAGTAAGGTCCTGTGAATGTTACAATAACCCACTCTGTACAGTAGCTAGTTGACAGTAAGTTATTGAAAATGAATCATTAAGCTACTGGAGAATGCACATTGACCTCTTCACAGTGCAGCTCTTGCGTATCACAAGATCTTTGCAGAACTGATAGAGTCAAATGATGGTTTCAACATTGTTCAACACTAAAACTACTTAAACTGGTACAACATTCTGACTGATGGTAGGCACAAATATAACATTTTTGTGTAATGTGTAATGGAAGTGGCATGGGATTTCAACTCTAAATGCTTACTGCTCCAAACATAGAACAAAACATATATTTGCAGGACAAGTATTTTCCTGACTTTGAAGAATGCCTGAATTGCTCCACCTTGCTTTTCTGGTTGGCTGGCAGGTTTCACCAACCAATTATTTCAGATCTACAGGAGTGCAAGTTTCACCATTGCACGTTCATTGGCGAAACTTTGGCACATGAGATCTATTAGAATATGGCAAATGTTAGTCAATTATTGCATTCTAATCCTGCTGGCTTTCGTGGGCTTCCTGAGACATAAAACAGCTTGGTGGGAGGGTATACAGGCTGTCGGCAATTTATGAATGCATTATTTGCCATAATTGGTAATGGAAACTCTTCAACTACTTTAAAAAAACTATAATGTCATTAAGTCCAACTGTTTTGATCGACACAAGATAGTCAAATGGAAACTCACCCTAGCAGGAAATTGTCGCATTTTCTAAGCAAGCTAAATGTTGAAAAAAAATCACGGTACAAGTTAATGGAAACATAGCTACTGATAGCATATCTTGATTTAGTTCTGCTTTTACAATGTTGGCCTATTATCAGATTTAGGTTAACACAAAGCTAAACTGCATTTCCTGAGTTTTGAATTAAATCCCATTCGCCACACCAAGCTGATAATAACAGCAAGCCTCCCGAGTGGTGCAGCTGTCTAAGGCACTGCATCGCGGTCTAAGGCACTGCATCGCAGTGCTTGAGGTGTCACTACAGACCCGGGTTTGATCCCAGGTAGTATCACAACCAGCTGTGATCAGGAGTCCTATAGGGCGGTGCACAATTGGCCCAGTGTCGTCCAGGGGAGGGTTTGTCCTGGGGTGCTTTACAAGTAGGCTGCCATTGAAAATAAAAATTTGTTCTTAACTGACTTGCCTAGTTAAATAAAGGTAAAAAAATGGCAAACCAAAATGGTCACAGGTTGTGTGTTGCCAAGCAACCTCAACATTCTTTACATGATTCTACTTGTACTATGAAATCAATCCCATTCTCCTCTATGGCCTTAGAGAGACTAGCTGGCAACACTCTATTGGACATGCTGGGAAGGCTTTTATCAAAGCGGTATTATGCTATCATGACAATGAATGGCACATTTTTGGATTTTGCTGCATGATCTCAACCTTTCTTGTTGTTACATATTCTGTTTTTCATGTTGATCTGACTTTCAAGTGTTTCAAGTAATAATACAGAGCCCATATGAAAGTTTGCATAGAAAATGCAACAATTTCCTGCTAGGGTGAGTTTCCATTGAATTATCTTGTGTCGATCAAAACAGTTGGACTTATTGACGTTATACTTTTAAAAAAATAAGTAGTTGAATTGTTTCCATTGCCCATTTTGGCAAATAATGCATTATTAAATTGCCGACAGCCTGTATACCCTCCCGCCGATCTGTTTTATGTCTCAGGTAGCCCACGAAAGCCAGCAGGGTTAGAATGCAATAATTGACTAACATTTGCCATATTCTAATAGTTCTCATGTGCCAAAGTTTCGCCGATGTACGTGCAATGGTGAAACTTGCACTCCTGTAGATTCCACCACTGCGACCTGTATGCTCTTGTCGGCTGGCCCTCGCTACATATTCATCGCCAGACCCACTGGCTCCAGGTCATCTATAAGTCTTTGCTAGGTAAAGCTCCGGCCTTATCTCAGCTCACTGGTCACGATAACAACACCCACCCGTTGCACACGCTCCAGCAGGTATATCTCACTGGTCATCCCCAAACATCATCTCCTTTGGCCGCCTTTCCTTCCAGTTCTCTGCTGTCAATGACTGGAACGAATTGCAAAAATTGCTGAAGTTGGAGACGTACAGTATATCTCCCTCACTAACTTTTAACATCAGCTATCTGAGCAGCTAACCAAATCGCTGCAGCTATACACAGCCCATCTGTAAATAGCCCACCCAATCTACCTACCTCATCCCAATATTGTTCTTATTTACTTTTTGCTCTTTTGCACACCAGTATTTCTACTTGCACATCATCTGCACATATATCACTCCAGTGTTAATTAGCTAAATTGTAATTACTTCGATACTATGGCCTATTTATTGCCTTACCTCCTCACGCCATTTGCAAACACTGTATATAGACTTTTTTGCTATTGTGTTATTGACTGTATGTTTGTTTATCCTATGTGTAACTCTGTGTTATTCTTTGTCACTCTTCTGTATAAAATAAAATAAAATAAATAAATAAATAAAATGACAAAATGTGTTGTACTTACTATTTCCTTACTGAGCTCTGGGTGAAGTTGAGGTGGATATGAAGGGACAGTTTGTAGCCAGCTTACTGGAAACGCTCAAACCAAGACAGACAAAGGTCAATGAATGAGAGTATTTTCAGAGAAGCCAGCAGAATGATGGTACCTTTGGTTGTTAAAGGGTGAGCCACAACATCTCTCCAGTGGTCTAAACCGACGGTAGCGTGTAGACTACAGGGCTGCTGTGGGCTTGGTTTAGACTGCTTGGTGGTTTGGGATTGAGTCATCTGCCTCCTACATGATCTCTGAGTGAGTTTGGCTCAATTTCATTCCCTGCAATCCATACAGCTGCACATGGCTGAGACTGACATAAACATGGACTGCATTAAAATGAAACTGTAGATAACCAACAATCTGTCAAATAGAGCCAGTAATGTGTGATTGAGTGGGTCCATTAAGAATCATAATGTATTAGTGGTAGATAAAACAATTCAAAGTGTCATGATTGTCTGAGAGGGAGTTAAATGGAATATTTTTTAAACCAGTTGTAAAAAAAAAATGTTTTATGGAAAGTATTGTTTGAGGTTTCCAGGTACAGTGTACACCTATCATCTTCTTGCTTTGAGTCATCAATGCACTTCTCACACTTGCCTGATGCAAAATTGTGTAAAAAGCATGATAAACCGTCATAGTAATTCAACACCAACCACACTGTCACTTGTCAATGTGATAACCACAGATAGCATTTCGTGAATGTTAGCACATGGGGGCGTTTACTGTCTGAAGACCCTATTTTCACAGAATTTGTGTATCTATTGTTTGGTTTAACCACAGGCCTATATATCCTGTTTCCGACCCCAGTGAAGCTTTACATTAGATCACATCAGTGATTAGTTGTTAACTGAGAAAGACATGGGAAACATTTTGCCTTATTGTAGAATTATGCAGTGCATGTGAATATTCTAATTCCTTCACTCAGTGTTCTATTAACGCCAGACTTTGTTATATTTATGTTCTATACGTGCGTGTCTTTATTTTCCAAAGAGCTACATTGTGAGATGATTTGGAGTGTAAATGTCATGATTTGCAGCTTACGTTTTTTTCTTCTGATATGCCTTTTTTTTTAGAGCCAGTAAGCAGCAGCGAGGTGTGAAAGTTACCATGCAAAGCCTTTAGGAAAGGTACAGGGCAGTGGTTTCTGCCCACACTTCTTCCTACAACAAAGTCTTACAGCGTCTTACTGTATAACAGATTCCAATCAGCTGTGTGAGGGAGGCTCTCAATTCAATTCAATTCAATTCAAGGGCTTTATTGGCATGGGAAACATGTGTTAACATTGCCAAAGCAAGTGAGGTAGATAATATATAAAGTGAAATAAACAATAAAAATTAACAGTAAACATCACACATACAGAAGTTTCAAAACAATAAAGACATTACAAATGTCATATTATATATATATATACAGTGTTTTAACAATGTACAAATGGTAAAGGACACAAGATAAAATAAATAAGCATAGATATGGGTTGTATTTACAATGGTGCGTGTTCTTCACTGGTTGCCCTTTTCTCGTGGCAACAGGTCACAAATCTTGCTGCTTTGATGGCACACTGTGGAATTTCACCCAGTAGATATGGGAGTTTTTCAAAATTGGATTTGTTTTCGAATTCTTTGTGGATCTGTGTAATCTGAGGGAAATATGTCTCTCTAATATGGTCATACATTGGGCAGGAGGTTAGGAAGTGCAGCTCAGTTTCCACCTCATTTTGTGGGCAGTGAGCACATAGCCTGTCTTCTCTTGAGAGCCATCTCTCTCCATCTCTCCACTGGAAACTGTTGAGGTGAGGGAGGACACAGATCCCTCCAGAGAGGAAGGTAATGGTGTAGCTCCTATAAGCAAATGGAATACTATAGCGCTAAGAAAAGCAGGATGCATCGGTCAACTCAGGTCTCTCACTTTCCTTGAATCTACACAATAGGTTTAATGTGAAATGCAGGATATTACCCATGCAGTAACAGGCCACAATACATACAGGTAGAAAAGGCAGAGAGGAAACGGATATGTTTATTGTCAGGGTGGCACGCTCATCTGTACATTCTGATGTGGTCTGCAGTTTGCACCAGCTCCACACAGACCATCTCAGCCAGGCTGAGCAGTGTAGTGTGGTACTCACACCTCTTACTGTAACTACCCTACCTGCCTATGTCTTCCTCCATAGAACCAAAAGCTCTGATTCAACGTGAAACTTCAACATCAGCAAAATATGCAAAACAGAAGCTTTTGGAAGGAAATTGCTGGCTTTGGCAGTTAGTTTGAGAAAAATGTGATAAATATCATCACAATGGTTGCAGAAATATTTTGTTCTGCATTTGAATTTGTGTCAGAGTCTGAAATGCAAGGATCTTTTTAGACTTGGATCTTATTTTGAATGAAGATGCTATGAATTGAGCACTTGGTGGATGGTGTACTAAGAGGAACCAACCAGTGCTTAATGTGAGCTAGATCCTGCCAGAAGAGAATCCGGCACCTCTCCATTTTGGACTGTTTCATTCCGGGACCGATTTGGCCAGATCTGGTACCTCTCCTGGCATGAAAAATAAATGTCCCTTTTTGCAGTGTCAAAATTTGAATTAAAGCAATCAAAGTTATTTTGAGTTGCCTCTTCGTTAATTGTCCTGCCCCCTGTGAAAAATGAGATTGTCAGCCTGATATTCTAAGAGTTGATTCGGTTGGGTCGTCCCGGGCTTATGATTTGCGTTACATTGTAACCTATGCTTGAGACAAATGCGTGGCCATGGCTGTGTGAGTACCACGCCTGTATCTCTCTCACTCTCTCTGCTCTGATAGACATGAGCCTCCAACTCTCAGCTTTCCAGCAATGGACTTCATAATTATTTCTTTATAGATTTGCATGAAATGCGTTTCTAAAAGGCACATTTTTTTCCCTGAACCCTAAGCTGTATGTTCCCCATGTGTACATGCCTCTACTCTACTGCCCTATGTCACTACGCAAATGTAATTGTATGCACACAATGCTTTATTATAAAGGTGTTTTCTTCTCATGTGTTCCGGTACCTCAGAGCTCCCAAGGTCACTTTTTGTTCCGGCACCTCCCGATTTACAAATTAAGCACTGGGACCAACTTTAAAACATTCATTGGCTTGCTGTACAGGCAATGGAAGTTGTTTTATGACAGCTCACTTACAGCTGAGGTCACACTGACGTCTGCCGTCTGGGATCTTTGAAAACAGACAGCTGTTTGGTTTCATTTTTGTGTCCTCAGACTCCTGTCTGTCATCGTGTCGAGGCTAGTAGTTCACACGCAGCAGGTGTGTATGCTACCTCCAAATGATGTTCGTCTTGGCCAGACAGACGGGGATGACAGGAGAACCGAGGGGATTTGGGAGACAGAGCTCAACATTATTTCATCATTTTATTCAGCGTCACGCTCCAATCTGCTTAACCCTTAGTCTTTAATCACTTTTAAGAACATGGAAAGTGTCGAAAAATGACTTGTATTTCCATTTTATTGCAAAATGTTCAAATGTTGCCACAGCAACACCTCAGTGATCCAGTAAATAGTGTACCGCACAAAGTTTTTCTGAATTTCTGAAGCTAAAAGCTACCGATTTTGAATGAAAGTGACAACTCTTCTTTAATGAATGCCTTCTCTCCTCTGGTGACCACATTGATATTTGTACTGGGAAAAAATGTAATAATCACTTAAATCAATTCACGGCAGGCAGGTAGGTGAATCTGGCACACGAACCCAGTCTGGGTAGAAAGAATGGCCAATATTTGAGTGGTTAATGCTGCTGAATGCTTTTGTAAGCAGAGAAATGTCCCTGAAAAATTGCTTTAATCAAGAAGTTGCAAAAGATTTGTGCTGGTTCACCTTTCTGATCTGAATGAATGAATATGCTGTTCCCCCAATCCTAATGACATGTTTTGGGAACTTTTAAGTAACAAACAACAAAAAAAGTGACAATTTTTGCAAAATTAGGGGAATGTTTTGTGTACCTGAAGAAAAACATTTTATAAATGTCAGCACAACTGAACAGATTTTGTGTTTTAGGAACCTAGTCTATATCTTGTAATGTCTCAACACTGTTTTCACAACATATGTTTTGGGAACTTCAAAAAAACATAACAAATATTTTCTGGTAACATTCTTGGAACGTCAGAAGAAAAAAACGAAATACAAATACAAAATGTGTTGTATGACGGCAATCAAGTTGTCAAGATATACAGAACTTTCAAAATACAAAAATACAGCCGGTATGATGCACAGTTCGCTTGGTCCTGTCGAGGCCCTGAAATGACCATTACAGACAACATCAACACTCGCTTCTTATTTTCTTACCCTGTCAGCCCTTTCCTTGCTTCTTTGAGGTGACGAATGCAGCATGTTCCAGTGTTAACACTCTGCTCGTCTCGCCCCCCATCTCCCTGTATCCTGTACAGACATCACTTCATAGTGTATCTCTCTTCCCAGCACCCGGCAGCATTGTCAGGTCTGGTAATTGAGTCTTATTGTTGCCATTGAGGTGTTCTGTTCCACCTTTGATTGTGCATTCATTGGGGTTTCCACATCTTTCACCCCTTAGTCATTCATGCAACAACAATGTTTTCCGTGAAATACCATAAGAAAATTTTGTTTAGTCACCAATAGATCAATGATAGGTTCACTATTTAGTCATTTTAACTGCCATTTAATCCAATAGCTAAAAATACAATATACACATTTCAAAAGTGTTATTTTTTAAGTGCTGAATAGAAAAAAGTAGTACATGGTAAATATACACTGAGTATATATTATATATCACAAAATATTGAGTTGTACCCCCCCATGGCAGTGCATTGTACACTACACTATAATTCCAAATGGTAGCACATAAAGTGACTCTTTCCACTTTGTCCTGTTAAAGCACACTGGTCGATGGAGAATGATGATGTAGTGATTTGGTTTTTCCTTCCAACATACATTTTTGTCAAATTGATACATTTACAAATATAGAATTTATTGTGTTAAGCAGTTATGAAACTACCGTATATATGCTAACTAGGCACTACATCATTGTGGTTCAGTTTTGATCAGTTTGATTAAGTAACAGTTAATTGTACTGTGAAACAGATGGCAAAAAAATCATGTTAATGTCACATTTTGAAAAGCAGATAGTTGAATTTGATTTTTTACCTTTATTTAACTAGGCAAGTCAGTTAAGAACAAATTCTTATTTTCAATTATGGCCTAGGAACAGTGGGTTAACTGCCTGTTCAGGGGCAGAATACCAGATTTGTACCTTGTCAGCTTGGGGATTTGAACTTGTAACCTTCCGGTTACTAGTCCAACAGTCTAACGCTCTAACCACTAGGCTACCCTGCCGCCCCAAAAGAGTGATTTGGTGCAGTGAACAAGTGAATTTGTGAATTTGTTTATTGTACCCAGTCAAATTAAGAATGTGCAGAGTTTTAAAACATGAGTCATTTTGATAACCTTTTTTGATGTTTGTGCTTAGAGTTCTGAAAATGTACCACATTCACCAAAGTGATAAAAAAACTGTAATTCCGTTGGTACAGGTGCCACAACATTGACACAGACAACACCCAGGATTAGTCTGCAGTAAATCATCAGAGCAGGCATTGTTGTTGTTTGTCAGTTGAATCAATTTGTAGAAGGAAGGTTAGGGATCAATCTTCATTTATCTTTGATGTATCTGCAAGGAGAGGGACACATATTCCTGTCTACTCCCTCCTATGTTTTGTTACAGTTCAACAGTTTTCATCAACCTGTTCTCTGAATAAATGCTGTTACACATAGATAGAAGTAAAGAAAATATTCCATCTTAAAATGTTTGATTTGAAGGAGAGCTACGGTAGCCTAGCTACACCCTGCACGATTTTATAACAATTCAACAAAGCATATTGTCCCAAAGTTCCCAGAGCCTGCAACAGGATTTAACACAAACAAAAACACTGAAAATAGAATGTCTGGAAAACTCCTAAAGACAACAGACCGATGCAGATTGCCCCAAACATTGTGATTTGTGTCGGCTCCAACTTTCAATTTACACAATCTATTGCTATTTCCTTTGGCCACAGAGAGAGCAGTCGCTTCACCGTAGCCGTTGTGATGGCTAATGATCTGTCACAGATGTGCACAAACCAATTAGCCTCTCTGACCTCAGAGATGCTGTGTTTGTGTGTTTGTGTGTGTGTGTCTGTGTGTGTGTGTGTGTGTGTGTGTCTAGGATGGTCGGGCGGCCACCCCCACACCCTTATCTTCACTCGTCCTGACAAAGGCCAACCTTCCGGAGATGAGGAGGGAGGAGGCAAAGGGGTAGGGGGGGAGTAAGAGGATGATGTAATCTCTGTCACACACTCTGGGAATGGAAGCAAAGGAGGGGAAGAAGAGGGAGAGGGGGAAGGGAAGAGGAGGAGGGGAATGGAAGAGGAATAGTATGAGGATGAGAATGACAAGGAGGAGAGCTGAGGGTGAGGAGGCGAGGTGCTATACAGGATTGAGGAGGGGAGGGCAGTGAGGGGGTGATTCTATCTGTGTCAAACATTTAGGGAGGATAGGAAAGGAGGAGGGGAGGAGAGGGGGGAGGTGTCAGGAGAGAAGAGGACAAGAGGGGAGTGACAGGGTGAGGCAATCTGTGTCAGCCAGTCAGGGAGGAGAGAAAAAAGGGAGGTCCATCGCCACCATGCAGGGCCAGGCTGTGACACACTCTGGGGGTGGATGAGGTGATGTGTCGGCCTCTGAGAGAAAATCATCCATACTTACCTTCCCCTCATTGGCAGTTGGTGACGTTTAAGGACGATTATTGTTTTTGTGAGCATGGCCTTATTTCTATTATAGCAAATTGGATGCCTGTCATTCATATTCCATTCAACCAGCTAAATGTAACATCGATAGGTTTAGGCTACCACATGATACTCAAATGTTCTCTATACCAATCATGAGGTTGCTACAACCTAGCCTATGAATAAAAGTGTACAATGTAGGTGCACAGGTTGAGAGAAAAATGTAATTAATCAAGATGACAGACAGTGACAGATTCAATAATGCCTTGCACACACTTGCCTGCATCTAGCTGATCTAGGGTGTAATCATTAGTCCAACAGTTACAAACAAGAGTTTCTAATGGATACATTCATCTATGTTCATCCTGGATTCTTTAGGTTTGCTTCGGTTTAAAAAAACATTTTTCAACAGAATCGGCGTAATGAATAGACTTAAGACCACACGCAAACACAGTTCACTTTCATAGCAGCCACATACAAACAGCATGAACACTTTGCTTGTTGTATTATTCCTTCTTGCAGCTACGCACTCTCCTCCTCTCATCTTTTCTCTTCGCTTGTGGACTTCAGTGCACAACACATCAGCTGTCTGTAACCAGGCGAAAAAACCTTTCCAAGCCAAACCTTTATATTATATCCGCTAACTGCTACACCTAGCCTATATCATAGTCACCATAGCTAATGTCTCATAGTCAACATAGCTTCTAGAACTAAGGCATTAGTAAACCCGCTACAGTAATGCAGCACAGTGTACAGTCAGCAAACAGTTTAGCAGTTATATTGGTGGGCCCGGCTGGCAATAAATTAATAAAACCAAAAGCTTACCTTGACTTTGAAGAGTTCCAGTGTTGGATACTCATAGCCAGCTAGCTAACATAGCATCCCTCTCTGTTTGAGACGGGTGTTTGAGTAGGCTAAACTAGCTAGCTGTAGTGAAAGTGAAAATTAATACAGCTCCCTTTCTCTTGCTTCACCTTCATTTTTAAAGAAATTAACTTGTTCAAAACTGTTCAACTATTGTCTTTCTCTCTCTTTGAGTCAACTACTCAACACATTGTATGCACTGCAATGCTAGCTAGCTGTAGCTTAAGCTTTCAGTACTAGATTAATTCTTCTGATCCTTTGATTGGGTGGACAACATGTCAGTTCATGCTGCTCTGAAAGCTCTGGAATTAATCTTAATTACTGTGTAAGTCTATGCAAGGGGGTGAGAACCATGAGCCTCCTAAGTTTTGTATTGAAGTCAATGTACTCAGAAGAGGATGGAATCTAGTTGTCCTCGAGCCACACCATGGTGCTACCCTACAGAGTGCTGTTGAGGCTACTGTAGACCTTCATTGCAAAACAGTGTGTTTGGATCAATTATTTGGTGATGTGTACATATATTTAGTATAGCTTCAGGATAACTTTTTTTCACGTTTCACTATTGACATGTTTATGGAATCCACTGCTTCGCCTGGAGAAGCATAGTGCTCCTAGACGTGGGGTTGAAGAGTAATACAGATGGAGATTATATCTTGGAGATTGAGAATTAAGTATGGTCAACATATTACATTTGTTAAACTTGTAAACTGTTAGGAATTAGGAGAGGTTTGAGAAAGAGTTATGATTAGGTAAGGTTAGACATAACGCTAGAGAACCACCATCCAGAACCATTTAAAATCGGACAGCTGTGTTATGCACTCAAACAGATTGATGGCTGCTGGGAGACATGGAAGACATTAGAAAGAGAAAACAGAGACAGACAGAGAGAGCGAGCGAGACAGATTGCTGTCATCGACATCAGAGAGAGAGAAGAAC
Organism: Oncorhynchus tshawytscha; assembly: GCF_018296145.1. Lineage (NCBI taxonomy): Eukaryota > Metazoa > Chordata > Actinopteri > Salmoniformes > Salmonidae > Oncorhynchus > Oncorhynchus tshawytscha. Next base: position 34,972,122 of record NC_056454.1, read on the forward strand.
ATTTGAATATTTATTCCATCGCCACAGACAGACTTTGAAATATATTCAGTCAGCATGGAAGTCATGGTGGAATTATAGTTTGATGTTTTTCAGGGTCTGGTGGCTCTCCCCAAAGATAGCCTTCAGAAAGGACCGTACGATACTCTGCTTAGGTGTTGGAGAAGAGGACTTGCTTCACAGTGACGTAGTGTGGTTTCACTGTGTATCCTAAGTGTCACTGCCAAGGGTGTCATGGGGCACAAAGTATGAGAGGAGGGAGTGTTTTTCAAACACCTGAAACAGATGTTTCCTGCATTCTGGAGCCATAATCATTTTGCCTAATTCTATGTAAAACATATATCTATTTATCTGCATAGGTTATCAAAGAATACTTCTTTACCTGTTAAGTTGTAATTTTAATAAATTATGCACAATGGCAACCATAACCTACCTGTCTTTATGGCTAAGACCCATGAACAGACAGCACCAACAAACATCATCAGTCCACAGCCTTGTCATCAATAACACTACTGTAGAGCAATTACACACCATGGACAAATTACACAAGAGAAAGGGTAGTCGATTTATCAATATGTACTGCTATCTTGGGTTATGGACATACCTGTCTATGGTATATCATATACTGTCATAGTGAATATAAGATAATTGGTGGAGTGAATATTAGTTGATAGATACTAATGGAAGACATTTTATTTTATTTTAATGTGCTTAGAAATGATCTGGAGTGCCTACTGCTCCCCCCTTAGAAATGATCTGGAGTGCCTACTGCTCCCCCCTTAGAAATGATCTGGAGTGCCTAGAAATGATCTGGAGTGCCTACTGCTCCCCCCTTAGAAATGATCTGGAGTGCCTACTGCTCTCCCCTTAGAAATGATCTGGAGTGCCTACTGCTCTCCCCTTAGAAATGTTTCAATTCAGAACACTCAGGTTTCCATGGAGTTCGGGTCACAGCACCTGATGAGCATTAAGTCATATAAGGAAGGTTCTGCCTGACAGAGACAATGGACCCATATCTTCATGTCACGAAGAAGGGTATAGAGGGAATAGCTTAGAGGTGGAGGAGAAATTTGTTTAGATTCAAGTTGCATTAGCAACACACACACACCATCATGAACAGATATATATATACATATATAAATGTAGCTTAAACTAGGATGAGTCTTGTCAATATGTGTAAGTGGTTACTTGTGACATGGGTTGTGATTAGAACAAGGAGTGAAAGTGCCGATGTGCCCTCAACCGGGCCATTGTCGGACGTCGATGGAGACGCTTCTGCTAGCCCCGGCCTGCTATTTTATGAACGCCGTGTCTCCCGCTTGCTAGCGTAGGAACAACTTCCCTGTTTCATCTATTGCTGTTCACTGGACCCTATGATCACCTGGCTACGTAGCTGATGCCTGCTGGACTGTTCATTAATCACGGTACTCCACTTTGTTTGTTTTGTTTATCTGTCTGCCCCATCCTCGAACTCAGGCCCTGTGTGTAGTTAACTGACCCTCTCTGCCCATTCATCACCATTTTACCTGTGGTTGTTGTCTTAGCTGATTAGCTGTTGCTGTCTTACCTGTTGTCTTAGCTAGCTCACCCAATCAACACATGTGATTGCTTTATGCCTCGCTTTATGTCACATTCTAATGTCAATATGCCTTGTATACTGTTGTTTAGGGTAGTTATCATTGTTTTATTTTACTGCGGAGCCCCTTGACCCGCTCAACATGCCCCAGATACCTCTTTTGTCCCACCTCCCACACATGGGGTGACCTCACCTAGCATAACTAGTGCCTCCAGAGATGCAACTCTCTTTTTTGTGCTGGTTGAGGGCAGTCACGTCTGGAATGAACCAAGGGCTATATCTGTTCTTAGTTCTACATTTTTTGAAAGGGGCGTGCTTATTTAAGATGGTGAGGAAAGTACTTTTAAAGAACAACAAGGCAATCACATTCTTACAGCCTCAACAGCCTTGGTTTCTCAAATGACTGCCTCGCCTGGTTCACCAACTACATCTCAGATAGAGTTCAGTGTGTCAAATCGGAGGGCCTTTTGTCCGGACCTCTGGCAGTCTCTATGGGGGTACCACACTCTTTTCTCTGTATATATCAATGGTGTCGCTCATGCTGCTGGTGATTCCTTGATCCACCTTTACGCAGATGACACCATTCTGTATACATCTGGCTCTTCTTTGGACACTGTGTTAACAAACCTCCAAACGAGGTTCAATGTCATACAACACTCCTTCCGTGGCCTCCAACTGCTCTTAAACGCTAGTAAAACTAAATGCATACTCTTCAACCGATCGCTGCACCCACCCACCCTACCAGTGTCACTACTCTGGACGCTTCTGACTTAGAATATGTGGACAACCACAAATACCTAGGTGTCTGGCTAGACTGTAAACTCTCCTTCCAAACTTATATTAAGCATCTCCAATCCAAAATTAAATCTAGAATCAGCTTCATATTTCGCAAACAAAGCCTCCTTCACTCACGCTGCCAAACATACAGTCGCAAAACTGAGTATCCTACCGATCCTCGACTTTGGCAATGTCATTTACAAAATAGCCTCCAACACCCTACTCAGCAAACTGGATGCAGTCTATCACAGTGCCATCCGTTTTGACACCAAAGCTCCATATACTACCCACCACTGTGACTTGTATGCTCTCGTCGGCTGGTCCTCGCTACATATTCTTCGCCAGACCCACTGACTCCAGGTCATCTATAAGTCTTTGCTAGGTAAAGCTCCGCCTTATCTCAGCTCACTGGTCACCATAACAACACCCACCCATATCTCACTGGTCATCCCCAAAGCCAACAGGCCTAAGGCCACCTTTCCTTCCAGTTCTCTGCTGCCAATGGCTGGAACGAATTGCAAAAATCGCTGAAGTTGGAGACCTATATCTCCCTCACTAACTTTTAACATCAGCTATCTGAGCAGCTTACCGATCGCTGCAATGGTACACAGCCCATCTGTAAATAGCCCACCCAACTACCTACCTCATCCCCATATTGTTTTTATTTACTTTTTGCTCTTTTGCACACCAGTATTTCTACTTGCATATCTTCATCTGCACATCTATCACTTCAGTGTTATTTTTCTAAATTGTAATTACTTCGCTGTTATGGCCTATTTATTGCCTTACATCCTTACTCCATTTGCACACAATGTATATAGATTTTTCTGTTATTGACTGAATGTTTGTTTATCCTATGTGTAACTCTGTGTTATTCTTTGTCACTCTTCTGTGCTTTATCTTGACCAGGTCGCAGTTTGTAAATGAGAACTTGTTCTCAACTGGCCTAACTGGTTAAATAACGGAGAAAAAAAAAAAGAAAAAAAAAACTGCATGCATGTTCTCAAAGTCACCACCAGGGGGCATCGTTGCAGCAGCATTTAACAAATGATTCCTTGACATTATAAACCATGGTCCATGTCAGGAGGATATTACATTGAAACACTTTGCACTCTCTCTATGTCTTCATAGTACTGTTATTGGTTGAAACTCCAAATGATTTTCCAGTCTCCACATGGCGTGTTACCCCTGATGTTTTTACAGACCTTTTGTCAAATGATCTTGTATTAGAGTGGTTCTTTCTTAGACGTCTGTATCTCACTATCTGCCCAGTGATTGTTTCTTGTTGCTATGATACAACAGGATCTGGAGAGAAATTATTTGTGGTCTCTTTGAGAAGACAATACAAAGCAATTAGTTATGATCATGCTGTACACAACATGTCGCACCCAAAAACAACAACACAGAACCAAAGGATGAACGACCCCATACTGTGATTCTAAATAGTGCCAACCCAACAATGCGGTGAGCTTTCAACAACACAACACGCTAACACATGAACTATTATCATCTTCTTGGCAGACTAACAAACAAGCAAAACGGAGTGGGGAGCCTAGTGAGAAGAAGGGAAGATCAGAGAGAAGAGGAGGACAAATAGAACTAACTGGAAAGGAACAAATGCCCTAGTAGCCCACTCCTCAACCCGTAAAAGAGAAGAAATGAAACAAAAATGGAGTGGGGAACCTATAGAGAAAGACAAGAAAGAAGTGAGATGAAAAGGATAGAGAGAGAGAGGGGTACAATGCCGCTATCTCCACTAGTAGTTCCTAGTAGTACTACTCTTTACCCTTCAAAGACAAGGACGCGTGGCAGCCTAAGGATAGTGGAGCTGGTGGCCTGTTGCTACACTAACACATAACACATATTTTGTCTTGTTGAAAGCCCTTATCCACCAAAATGGCCATGTCAGGGGTGAGTAAGGATATAATTCCAGACTGCTTGAAGATCTCCTTGTCACTCATAGATCCAGCATACAACGATAATACAAAAGTGGCAGCTCCATGTGGTGCCGTTCCCAAAATGCCCTTAAAGGTACAGTGTGACTTATAGGAAGAAAACAACTCACTCTGCAGTAGTAGTGAAGATGGTGTCTGGCAGTGCAGTTCAGTGCAGTCCATCACTACCTGGGTGTCTGGTAGTGGAGTTCAGTGCAGTCCATCACTACCTGGGTGTCTCGCAGCGGAGTTCAGTGCAGTCCATCACTACCTGGGTGTCTGGTAGTGGAGTTCAGTGCAGTCCATCACTACCTGGGTGTCTGGTAGTGGAGTTCAGTGCAGTCCATCACTACCTGGGTGTCTCGCAGCGGAGTTCAGTGCAGTCCATCACTACCTGGGTGTCTGGTAGTGGAGTTCAGTGCAGTCCATCACTACCTGGGTGTCTGGTAGTGGAGTTCAGTGCAGTCCATCACTACCTGGGTGTCTCGCAGCGGAGTTCAGTGCAGTCCATCACTACCTGGGTGTCTGGTAGTGGAGTTCAGTGCAGTCCATCACTACCTGGGTGTCTGGTAGTGGAGTTCAGTGCAGTCCATCACTACCTGGGTGTCTGGCAGCGGAGTTCAGTGCAGTCCATCACTACCTGGGTGTCTGCTTTGAAAGGCTGGTAATGGCTCACATCTACACCATCATCCCAGAAACCCTAGACCCACTCCAATTTGCATACCGCCCAAACAGATCCACAGATGATGCAATCTCTATTGCACTCCACACTGCCCTTTCCCACCTGGACAGAAGGAACACCTTTGTGAGAATGCTATTCATTGACTTCAGCTCAGCGTTCCACACCATAGTGCCCTCAAAGCTCATCACTATGCTAAGGAACCTGGGACTAAACACCACCCTCTGCAACTGGATCCTGGACTTCCTGACGGGCTGCACCCAGGTGGTGATGGTAGGTAGCAACACATCTGCAACGCTGATCCTCAACACTGGAGCTCCCCAGGTGTGTGTGCTCAGTCCCTTCCTGTACTCCCTGTTCACCCATGGCCAGGCACGACTCCAACATCATCATTAAGTTTGCAGATGACACAACAGCAGTAGGCCACTTATTTACTAAATACCTAACTAATCACACAGAATTACATATACACAGAATGAATCATACCTTGATTACAAATGACGTCATAAAGGAAAACGTCCCTAGCGAACGGAACAGGTATGACAGCTGGTTACCCAAAGAAAAGGGGGGTTGGGTTTGAGTGAAAGAGGGGGAAGACTGAAGAACAAAGGGAGAAACAATGTCTCTATCTGGCGGTAGGCAAATACTCTATCGTAAATACAGAATCTTATGCATTCTAAATTACCGCCCATTTGGAAAAGGAAAATGCAATAAATATTTACTCTGAGCTGCGCTTCGTTAAGCTGGTGGTAGATGGAAGGCCAGTGTTGCCCAACAGAGTCCTTTGTCTTTTGAAGAATGTCCCTGGTGGTAAATTGGATAAGTTGTAGTAACGTCGTTGTGGGATACTCTGTCTGTTCATTCCTAGCCCACGTTTGCAGCTCCTGTTGCTAACTCAACTGCTAGGAGGTATCACTTCTGTAGTGAATAAGAATTCAAAGCTCATACCATTCACAACCAAAGCTCACGCTAAGGTTGGCTTTGTTCTGTAGTTATTATCTGAACCCTTCTGACATCGGATCGTCTTCCTAATGTACCTGGAACAGAAAGTTATATTGTCGTCAAGGCTTTCTAGGAAGGGAGAGGAGGGCGTGTTTCATAGTTCATAACCAATGTCTCTTCACGTGGGCGGGCAACTGAGTCGGGCCTAATTCACCCAATTCTCACATTTTAGAAGCTAAAATCACATTTCATCCCCTCCCAAATAATTTCATATTCAAACATTTAAATTGCACAACAATTCCATGTGAATCTGATAACTATAATGTGTAGACTTTCCACTGTACCGTTTATGTCATCCTTGATGAGAATGTCTCCAATGACAACCGAACTGACATCATATTCATTAAGTACCAACGCATATGTTCAACTGGTTGGATTACCAAAATATGGTTCATCTCCCCCCACTTTCTGATGTTCCCAGAATCTCTGTTTAACAAAGGCTATTCAAGAGCCCCTCTGTCGAGTCAAGAGAGAGGGAAGGGAGAAAGGTATTTTTTTTTGGGGGGGGGGGTCATAAACCTTACCCCCAGGCCAACGACATGACACTGGGGCTAAGCTGCCTGCCATCCAGGACCTCTACACCAGGCGGTGTCAGAGGAAGGCTCTAAAAATTGTCAAAGACCCCAGCCACCCCAGTCATAGACTGTTCCCTCCACTACCGTATAGCAAGTGGTACCGGAGTGCAAAGTCTAGGACAAAAAGGCTTCTCAACAGTTTTTACCCCCAAGCCATAAGACTCCTGAACAGGTAACCAAATGGCTACCTGGACTATTTGCATTGTGTGACACCCCCTCAACCCCTCTTTTACACTGCTGCTACTCTCTGTTTATCATATATGCATAGTCACTTTAACGAAACATTCATGTACATACTACCTCAATTGGCCCGACCAACCAGTGCTCCCGCACATTGGCTAAACGGGCTATCTGCATTGTGTCCCATCACCCGCCAACCCCTCTTTTTACGCTACTGCTACTCTCTGTTCATCATATATGCATAGTCACTTTATCCATACCTAAATGTACATACAATACTACCTCAATAAGCCTGACTAACCGGTGTCTGTATATAGCCTTGCTACTGTTATTTTCATTTTTTTTTTTTACTGTTGTTTAATTTCTTTACTTACACGCGCGCACACACACACACACACACACACACACACACACACACACACACACACACACACACACACACACACACACACACACACACACACAAACCTTTTTTCCGCACTATTGTTTTGACCCTATATATAAGTAAGCATTTCACTGAAAGTTCTACACCTGTTGTGTTCGGCACACGTGACAAATAAACTTTGATTTCATTTTACTTTATACTTTGTCCCCATCAATAGACACTCAAACGAGGTACTCTATCCACTCACCCCCCTCATGTCAATACATCATGCCCACTAACCTTGACACACAATACCCGTGTCTAACCAGAGGAGGCTGCTGTAGGCTGCTGGGTGTAGCTATAGCTGGAATGGAATAAATGGAACGGAGTCAAACACATCAAACATAAGGTAACCACATGTTTCAGTATGTTCCATATATTCCTTTCCAGCCATTACAATGAGCCCATCCTCATATAGCTCCTTCCACCAGCCTCCTCTGCCCCCAACAGACACCAGTCAGTCACCCACACCATCCAATCCTTACTAATACCTATTTTTCTCCAATTTAGACTTCAAGCCTTGCATGAACAGTCAACTAAGCCTCCATAATACAAAACATGTAGCCTACTTGTTAACGCACCAACTATGACAACAAGACACAGACCATGTTTATGCCTAGCTCCAGTATATTTATTTGCTCATCATGGAGTCATGGTAAGTTTAGTAGATTTTAATAAGATTCCAGAAGCCGACTTACACTAGTTCCTGGTGCTGAGCTTGATGTTGATGCCACAGCAGATGTTCATGGGAGCAGACTCTAATTGGAATAATGTTAGTCACGTTAGCCTCTGCGGTAGAGATTTAGCTAGCTAACGTTAGCTTGCAAAGTTACAAATCAAATCGCCAGATAGCAGCTGGCTAATTACATTGATATGCTTTGGAATGTCTAGCCAGCATATTATGAAAGCTAGCTAGGCTAGATTTTGGTTTAGATAAACAAATGTAGTTCACTAGCTAGCTAGTTAGCTAAGTAACGTGTCTATAGCTAGGTTTCCATCCAATTGGCAACAGATTTTCATGCGAACAATCTGTTAAAACAATATGCGCATGAAATGTACTTGTTGCTGATAAAAGTCTGTGCGTAAAGATGTAGTGCACATAAAAATAACTAAAATAATACAAGTTAATGGGTTTTGCCTCCTGAGTGGTGCAGTGGTCTAAGGCCGTGCATCGCAGTGTTGAAGGGTCACTGCAGTCTGGGATTTGATCCGGCCGTGACTGGGAGTCCAATAGGGTGGCGCACAATTGGCCCAGCATCATCCGGGTTAGGGGAGGGATTGACCAGGGGGCTTCCCTTGGCTTATCATGCTCTAGCGAGTCCTTGTGGTGGGTCGGGCACCTGCAAGTTGTCATCAGTTGAACGGTGTTTCCTCCGACACATTGGTACGGCTGGTTTCCTGGTTATGTGAGAGGGTGCTAAAAAGCAGCGCGGCATGGCGAGTCATGATTTGGATGGCGCATGACTCAACCTTCGCCTCTCCCGAGCCTGTTGGGGAGTTGCAGCGATGAGACAAGATTAGATCGCAGTTGGATATCATGAAATTTGGGAGAAAATATTTAAAAAAATATATAATTAGAAAAGGTTAAATGGGTTTCCATTGCTTTTTCAACTCTAGGCCTACTGATGGTTTTGTCACGAAACATTTTGAGAAGGTATAGCGAATGTGCTCATTCTGGTATTGGCATGTGAGTTCTAGTCAACTGCTCGGCGATACAGTGCAGGTAAAGTCTAAATTATGGATTTTTATGGACAAAAGAGCGAGATTAAGCATCATCATTATTATCATGTCACCAGAATAAGGCCTTCAATATTTATTGAAAGGAGCTTCAAACTCCTCACCGTGTACTTTCAGCATCCTTTGAAGTTCATCATCATTTATTTAAACTGCATCCTAATAAACTGCTTCTTTCCTATGACGTTGTGACATTTTTATCCAACGTACTTTACTTGCATTAAAAGGTTGGATGGAAACAAGCCATTTTGAGGATGCTGGAAATATATTGTGGACTAACGTGCCGATGTCTACAGAAGGTTTTTGAAGCAACCTAACCAAATTAAAACATTGTGAATGGTTGTCTTTATTCCACATATAAAAGGTTTTCAACTCAGTAAAAAAAGAAATGTTCCTTTATCAGGACCCTGACTTTCAAAGATAATTCGATAATAACTTCATAGATCTTCATTGTAAAGGGTTTAAACACTGTTTCCCATGCATGTTCAATTAACCATAAACAATTAATGAACATGCACCTGTGGAACGGTAGTTAAGACACTAACAGCTTACAGACAGTAGGCAATTAAGGTCACAGTTATGAAAAATTAGGACACTAAAGAGGCCTTTCTACTGATTCTGAAAAACACCAAAAGAAAGAAGTGCAAGGTCCCTGCTCATCTGCGTGAACTTACCTTAGGCATGCTGCAAGGAGGAATAACAACACCTGCACAGGACCGGTACATCCGAACATCACACCTGCCGGACAGGCACAGGATGGCAACAACAACTGCCTGAGTTACACCAGGAAAGCACAATCCCTCCATCAGTGCTCAGACTGTCTGCAATAGGCTGAGAGTGGCTGGACTGAGGGATTGTAGGCCTGTTGTAAGGCAGTAAGTCCTCACCAGACAGGCAGGACTGGCAAAAAGTGCTCTTCACTGACGAGTCGCAGTTTTGTCTCACAGGGGTGATGGTCAGATTAGCATTTATCTTCAAAGGAATGAGTGTTACACCGTGCCCTGTACTCTGGAGCGGGATCAATTTGGAGGTGGAGGGTCCGTCATGGTCTGGGGTGGTGTGTCACAGCATCATCGGACTGAGATTGTTGTCATTGCAGGCAATCTCAACACTGTGCATTACAGGTAAGACATCCTCCTCCCTCATGTTGTACCCTTCCCGCAGGCTCATCCTGACATGACACTCCAGCATGACAATGCCACCAGCCATACTGTTCATTCTGTGCATGATTTCCTGCAAGACAGAGATGTCAGTGTTCTGCCATGGCCAGCGAAGAGCCCGGATCTCAATCCCATTGAGCATGTCTGGGACCTGTTGGATCGGAGGGTGAGGGCTAGGGCCATTCCCCCCAGAAATGTCCAGGAACTTCAGGTGCCTTGGTGCAAGAGTGGGGTAACATCTCACAGCAAGAACTGGCACATCTAGTGCAGTCCTTGAGGAGAAGATTCACTGCAGTACTTAATGAAGCTGGTGTCCACACCAGATACTGACTGTTACTTTTAATTTTGACCCCTCCTTTGTTCAGGGACACATTATTCCATTTCTGTTAGTCACATGTCTGTGGAACTTGTTCAGTTTATGTCTCAGTTGTTGAATCTTATGTTCATACAAATAGTTACACATGTTAAGTTTGCTGAAAATAAACACAGTTGACAGTGAGAGGGAGTTTATTTTTTGCTGAGTTTACATTTTATAAGTTAAAAGACAAATATTTTGTCTATATTGAAGCGTCAGGTTCTAGATGTATAAGGCATAGCCCGCTTGGAGAAGAAGCAGAGCGCTTTCCTGAATAACTGGGCCTGCAGGGAGCATATGTGGCCACATCATTATAGGACAACTTGGGAGAGTGATAATCTGCAACAGAAAGCACATCTTAGTATCAGAAGTAAAAATACAGCTAGACTGGCCTGCTACTATGCCTTTCCAGACCTTATAAACTGTTCAGAGTAGTGTTGTGTATATTCAGTACTGAGCGAGACTTGGTCATTTCTTCAAACAATGATCTTTATTTAATATTGATTAATTATTGCAATAATCTAACCAGTCAGCCATACAGTCTTGACTGTTGAGCTGAGCAGCCTAAATGAAAATGAAAAAAATGACCTAAAAATGCTTAGTCAGACTGGTTCCATATCCCATAAGCCACCGTGGTTATCTACAGAGCATGGTGTTTTACCACCACCCAGCTTAGTTTCCCAGATGCCAGGAAGATGAGACAAGGAGGTATTGCTCTAAACTCTTCCAGGCTATCTCTATCTCGGGTCACACACGCCACATCTTGTCTATGGAATGCCAGCTTTTAGGTTTTTATCACCAAGTCATTGTCAGCTCAAGCTATCTCTAGCAGACTAACTGCAGGAAGCTAGAAGGGAAACCATCTCTTTACAGAAACACAGAATTAAACAGAACCTACACGTCTTGCTAATAATTGCTAACTATTAATACCAAAAAAACCAGGTAAATATGTAATTTATCTAATATCTATCACAGTAGACCCACAACTGATCCAAATTAAATGAAACATTAAAATCCCAGTACTTTTACATCATTATTCAAAGGCCATTTTCACTGCAGCCAAGAGTAGAATGTTGTACTCACTTGAAACAATAATGCAATTAGTCATTGCATTGTGGTGTTGTAGGCTAGTCTAGGTAGGATCATTGTATTGTCACCTAAACAACTTCAAAGAGGAGCTTTTTGAGCTGTGTCTTCACTGTTGCATGCGCAATGATGCATCTGGTCTCAGATCTGGACAACGACCACTATTGTCACTATGAATGGTGGATGGAGGGCAGGACAGAGTTATACTGGTAGACTTTATTGACCTGTGGTGTAGTAAAAGTTAACACGCGGAAAAGCGCAGTGCATAAGGGAAGAACCAAAACAATGGCGGCACATGCAAGCAAATTAGGATATTTGGCTAGGAAGGCAGAAATTATAGTAAAACCTGCAATAGAGTGTAATCAATGGAAAAACACACTACCCTCCCCTGTGTCCAATAAAAAACCACACAATTCTCCCCAAAGCAAAACGAAAAGGTTAAACAAACCTACCCTACTTTGGACCACCCACCCTTAGATGACGTTAGTGTCCGATCCCTATTCTATAGTTAAACACTTTGAGGCAGACCAAATAATCACCATCTGTCTGGGGAAATATGTAAGCAATGGACGCAGGATTTAAGTTGAAATTATGCAAGCTAGACCTCTGATTATTTGGGATGTATCAGCACTCAGCCCTTTGCTTCATATTTAACATAGAGAGGAAGCACAAAATCAAGTGTGTTTTGAACATACTTCCTCTCTAAAAATGCCTCTCTTTTATTTTCAGAATCTGTACTGAAAATGGGGGCAATACTGTGGTTTTAATCCATTTTGCATTCTATTCTAAATGAAGATCACAGTGGGTTTTATTCTAAACAAGATTACAGTAGGTGATATGATATTATTATTTTTACAATAAAAAAAATACAACCTCACGTGGATGCAATGCATTTAAAAAATTATAGAGGATAACACAAAACTTTTTAGAAACGTATTTCCATTGTGGTCCTCTTGTTAACAAAATACAATGAACAACAAATTAAATATGGAAAAGGAATGGAGTTGGGCGCATTGATGGTACTTTACAGCCAGGGAGAAAGTCGGGAACTCTTCATCAGGTCCCATCTACAGGTATTTGTCCGACGATCCCAGTTCTTCAATAGTAGCCGCTCCTCCATAGGTAACTGATCCTCCATTGCCGACAGTGTAGCTCCCAACTGGGTGATGTATCGGCTGCAGTAAAGTGCCAGAAATTCAACCACACATCAGCAATGGTCAGGAACAGTCCCTTTGCCTCTCTGGCATCTCAGACACAGCAGTCTCCACCTTCCAACCGGCAGGGGAAACAAAAAAGCCAGACCTGCAGCTGCATTATTTAAATGAAGTCATTTGCCATCCAGCTAGCTGGCTAGCCAAGGCAAACACAGATTTAACAGCAAAGGTTTGTAACTTTGACATTGAAGACCACCATATGAATGTGATCAAAAAATAAATGTATATATTTTATTTTTTAAATAACAATACAATTCTTCAATATTTACAAAATGGACCTAACGGCACCATGGCTTCTGATTATAATCAAAATTATCTTTGATTGGGTGGCTTGAAGGTCTTGTAAAGCATTTATAACTGTGTTACTGGGAAAATGGTTCAGCAATGTGAATAATGTGGTTGGAATGAATGAATAATATCACAGTTGGTATTTGAATTCACAGCCTAAATGTTAAAGTACTGCCTAAATGTTTTCTCCTCAAGTCTAGGCTGAATACATCCTTTCTGGACCTGCATTTACTTGTGGTGGTTAAATCAATTCCAGATGGACACACAATCCTCACAGTCTATTTGTTCAGTGCCAGGAGTGTGTGTTCCTTCAAGTCTCTCAATCATTTAAAGCTGCTTCCTTGTCCATGAGACAGTTTCTACCTCCGCCATTGAGATTTCCTGTTCTCTCTCTCTCTCTCTCTCTCATACATGTATTACTGATCCCTGGGGACTGATGTTTAAAGACTGTCAAAGGCTCTCTACTCTGAGTGATTTGATAATTAGGTCCAAATTAGCACACACGTTAGTGGTCAGAGCGTTGTGCCAGGAACAGAAAGGTAGCTGGATCGAATCCCAGAGTTGACAAGGTAAAAATCTGTCATTCTGCCCCTGAGCATGGCAGTTAACCCACTGTTCCTCAGGTGCCGAAGACTGGGATGTTGATTAAGGCAGCCCCCCGCACCTCTCTGATTCAGAGACAGTACATCATATGACATCCCTATACCACCACATATCCACAACACAAAATGTTCAATACCACCATAAACAATATCACAATGTGTGCGTGTGCAAGTGTTTGTACCCGGGTGTGTGTCTCTTCACAGTCCCTGTTGTTCCATAAGGTGTATTTTTACCTGCTTTTTAAATCTAATTATACTGCATGCATTAGTTACCTGAGGTGGAATAGAGTTCCATGTAGTCATGGCTCTATGTAGTACTGTGCGCCTCCCATTGTCTGTTCAGGACATGGGGACTGTGAAGAGACCTCTGGTGACATGCCTTGAGGGGTATGCATGGGTGTCCGAGCTGTGTGCTAGTATTTTAAACAGACAGCTCGGTACATTCAGCTTGTCAACACCTCTTACAAAAACAAGCAATGATTAAGTCAAACTCTCTTCCACTTGGAGCCATGAGAGATTGACATGCATGTAATTAATTCTACATAGTAGACTTGCATATCTGGGGGAATAGAAAGTGTGGAAAAAAACTAGGCCGGGCCTGAGGAGGTATTTGGCGTAGCAGCTAGCCTAGCTGCTAGCTAGCTGCCTATCAAGCTAGCAGGGTTTTCTTGAGGACTTGAACACAGCCCATGACGTGGTTAGCTATTGTGGCCGGGACCACGGATTGTACCGGGTTTGTGGCTGTCTAGATCCCTGCTGTTTATTGTTTTCAATCTTCTCTGAGACCTGCCCTTTCTGGAACGGCAAGGGGTAACAGCAAAACCTACATTGCTAGCATAGGCAGAAATCCCAGGGGGCACGGGGAGGACACAACACCCCCATCCTGGGAAAAATAAGATTTGTCCCCCCCAATATATCACTGTAAAGATAACTATGTAATTTCAATAATATTAATAATATGCAATGAAAGCACTTGTGCTGATTATAGACACTTAATAGCGCAATTTTTAAGTTTCAAAAGATTGCGACCCCCTGCCCTTTGCCTCACAATGGTTTGATCCACTGCCAGTTCCTTATCTGGCAGGTAACAGAGGGTTCGTATCTACTGTCTGTATCTACTGGTTAATCCAGGCAATCGCGCCATAGCAATGTTTTTTTTTATGTTGGAAGGGTTTACACACACACTAGATGAATTTACAGAGCTAGCGGGCAAACATGAACTATTAAGCTAGCTAGTACCTATTCCATTTATGTGGCGTCGTCAAAGGTGGAATCTTTGCTATTGTCAGTTTATTCCAAGATCAGCATGCAGCTGTAGTGCTTCAAAGTCCCTGTGATAAGGTTAGCGATAAACTGAACTCCCAACTGAACAGAACTACACTCTCATCTACCACCATGAGTCTGGAAGGAGAGTTTGCAGTCTAGCCAGACACCTAGGTACTTATAGATGTCCACATATTCTAGGTCGGAACCATCCAGGGTGGTGATGCACTGTGAGGCAATGAGGGTGGTGAAAGGGAAATAGCCAAGGAGAGAGACTTCAGAGGACAGTGGCACAGCCACGGCAGGACCAGGTGCCAACCTTGTTGCCAGCAGCACCAGTATAGGGGACAGTGGCACATCCACGGCAGGACCAGGTGTCAACCTTGTTGCCAGCAGCACCAGTATAGGGGACAGTGGCACAACATAGTCCAGTTACAGTGCCTTGCGAATGTATTCGGCCCCCTTGAACTTTGCGACCTTTTGCCACATTTCAGGCTTCAAACATAAAGATATAAAACTGTATTTTTTTGTGAAGAATCAACAACAAGTGGGACACAATCATGAAGTGGAACGACATTTATTGGATATTTCAAACTTTTTTAACAAATCAAAAACTGAAAAATTGGGCGTGCAAAATTATTCTGCCCCCTTAAGTTAATACTTTGTAGCGACACCTTTTGCTGCGATTGCAGCTGTAAGTCGCTTGGGGTATGTCTCTATCAGTTTTGCACATCGAGAGACTGACATTTTTTCCCATTCCTCCTTGCAAAACAGCTCGAGCTCAGTGAGGTTGGATGGAGAGCATTTGTGAACAGCAGTTTTCAGTTCTTTCCACAGATTCTCGATTGGATTCAGGTCTGGACTTTGACTTGGCCATTCTAACACCTGGATATGTTTATTTTTGAACCATTCCATTGTAGATTTTGCTTTATGTTTTGGATCATTGAAGACAAATCTCCGTCCCAGTCTCAGGTCTTTTGCAGACTCCATCAGGTTTTCTTCCAGAATGGTCCTGTATTTGGCTCCCTCCATCTTCCCATCAATTTTAACCATCTTCCCTGTCCCTGCTGAAGAAAAGCAGGCCCAAACCATGATGCTGCCACCACCATGTTTGACAGTGGGGATGGTGTGTTCACGGTGATGAGCTGTGTTGCTTTTATGCCAAACATAACGTTTTGCATTGTTGCCAAAAAGTTCAATTTTGGTTTCATCTGACCAGAGCACCTTCTTCCACATGTTTGGTGTGTCTCCCAGGTGGCTTGTGGCAAACTTTAAACAACACTTTTTATGGATATCTTTAAGAAATGGCTTTCTTCTTGCCACTCTTCCATAAAGGCCAGATTTGTGCAATATACGACTGATTGTTGTCCTATGGACAGAGTCTCCCACCTCAGCTGTAGATCTCTGCAGTTCATCCAGAGTGATCATGGGCCTCTTGGCTGCATCTCTGATCAGTCTTCTCCTTGTATGAGCTGAAAGTTTAGAGGGACGGCCAGGTCTTGGTAGATTTGCAGTGGTCTGATCCTCATTCAATTTCAATATTATCGCTTGCACAGTGCTCCTTGGGATGTTTAAATCTTGGGAAATCTTTTTGTATCCAAATCCGGCTTTAAACGTCTTCACAACAGTATCTCGGACCTGCCTGGTGTGTTCCTTGTTCTTCATGATGCTCTCTGCGCTTTTAACGGACCTCTGAGACTATCACAGTGCAGGTGCATTTATACGGAGACTTGATTACACACAGGTGGATTGTATTTATCATCATTAGTCATTTAGGTCAACATTGGATCATTCAGAGATCCTCACTGAACTTCTGGAGAGAGTTTGCTGCACTGAAAGTAAAGGGGCTGAATAATTTTGCACGCCCAATTTTTCAGTTTTTGATTTTTTAAAAAAGTTTGAAATATCCAATAAATGTCATTCCACTTCATGATTGTGTCCCACTTGTTGTTGATTCTTCACAAAAAAATACAGTTTTATATCTTTATGTTTGAAGCCTGAAATGTGGCAAAAGGTCGCAAAGTTCAAGGGGGCCGAATACTTTCGCAAGGCACTGTACCTCAGCGATGGCACAAAACCAAATCAGCCACACCCACTATTTATAGAACCCGCAAACTCTTGCCAACAGAGTGTTGACGTTTCAAGAGAGATGGTTTTGCGATTTCCTCTGCCTACATTATAATCCATCAATAAAAGGAGTGTTGTGTTTTCACTGTAGAGGCAGCAGAGATCCTCAGGAGGCTTCCAGTGGAGGTGCGGGGGTTGGTTAACCAAGTTGAGGTGCTGATCAGAATTTTGTCTGTAATGTACATAAAGACAGGCTGGAAAGTCTTGAGGGAAAATATATACCAGCAATTTGTTGGATCCATTGAAACCCTCAAACATATGTTCGGTTGTTTTGTTCAGTAGTGTGTATAGCAGTGGTTCTCAACCGTTTTTGAGTACTGGAACCCCTGCATTTTTTAAGGAAAGGCAGGCAATGTTTTGAGTGGTCCTCAGGGACCTCCACTCCCTCTATATTATATGTAAAGTTAGTGGAATCCTTGTGCTGCTGAATACGTTCATTACACTTTTTTATTTCATGGACCCCTTGCCATTACACCAGGGACCCCTAGGGGTCCACCTACCCTGTTTGAGAACCCCTGGTGTATAGTATGATATTTGTTATTTTGTTTAGTAGTTTTTAGTACATGACAGTACACTTACTAATTATTTATGTTATTTTATTTAAAATTGCATACTTTGTGTGACATACTTGTCCATAGCTGTTGTTTGAAGAGTTGAGACACTGACTGAACAATAATTTTGGTGGATTTCTTTGGGTTTTTCATTGAAGTAGTGTAACGGATTTCCTCCTCTTCGTCTGAGGAGGAGTAGCAAGGATCGGACCAATACGCAGCGTGGTAAGTGTCCATGATACTTTAATAATCACTGAACACGACAAAATACAAAAATAACAAAGTGAATGAAAACAAAAACCGAAACAGTCCTGAATGGACAAACAACAAAACAGGAAACAATCACCCACACCACACAGGTGGGAAAAGGCTACCTAAGTATGATTCTCAATCAGAGACAACTAACGACACATGCCTCTGATTGAGAACCATACCAGGCCAAACTCAAAACACAACATAGAAAAATGAACATAAGCAACCCACCCCAACTCACGGCCTGACCAACCTAAAACAAAGACATAACAAAATAACTAACGTCAGAATGTGACAAGTAGTTATTTTGCTTTTAGAACTGTACTTATTCTGAGTGTTTTGTTCTTGTAAATATGTTGTAATAGACTCAAACCAGTGGCACATATTAAATAAATACAGTATATAAATTAATCTGAAAAAGTTCAATAAAAAGGTCAGTTCAGTGCGGACCCCATTCTTTGAGATGAGATCCCACCATGTTCATTGTCTTTATGAAACCTGCACCTATACAGTGTACAGTACCATTACCACCTACTGGCCTTGCCAGGTATTGCTGGTTGTAAATACAAATACCTGCATACATACTGGACTGATAAGGAACACTGCTATAACTATTATTAGTAGTATAGTATAATGATTTCAACATTTCAACAAGTTGAGACAACCCTTCAGTTAACTACTGTACCTATCAATTATCCAGGAGTAGTAATTATGGTTCCTCAATATACATTTAACATATTACAATGTAGGCAATGTGTTACAGCACTACTTTTGGTGTCCCCCTCAGGAATTGCTCTTGAGAAAATTTCATGTAATTGTCTCCTCCAAAGTTGATATCAGATTTTCGCCCCTGGTTGCTAGCTACCATGACAAAGACCAAAGCCAGCGGGAGTACCGTTGAGAACAGTCTCTCTATCACACGTGAAGGAACTTTTAAACAAACAAAAAGGGTTCTACAAGTCGTTGTTACAACAACAACAAAATAGCTTAAAAGGTTTTGTCTAAATACTGGTGGATTCAACTAATAGAAGGATGGACAACCTGACCAGAGAGGAACTGAAGAACAGTTTGCAGTACTCCCAGGGTCAGCTCGATGAGTTAAAACAGGAGAACGGCAAGATGACAACAATCTGTTAGTCATTGAGAGAGGACATTAGTTCTGTGTGATAACAATAACGGATACATCAGACTATCAAGGCGAAACAACTTCGTTGTGGATGGAAATGAAGAATCTCCACATGAGAGGTGAATGATCTCTGAGAAATTGAAGATGGAGCACGCCCACAGGACTGGATAACTCACCACTGGCCCAGGTGACAGGACCAGGCAGATAGTGGTCAAGTTCCTGAGGTTCAAGGACAAGGTAGCTGTCCTGGAAAGAGCTAAGAACTTGAGAGGAACGTATATCTTTCTCAACAAGGACTATCCTGAAGCTGTGCGCCAGAAGAGGAGAGAACTTATCACAGTGATGAAAGCTACCAGAGCGCATGGGTTCATTGATTACATCCACTATGACAGGCTCATTTCCCACCCTCCCTCCATGAAGCCTGGAAGGGATGAGAGATCCAAGCCTATGGGTTCATAGCTTCAACCCCGCATCACACACACACATCAATTGATTAATGGACTGCTGAATGTATATTTTTTTTCTCTTGCTTTGTTTGCACATTTCCATTTCATATCTCTCTCAGATAAGCTACCTAGGAAAGGGCTGAAAATACCCCCATATTAATAAATGTAGCCTTAGAAATAAGGTTCATGAAATCAATAACTTTCTAACATCAGATACCATTCATATATGATCAATTTCTGAGACTCACTTAGATAATTAATTTGATGACACAGCAGTAGCAATACAAGGCTATAATATCTATAGAAGAGACAGAAATGCTTATGGGGGAGGTGTTGTTGTATATATTCAGAGCCGTATCCCTGTAATGCTTAGAGAAGATATGTCAAGTGTTATTGAAGTGTTGTGGTTGCAGATTCACTTGGCAAATCTAAAACATTGTCTTTTGGAGTGTTGCTATAGGCCACCAAGTGCTAACAGTCAGTATCTAAATAATATATATGAAATGCTTGATAGTATATGTGATGTAAACAGAGAGGTCTACTTTCTTGGGGACCTGAATAGTGACTGCTTTTCATCAAGTTGTCCACTCAAGAGGAGGCTTCTCACTGTAACCAGTGCTTGTAATCTGATTCAGGTTATTAATCCACCAAACAAGGTGTTTACAAACACTACAGGAACAAGATCATCCACATGTGTCAATCATATTTTTACTAATGCTGTAGAACTTTGTTCTAA
The DNA here is from genome assembly GCF_018296145.1 of Oncorhynchus tshawytscha. NCBI lineage: Eukaryota > Metazoa > Chordata > Actinopteri > Salmoniformes > Salmonidae > Oncorhynchus > Oncorhynchus tshawytscha. The sequence continues at coordinate 34,992,206 of NC_056454.1, forward strand.
AGCTGTATCCAGTGATCACAATATAGTGGCTATACCCAGGAAAGCCGAAGTTCCAAAAACTGGGCATAAAATAGTGTATAAGAGAAAATACAAAGGATTTTGCTGTGACTCTTATGTGGATGATGTTAAACATATTTGTTGGTCTGATATGATTAATAAGGAGCATCCAGATGCTGCACTTGATAGATTTATGAAATTGCTTCTTCCAATTAGTGATAAACATGCACCTGTTAAGAAACTGACTGTCAGAACTGTTAAGCATCCATGGATTGATGAGGAATGGGCTAAAATTCACCCAACTTCTTGTGGGAAGCTTGTTTAAGGCTTCCCGAAACATTTGAACCAAGTTAAACAATTTAAAGACAATGCTACCAAATACTAATTGAGTGTATGTAAACCTCTGACCCACTGGGAATGTGAAGAAAGTAAATAAAGCTGAAATAAATCATTCTCTCTACCATTGTTCTGACATTTCACATTCTTAAAATAAAGTGGTGATCCTAACTGAACTAAGACAGCGGATCTATACTAGGATTTAAATGTCAGGAATTGTGAAAACCTGAGTTTAAATGTATTGTATACTATGCATACCGGTCCCTCTTGGCTAAGAGTTGAGGAGAGACTGACTGCATCACTTCTTTCTTTTAACCTCCTGTTGTGTTACGTTTCATGTTAATTAATTCTGTGTTCCCGGTTCAAAATGACTGCTCCATTATAGCTGATTATAAATTCATAATAATTGTCACGGCTGGCTGAAGGACCAAAGTGCAGCATGGTAAGCGTAAATTTTCCCTTTATTCAAAAATGACGCCGACAAAACAAAGAACAAAAACGTGACGCTTTGGGCTATGTGCCCTGAACAAAAACAACGTTAACTTCCCACAAAACAGGTGGGGGAAAAGGATACCTAAGTATGGTTCTCAATCAGAGACAACGATAGACAGCTGCCTCTGATTGAGAACCACACCCGGCCAAACACATAGAAATAGAAAATCATAGAACATAGACTGCCCACCCAAATCACACCCTGACCAAACCAAAATAGAGACATAAAACGCTCTCTACGGTCAGGGCGTGACAATAATACATATATTATCACCTAATGTTGTGTTAGACCTTTTTATCAACTTAAGTTCTTGTGAACATTATAAGTCTTTAACTTCTATTTGCTATTTATGGCCTCTAGGCCTCATTGACCTGAGCTCAAACAACTTGTTATTTAGTTTAAAAAAAGCATAAAGTATGGATTATTTTGACTATAGAAAATACTCAGATGAAACATAGTGTGCTGTTTTTCACAGAGTACTTTGTGTCAAAGTTTAACAAGGACATTCGTTTTGAAACCATGTCACATTTTTAAATAGTGGCAGGATTTTATGTCATCAACCCAGGATATGGCGTATCTCGTTGGCCCTGGGGTCATCCTGATAACATTTTCAGGCGACAGCCGACCTCTCCTCTCAGGTGGGGATGAAGACCAGGACAAATTCCCATTATTTGACCGGAATGTAACAACAACCTCAGCAGGACCCTCTTCATCATCACTGGAATGTAACAACAACCTCAGCAGGGCCCTCTTCCTCATCGCTGGAATGTAACAACAACCTCAGCAGGACCCTCTTCCTCATCACTGGAATGTTACAACAACCTCAGCAGGACCCTCTTCCTCATCACTGGAATGTAACAACAACCTCAGCAGGGCCCTCTTCCTCATCACTGGAATGTAACAACAACCTCAGCAAGACCCTCCTCCTCATCACTGGATTGTCCCTTGGTCTGGATCATATTCTATGTTGTCTTCAACTTCTGACACTTCCTCCTCTAATGCATCTTCACTGTCAGTTTCCTGGCCTCTCTCCTCCTCACCAGTGTCATGATCAAATATCAGATTAAGAGCCTCACATACAGTATATCATTTGGTCATTGTGCTGCCACAGAATTAATTGTGAGCAAGGCCTCAAAAAAGCTTTATATACCAGAGCTGCGAGAAAAGTTCTATATATTATTGAAACAAAGTTGTGATTGTTTGTGAGAATGCCAACAGGTATGGTTCCCGTTGGGGAAAGATTCTATTGGGGAAAGGTTCCCGTGGGGGTTGCCATGGAAGCCAAGAAGAGGAGTGAGGTGTGTGTGTGTCTGTGTGTGTGTGCTCAAACACATGCATGTGGGGGTCTGGGAGAGGAGGTCTGTGTGTCCATCTGATGAATGGGCATGTGGCTGAACTCAATTTTATACACTAATTGTAGACTCACCCATTCATTTCTAATGACACCACAGGTCTACAAAAGTTAAATAAAACACCCTGAATTTTATGAAAATCATCAAAATGTAATTTGTGTGTTCAGATGCCCTGTGTGGACAAATGAACTACATTTTTTAGAGAGAACTTGTATATCGGTCTAATTCGACCGGAACACAGCAGGAGGGTTAAAAGAAACATTAAGGATTTGAAAATCGCAAATTGTTTGCATAGTCAACTTACACACAGCTCTGACACACAAACATTCCAACACGGGTCTTTTCACAGTCCCCAAATCCATAACAAATTCAAGAAAGCGTACTGTGTTACAGTGCCTTGCAAATGTATTCATCCCCATTGACGTTTTTCCTATTTTGTTGCATTACAACCTGTCATTTAAATGGATGTTTATTTGGATTTCATGTAATGCACATACACAAATAGTCAAAATTGGTGAAGTGAATTTTTTATAAAACATTTTTATAAAGGAAAAGTGGTGCATGCATATGTATTCAGCCCCTTTGATATGAAGCCCCTAAATAAGATCTGGTGCAACTAATTACCTTCAGAAGTCACATAATTAGTTGTGTGCAATCTAAGTGTCGCATGAACTCAATATATATATACCTGTTCTGAAAGGCCCCAGAGTCTGCAACACCATTAAGGAAGGGGCACCACCAACCAAGTGGCACCATGAAGACCAGGAGCTCTCCAAACAGGTCAGGGACAAAGTTGTTGAGAAGTACAGATCAGGATTGGGTTATAAAAATATCCAAAACTTTCAACATCTGACTGAGCACCATTAAATCCATTATTAAAAAATGGAAAAAATATGGCACCACAACAGACCAGCCAAGAGAGGGCCGCCCACCAAAACTCACAGACCAGGCAAGCAGGGCATTAATCAGAGAGGCAACAATGAGACCAAAGATAACACGAAGGAGCTGCAAAGCTCCACAGCGGAGATAGGAGTATCTGTCCATTGGACCATTTTAAGCCGTACACTCCACAGAGCTGGGCTTTACAGAAGTATGAGACAGAACATGCCAGATTGCCTCAGATTGGACCAGGTCACTCAAAAGCCTGACAATAATGAGATTCATATCCTTATCTCTTTAAAATCATTTGCATGTATCAATATCCTGTATTGATTTCAGTGGCCTTACATCTTAGCTAGTACTACACCCTTTGACTGATTGATTGAGCGAGTGAGTGTAGAAATATTGTTTTGATTTATGGACAGTGGTATTACATGATTATGTTGGATACTGAACAAATGTGTTATTCTTAGGTTTATGTGGTTTTGTGAATGCTGATTTGTTTACTGTGGCCTGTAAGTTAGGTGTGTAGATGCTGTTTGTTAGTATATTGTTGTTTCGTATTCATCGTCATTAAAGATGTCTCGATTGAACCACGCTGCGATTTGGTCCGACTCTCCTTCGACGGAAGAAAGCCGTAACAGAATCATCCACCACAACTGGACCAAGCAGCGTGGTGACAGGCAGCGACAGCAGAAGCAACAAAGAGAGGAATGGACATGGGAGGATGAATTGTTCGGAGAAGGACCCTGGGATCAGCCTGGAGTATATTCTTGGCCTGCACATATTGATATTGAGTTGTTTATCGATTTCTTCTTTTAGGATGGAAAATCTACTCTCTACTCTACTCTTTTACACACCCAGTCAGTTAGCCATTCACTGTGGAGTCCTATCCTCTACCTAGACACCCACGACTTCTATCTATGTATTCCCTATCGCTTTCACACACAAGGTTCAACTGTCACTGGCAGGTTTCAATATCAGAGCCTGACATGTCTTCACGTCTTCCTTTGCACGTTTGTTTGTTGCTTTGTTAGTATCATACTACAACCTTGATATTCTCTCCTGGAACAAGAGAGAATTCAAAATGATATGTTTCCAATGTAGTCATAAACACTATGATTGCATTTTGGTAGATGATGCCGCTACCATATTGAATGATAAAAATATGTTTCAAGTTTTATTAGTCGTATGTACAGGATACACATGGCATACTGTCACGCCCTGGTCTTAGTATTTTGTGTTTTCTACATTTATTTGGTCAGGCCAGGTTGTGACATGGGTTTATTTTGTGTTGTGTTTATGTATGGGGGTTTTTCGTAGGTTTTGGGATTGTGGCTAATAGGGGTGTCTAGCATAGTCTATGGCTGCCTGAGGCGGTTCTCAATCAGAGTCAGGTGATTCTCGTTGTCTCTGATTGGGAACCATATTTAGGTAGCCTGGGTTTCACTGTGTGTTTGTGGGTGATTGTTCCTGTCTCTGTGTTAGTTGTCACCAGACAGGCTGTATTAGGTTTTCACATTTCCGTTTGTTGTTTTTGTATGTTTCGTATTCATCGTCATTAAAGATGTCTCGATTGAACCACGCTGCGATTTGGTCCGACTCTCCTTCGACGGAAGAAAGCCGTAACAGAATCATCCACCACAACTGGACCAAGCAGCGTGGTGACAGGCAGCGACAGCAGAAGCAACAAAGAGAGGAATGGACATGGGAGGATGAATTGTTCGGAGAAGGACCCTGGGATCAGCCTGGAGAATATCGCCGCCCCAAAGAAGAACTGGAGGCGGCAAGAGCTGAGAGGCGCTGGTATGAGGAGAAGCAACAGCGGCAGCAGGAGCAACAATATCGGGACTACACTACTTGGGAGGAAATAGACAGGTGGGCTGTCGACCCAGAGAAAGTGCCGGAGCCCGCCTGGGATTCGCTGGAGCAGTGCGAAGCAGGTTATCGGAGAATGGAGTTGGCGAAGCAAGCATGGCGGCGCGGACGGAAGACCGAGAGTCAGCCCCAAAAATGTATTGGGGGGGGGGCTCAGGGAGAGAGTGGCAGCGTCAGGAGTCAGACCTGAGCCAACTCTCCCTGTTTATAGTGAGGAGCCAAGGAGGAGACCAGAACCAGAGCCGGTGTTAGAGGTGAGTGAAGCAGAGACTGTGAAGGAGTTAATGGGGAAATTGGAGGAGAGAGTAATGAGGGAGTTGCTAGTTTGGTGCTTTAGGTACGATATTCGTCTGACGGAGCGAGTTGGGGATTTGATGGCACCTGCCGGTCAGCGCTCCATACTCGTCCTGAGGTGCGTGTTAGTCGGCTGGTGAAAATTGTGCCAGGTCAGCGCTCCAGTACACCTTCACGGTCCGGTAGTCCTCCGGTGGCTCCCCGCACCAGGCTTCCTGTCCCAGCACCACGCACCAGGCCTGCCTGTTCAGGTGTGCTGTCGTGTTGTTCAGCGCAGCCAGAGCTCGGCTGCTGGTGAAAATTGTGCCAGCCTCATGCACTAGGCCTCCTGTGTACCTACCTAGCCTTGCACGTCCTGTGCCAGCCCTGCTCTCAGGCTCTCCAGTACACCTTCACGGTCCGGTCCATCCTGTGCCACCTTCACACACCAGTCCTCCGGTGGCAGCTCCCCGCACCAGGCTTCCTGTGCGTGTCCTCGGTCCAGTACCACCAGTTCCAGCACCACGCACCAGGCCTTCAGTGCGCCTCGCCTGTTCAGCGCAGCCAGAGCCTTTCTCCTCTCCAGTGCTGTCGGAGTCTCCCACCTGTTTAGCGCTGCCGGAGCCTCCCGCCTGTTCAGCGCAGCCAGAGCTTTCCTCCTCTCCTGCGCTGCCGGAGTCTCCCGCCTGTTCAGCGCTGCCAGAGCCTTCCTCCTCTACAGCGCTGCTGGAGTCTCCTGCCTGTTCAGCGCAGCCAGAGCTGCCAGCCTGCATGGAGCAGCCTGAGCTGCCAGCCTGCATGGAGCAGCCTGAGCTGCCAGCCTGCATGGAGCAGCCTGAGCTGCCAGCCTGCATGGAGCAGCCTGAGCTGCCAGCCTGCATGGAGCAGCCTGAGCTGCCAGCCTGCATGGAGCAGCCAGAGCTGCCAGCCTGCATGGAGCAGCCAGCCTGCATGGAGCAGCCAGAGCTGCCAGCCTGCATGGAGCAGCCAGAGCTGCCAGTCTGCATGGAGCAGCCAGAGCTGCCAGTCTGCATGGAGCAGCCAGAGCTGCCAGTCTGCATGGAGCAACCAGAGCTGCCAGTCTGCATGGCGCAGCCAGAGCGGCCAGTCTGCATGGAGCAGCCAGAGCTGCCAGTCTGCATGGAGCAGCCAGAGCTGCCAGCCTGCATGGAGCAGCCAGAGCTGCCAGCCTGCATGGAGCAGCCAGAGCTGTCAGTCTGCATGGAGCAGCCAGAGCTGTCAGTCTGCATGGAGCAGCCAGAGATGTCAGTCTGCATGGAGCAGCCAGAGATGTCAGTCTGCATGGAGCAGCCAGAGCTGTCAGTCTGCATGGTGCAGCCAGGGATGCCAGTATGCATGGAGCAGCCAGAGCTGTCAGTCTGCATGGAGCAGCCAGATCCGCCAGTCAGCCAGACTCTTCCAGATCTGCCAGTCAGCCAGACTCTTCCAGATCTGCCAGTCAGCCAGACTCATCCAGATCTGCCAGTCAGCCAGACTCTTCCAGATCTGCCAGTCAGCCAGACTCTTCCAGATCTGCCAGTCAGCCAGACTCTTCCAGACCTGCCAGTCAGCCAGACTCTTCCAGACCTTCCAGTCAACCAGACTCTTCCAGATCTGCCAGTCAACCAGACTCTTCCAGATCTGCCAGTCAACCAGACTCTTCCAGATCTGCCAGTTAGCCAGACTCTTCCAGATACGCCAGTCAGCCAGGATCTGCCGGATCCAACTACCTGCCTGAGCTTCCTCTCAGTGCTGAGCTTCCTCTCAGTGCTGGGCTTCCTCTCAGTACTGGGCTTCCCCTCAGTGCTGGGCTTCCCCTCAGTGCTGAGCTTCCCCTCAGTGCTGGGCTTCCCTCAGTGCTGGGCTTCCCCTCAGTCCCGAGCTACCCCTCAGTCCCGAGCTACCCCTCAGTCCTGTCCCGAGCTACCCCTCAGTCCCGAGCTACCCCTCAGTCAGTCCCCTCAGTCCCGAGCTTCCCCTCAGTCCCGAGCTTCCACCTCAGTCCTGAGCTGCCCCTCAGTCCAGTGGGGTCCTTGGTGAGGGTTATTAGGCCAAGGTCGGCGGCGAGGGTCGCCAATTTAAGGACGCGTTACAGGGGGACTAAGACTTGGTTGTAGTGGGGTCCACGTCCCGAGCCGGAGCCGCCACCATGGACAGACGCCCACCCGGACCCTCCCCTATGGGTTTTAGTGTGCGGCCGGGAGTCCGCACCTTGGGGGGGGTTCTGTCACGCCCTGGTCTTAGTATTTTGTGTTTTCTATATTTATTTGGTCAGGCCAGGGTGTGACATGGGTTTATTTTGTGTTGTGTTTATGTATGGGGGTTTTTCGTAGGTTTTGGGATTGTGGCTAGTAGGGGTGTCTAGCATAGTCTATGGCTGCCTGAGGCGGTTCTCAATCAGAGTCAGGTGATTCTCGTTGTCTCTGATTGGGAACCGTATTTAGGTAGCCTGGGTTTCACTGTGTGTTTGTGGGTGATTGTTCCTGTCTCTGTGTTAGTTGTCACCAGACAGGCTGTATTAGGTTTTCACATTTCCGTTTGTTGTTTTTGTATGTTTCCTATTTATCGTCATTAAAGATGTCTCGATTTAACCACGCTGCATTTTGGTCCGACTCTCCTTCGACGGAAGAAAGCCGTAACACATACACCGTCCAACAAAATGCTTACTTGTAGGTTCCTTAAATAAATGACTAAACAGGATGTCCGAGATTTATTCCACTCTCGGACATATAAATATGATCACATAATAAATCACATGTTCTAATTGAGGGGCATGACCACAGCCCAGAGCCTATGGGGAAAGGTTATATATATACAAGCCTAACTGCCCTGGGCTATAACCAGAAACATGTTGCTCATCAACATTAGTTTATCAGCCAAGTGTAGCTAGTCAATATTGTTAGGCACCAGCATGTTTCATTCCTTGACCTCAGCGGACAGTCCAAAGGAAGAAGGGGAAGTAATAGGAAGTAGGAAAAATGGGGCTATGACACAATAGAGAAATGGATGTAGATTAGAACAATAAATACTAGTCCAGACACAGGGAAAGGACAGATGCATGAGGCTACTTTAACTTTTTATGGCTACAGGGTCAGTATTGAGTGGCTTGGATGAAAGGTGCCCATATCAAATGGCCTGCTCCTCAGTCCTAGTTGCTAATATTTGCATATTATTATTAGTATTGGATAGAAAACACTCTGAAGTTTCTAAAACTGTTTGAATGATGTCTGTGACTATAACAGAACTCATATTGGCAGGCAAAATCCTGAGTTGAAATCAAAACAGGAAGTCAGAAATCTGAGCTTATATGTATTCACCAGAGTCCCCAATGAAATCCCCTTGAGATATCAAATCAAATCAAATCAAATTTTATTTGTCACATGTTAATGCGAGTGTAGCGAAATGCTTGTGCTTCTAGTTCCGACAATGCAGTAATAACCAACAAGTAATCTAGCTAACAATTCCAAAACTACTACCTTATAGACACAAGTGTAAGGGGATAAAGAATATGTACATAAAGATATATGAATGAATTATGGTACAGAGCGGCATAGGCAAGATACAGTAGATGGTATTGAGTACAGTATATACATATGAGATGAGTATGTAAACAAAGTGGCATAGTTAAAGTGGCTAGTGATACATGTATTATATAAAAATGCAGTAGATGATATAGAGTACAGTATATACGTATGCATATGAGATGAATAATGTAGGGTATGTAAACATTATATTAGGTAGCATTGTTTAAAGTGGCTAGTGATATATTTTACATCATTTCCCATCAATTCCCATTATCAAAGTGGCTGGAGTTGAGTCAGTGTGTTGGCAGCAGCCACTCAATGTTAGTGGTGGCTGTTGAACAGTCTGATGGCCTTGAGATAGAAGCTGTTTTTCAGTCTCTCGGTCCCAGCTTTGATGCACCTGTACTGACCTCGCCTTCTGGATGATAGCGGAGTGAACAGGCAGTGGCTCGGGTGGTTGTTGTCCTTGATGATCTTTATGGCCTTCCTGTGACATCGGGTGGTGTAGGTGTCCTGGAGGGCAGGTAGTTTGCCCCCCGGTGATGCGTTGTGCAGACCTCACTACCCTCTGGAGAGCCTTACGGTTGTGGGCGGAGCAGTTGCCGTACCAGGCGGTGATACAGTCCAACAGGATGCTCTCGATTGTGCATCTGTAGAAGTTTGTGAGTGCTTTTGGTGACAAGCCAAATTTCTTCAGCCTCCTGAGGTTGAAGAGGCGCTGCTGCGCCTTCTTCACGATGCTGTATGTGTGAGTGGACCAATTCAGTTTGTCTGTGATGTGTACGCCGAGGAATTTAAAACTTACTACCCTCTCCACTACTGTTCCAACGATGTGGATAGGGGGGTGTTCCCTCTGCTGTTTCCTGAAGTCCACAATCATCTCCTTAGTTTTGTTGACGTTGAGTGTGAGGTTATTTTCCTGACACCACACTCCGAGGGCCCTCACCTCCTCCCTGTAGGCCGTCTCGTCGTTGTTGGTAATCAAGCCTACCACTGTTGTGTCGTCCGCAAACTTGATGATTGAGTTGGAGGCGTGCGTGGCCACGCAGTCGTGGGTGAACAGGGAGTACAGGAGAGGGCTCAGAACGCACCCTTGTGGGGCCCCAGTGTTGAGGATCAGCGGGGTGGAGATGTTGTTGCCTACCCTCACCACCTGGGGGCGGCCCATCAGAAAGTCCAGTACCCAGTTGCACAGGGCGGGGTCGAGACCCAGGGTCTCGAGCTTGATGACAAGCTTGGAGGGTACTATGGTGTTAAATGCCGAGCTGTAGTCGATGAACAGCATTCTCACATAGGTATTCCTCTTGTCCAGATGGGTTAGGGCAGTGTGCAGTGTGGTTGAGATTGCATCGTCTGTGGACCTATTTGGGCGGTAAGCAAATTGGAGTGGGTCTAGGGTGTCAGGTAGGGTGGAGGTGATATGGTCCTTGACTAGTCTCTCAAAGCACTTCATGATGACTGAAGTGAGTGCTACGGGGCGGTAGTCGTTTAGCTCAGTTACCTTAGCTTTCTTGGGAACAGGAACAATGGTGGCCCTCTTGAAGCATGTGGGAACAACAGACTGGGATAGGGATTGATTGAATATGTCCGTAAACACACAACACCATATGAATGATGTTGCACTGCCTAGGGGTTCCACTAGATGTCAACCATCAATATAAATTATAATGAGGCTGCTACGTTGTTGTGGGAGTGAATGAGAGCAGAATATATCAGATGTCCATCAAGCAGCCATTTTGTGATCGCACTTTTTCCTCATGGTAGTCACTTGCTCACGTAGACAAGAAGGCATACTCCGGTTGGAACTTTATTGAAACTATATGTTAAAAACATCCTAATGATTGATTCTGTACTTAGTTTGAAATGTTTCTTCGACCGGTAATATCACTTTTTGAAGATTTTGTCCTGACCAGAATTAGCATTTGGATATGTATACCAATCAAAAGAAGGTATTTGGGCATAAGTAACGGACATTTACGAACAAAACAAACATTTATTGTGGACCTGGGATTCCTGGAGTGCTTTCTGATGTAGATCATCAAAGGTAAGGGAATATTTATCATGTAATTTCTTGCTTATGTTGACGCCATCTTTGTGGCTGTGGTGTTTTTACTTTTGAGCACCGTCTCAGATAATTGCATGCGTTGTGTATAAGTTGTATTATCATCTACATTTATGATGAGTATTTCTGTTGAATGATGTGGCTATGCAAAATCACTTGATGTTTTTGGAACTAGTGAATCTAACGCGCCAATGTAAACTTGCACATTTTTTTATATAAATATGAACTTTATCAAACAAAACATGCATGTATTGTCTAACATGAAGTCCTATGTGTGTCATCTGATGAAGATAATTCAAGGTTAGTGATTAATTTTATCTTTATTTCTGGTTTTTGTGAATGCTATATTTTACTGGAAAATGGCTGTGCTTATTGTGGTTTGGTGGAGACCTAACATAATCGTTTGTAGTGCTTTCGCTGAAAAGCCTATTTAAAATCGGACACTTTGGTGGGATTAACAACGAGAACAGCTTTAAAATGATATAAAGCATATGTATGTTTTAGGAATTGTAATTATGAGATTTCTGTGGTTTGAATTTGGCGCCCTCTATTTTCACTGGTAGTTGTCATATCGATCCCGGTATCGGGATTGCAGCCATAACACGTTAATCCATGTTGATAATTGTTGAGAGGCTGGTGATGCCAGGAGCAAGGTTCATATACTGTATGGTGTTCTAGGGCTAAATTAAGGGATTATTGAAGGAAGTAACACCAAAATGTGGCTCATTACCATGTATTGAAACGGTGACAATAGTGACATTTAGCCATTGTTATATGTTATATGTCATTTTAACTGACTGTACACTCTGAAAAATGCTGTGTTGTTTGGTTGACTCAACTATTGGGTTGCAAGCGTTGGATTGTTTTCTTTAAAAAGAGCAAGGTTGGGTTGTTGATGCTGGGTTATTGAGATTTGACCCAGCGGGTCAGATCAGAAGACTGGAGGCGTTTAGTAGGGACGTGTCTTTGTCCACCAGTGAAAGTAAATATTATTCCTGTTTCTCTGTTCTGTTGTATAGTTATCACATGTAAATACTGAACATTGATACTTTTGTAATTTCAATGAGGCTTACAGAAGTGTATGAGTTCCCTAAAAGCCTATGCAAATCTCACTGTTGGGATAGTTACCACCTTATTATAATATGTAATAAATAAGCTTAATATTCTAGCAGGATGTGTAACATGCTTAACATCTTAAGGAAAAACTGAATATGCAGAATGTAAACATAACATAATGAACAGGAGTGATATTTACTCCCACAGGTGGCCAATAAGATCTATCAGAAAGCCATGCGCCTAATAAGGTACTCCACCTGAAAATAACCTAACTATTACTTTAAATAAACCCAGCTGCTAGGTCAACCCAGAATGAAAGTAAAAAATACCCAACTGATGGTTGAATTAACCCTTTTGAGTAATCCCAACAACCCAATATGTTTGGTTATTCATGCAACCCAACTGGCTGGGTCAAAATAATCTAGCGTGGGTTCTGATTTTGTTCCCGTAGAAGACAAATGCAGTTCCTTGGCTAGAAGTATATTTTCCTTTTCGGCTTTTTGTCATTAGTTTCCTGGTTCTCTTTACCTGTCCCTTTATATCAACCATTTCTTAATTGTGCTTCTACTGTGCACTGGGGTACTGAACCGATGTCAATCTCTGCTGGCAGCCATACATCAGGGCTAAACTGGAGAGAACCTTTATAAGGACTGTAACTGATGGTTTATTTTGGAGGGTGTTTATCACTTGGTTTGGGTTTATATCGCTGCTGAGGTCAGCGATGAATCTTTCTGTGGGTGAGTGTTCACTAATTAGCAGAGGAATGGGGGCCACCCCCTCTGAAGGCTTGCACATTATTATTATTGTTACAGTTATTTTATTTAAGTTTGGGTTTTGAGTATTGTTGGAAGCTGCAGAAAATGTTTAATCAAATTGCCAAGCAAACATTTAATACCAGGTTGATAATTTGGATAAGGACCAAATTAAATTGTTCTAACCAATGAGACATTTGAAACTTGTCAATTTAGTTCCTTTTGTCCAGGTGGGAAAGGGCAGTGTGGAGTGGGATTGAGATTTTGTCGTCTGTTGGGGCGGTATGCGAATTGGAGTGGGTCTAGAGTTTCCTATGATGGTGTTGATGTGAGCCATGACCAGCCTTTTAAATCACTTTATGGCTACCGACGTGAGTGCTACGGGGCAGTAGTAATTTAGGCAGGTTACCTTCGCATTCTTGGGCACAGGGACTATGGTGGTCTGTTTGAAACATGTTGGTATTACGAACTCGGTCAGGGAGAGGTTGAAAATGTCAGTGAAGACACTTGCCAATTGGTCCGCGCATGCTCTGAGTACACACCCTGGTAATCCATCTGGTCCAGCGGCCTTGTGAATGATGACCTGTTTGAAGTTCTTGCTCACATAGGCTATGGAGAGCGGGATCACACAGTCGTCTGGAACAGCTGGTGCTCTCATGCATGCTTCAGTGTTGTTTGCCGCAAAGCGGGCGTAAAAGTCATTTAGCTCGTCTGGTAAGCTTGCGTCACTGGGCAGCTCTCAGCTGGGCTTCCCTTTGTAGTCAGTAAAAGTTGCAACCACTGCCACATCTGACGAGCGTCAGAGCCAGTGTTGTAGGATTCATTCTTAGTCCTGTATTGATGCTTTGCCTGTTTGATGGTTTGTCTGAGAGCATAACGGGATTTCTTATAAGCGTTTGGATTAGTGTCCCGCTCCTTGCAAGCAGCAACGCTTCTGGTTGGGGTATGTACGTACAGTCACTGTGGGAATGACCTCGTTGATACACTTATTGATGAAGACTGTGACTGAGGTGGTACACTCCTCAATGCCATTGGATAAATCACAAAACATATTCCAGTCTGTGGAAGCAAAACAGTCCTGTAACTTAACATCCGCCACATCAGACCACTTCTGTATTGAGCGAGCAACTGGTACCTCCTGCTTTAGTTTTTGCTTGCAAGCAGGAATCAGGAGGATATAATTATGGTCAGATTTGCCAAATGGAGGGCGAGGGAGAGCTTTGTATGCATCTCTGTGTGTGGAGTAAAGGTGGTCTAGAGTTTTTTTCCCTCTGGTTGCACATATGACATGCTGGTAGAAATGAGGGAAAATGTTTGCCTGCATCAAAGTCGCTGGCCACTAGCAGCACTGCTTCTGGATGAGCATTTTCTTGTTTTCTTATGGGCTTTTACAGCTTGTTGAGTGCAGTCTTAGCATCAACATCAGTTTGTGGTGGTAGATAGATGGCTATGAATGATATAGATGAGATCTCTCTTGGTAAAGAGTGTGGTCTACAGCTTATCATGAGGTACTCTACCTCAGGAGAGCAATACCTTGAGACTTATTTAACATTAGAAATTGCGCAACAGCTGTTATTGACAAATAGACATACAACCCTCGTCTTACCACATTGTGGCTGCTCTGCCCTGCCAATGCAAAGAAAACCCAGCCAGCTCTATATTTCCCTTGTCATCGATGAGCCACGAGTTGGTGAAACATAAGATATTTGAGGTTTTGATGTCCTGTTGGTAGGATAGTCTCGACCGTAGATCATCCAGTTTGTTTTCCAGTGATTTCACGTTGGCCAGTAGAACTGATGGTTGTGGCAATTTACTCACTCGTCTACGAATCCTCACATTGCACCTGACATATCTCCGTCGTTTCTTAATGGGGATTTGAGGCCTATTCTCTGGGAAGCAGTATATCTTTTGCGTCGGACTCAGTTCAGTTCGAGGTGAGCAATCGCTGTTCTGATGTCCAGAAGCTCTTTTCGGTCATAAGAGACGGTAGCAGCAACTTTATGTAAAACACAAGTTACAAACAATGTGAAAAAACTAACAAAATAGCAAAGTTGGTTAGGAGCCCGTGAAACAGTAGCCATCCCTTCTGGCACAATTATGTTATTGGTATTATCTTTTTGGTTTGTTGGGTCTCTGAGCGCCGTACTCAGATTATTGCATGGTTTGCCTTTTCTGTAATGCTTTTTTGAAATCTGACACAGCGGTTGCATTAAGGAGAAGTTTATCTATATTTCCATGTATAACACTTGTATTTTCATCAACATTTATAATGAGTATTTCCGTAAATTGATGTGGCTCTCTGCAAAATCATTGAATGTTTTTGGAACTACTGAATTTAACGCGGAAATGTATACTGAGATTTTTATATATAAATATGAACTTTATCGAACAAAACATACATATATTGTGTAACATGAAGTCCTATGAGTGTCATCTGATGAAGATCATCAAAGGTTAGTGATTAATTCTATCTCTATTTCTGATTTTTGTGACTACACTCTTTGGCTGGAAAAATGGCTGTGTTTTTCTGTGACTTGGCTCTGACCTAACGTAATCGTTTGTGGTGCTTTCGTTGTAAAGCCTATTTGAAATATGACACTGTGGTGGGATTACCAACAAGATTACCTTTAAAATGGTATAAGATACTTGTATGTTTGAGGAATTTTGTTGTTTTGGCGCCCTGCACTTTCACTGGCTGTTGTCATATTGATCCCGTTAACGGAATCTCAGCCCTAAGATAGACCGTTGCGTTTATTCCTAAATCATCTCCAAACAATTGAATTGGCCATTGTTGGACTCTAATCAACTTGTAGTGATATCTCAATGATGATCAAAATAAATTAGATGCACCTGAGCTAATTTTGGAGTGTCATAGCAAATGGGTGTGAATAATTATGTAAATGAGATATTTCTGTATTTCAGGTTCAATAAATGTGCAACAATTTCTAAAAACTTGTTTTCACTTTGTCATTATGTATTGAGTGCAGATGGGTGAGAAAAAATCTATTTAATCAATTTTGAAATCAGGCTGTAACGCAACAAAATGTAGAGTAAGAGGTATAAATGCTTTCTGAAGGCACTTTAGTTGGCCGAAATAGCTGCATGTAGCTCCCCTTCTGAAAGAATAATTGGGAGACACATTGTTTGTTTCTTGCCTCTGTTTGCAATAGCCTACTATAACAATAGACAAAACTATGTTCGTACAAACTGTTTTGTGTACAAACTGTTTTGTGTACAAACTGTTTTGTGTACAAGCAGCAGCGGAGTCTGGAGCAGCTGAAAGGAGATAGGCTAGTGACCTCGTGTTAGAGGAATTAAATTCCAATATGTTATATCTTTTTGAAGTTTTTGTCCGAGTTCGACCAGTGTCAGCTTTTTTGGCACGGGAGCTGAAAGTGGTAGCAAATGCAGCTAATTGGACACTAGTAATGGACGTTATGGAACAAAACAACGATTTATTGTGGAACTAGGACTCCTTGCACTGCATTCTCATGAAAGATCATCAAAGGTAAGGGAATATTTATGATGTAATTTCGTATTTCCAACATGGCAGAGAAATATATTTACGTCTTAGCGCCGTTTTAGATTATTGCATGGTATGCTTTTTCGTAATGTTTTTTAAAAATCTGACACAGCGGTTGCATTGAGAACCAGTGTATCTTTAATTATATGTAAAACATGTATCTTTCGTCAAAGTTTATGATGAGTATTTCTGTTATCTGATGTAAATCTCTGTAATTACTCCTGATATTTTGGAGGCATTTCTGAACATGCCGTCAATGTAAACCGATATTTGTGGATATAAATATGCATATTATCGAACAAAACAAATGTATTGTGTAACATGATGTCATATAAGTGTCATCTGATGGAGATTATCAAAGGTTAGTGATTAATTTTATCTCTAATTCTGCATTTGTGACTCTATCTTTGGCTGGGGAAAATGGCTGTTTTTTGGATTTGGTGGTGATCTAACATAAATATATGTTGTGTTTTCACTGTAAAACATTTTAACAAATTGGACATGATGTGTAGATTAACAATATGTTTATCTTTCATTTGCTGTATTGGACTCGTTAATGTGTGAAAGTTAAATATTAAAAATATATATTTTTGAATTTCCCGTGCCACCTTTTCAAATGAATGGGGGGGGGGGTTCTGTTAGCGAATAATAAGAAGTTAAGAGGCATCTGTGTTCATTTCCTCTCTGCTCTCAAACCTTCAAGGTCTCAGCAGTGCAGGGAGGACTCCTCTGTCTGCCCTTTCCCCTATCTGTCTATTTAAATAAAAAATATTCTAATGGTTAATTAAAGCCAAAACGAATGCTAACCATATCATATCTCTTTCCTGGGATAATGAAATCTCTCGTTCGGGAATCCACTGTATTTTATCTAAAAATAACATGGGTTAAACTAAAGAATCAGTCACATCCATAATGTAATATATGTTGCATAGTTTGAGATACCTTATCTAACATAATTTACTATCCCTAAGAACTGCAACTTATTTCTATTCATAAATCATTTTAATGCTTATAAAATCACCTTTTCTATCATGTATTTTCCTGCCCTATTTGCTTAAACTGTGTGTCCAAACCTCAAAAGACCATCCTCTGTGGTTCAAAACTAATAATTGTGGTTCTGAACTAATAATTATGTCCAAGAGCTATAAACTCCATTATAATTAATTTATCTTAAAAACAAGTACCACCCATGACCACAAATTCATTCATTCAAATGTCTCCCCCCTGTGGCTGATCAGACCACCTGAGAATGCCATGAAAACTGGTCAAAGTTTACACCACCCCTTTACATTCGTGTTCCATACCATATTATACATATTAAATAACCCTTTATCTTACATTGTTTTTACTTGTCTAATTAAAACTCTGTTTCATGTAACTCATTCAGTCTTTCTCCAAATTGTCTCCCCAAAATAGTTTTATACCCTGCCATTACACTCACACAACTGTGATAAACGTGCACTGTCCCTTTAAAGTAAAACACTCCCAGCCAGCCATACCCTATTGTAGACCTTTCATTGTTCCCCGTAATGAAAACTGATCATGTTTAGAATACGTTAATTTCTTGTTCAAATTCACTGGCATTACCTAACCAAAAATCAATACCCGGGAAACAACCACAACTTTTTACGATTCAACTATTCAACTATTCTTACCTCCCTATCTTATAGCCAAATATAGTCCAATGAACACCTAGCAATTCTGTTGCTAGCTTTAGCATCTTTTCAGACTATCCTGATGATATTCAGCTACTTTTTAAAAATGTATTTGGAACTTTTAGACACTTTTGAAAAGTGACTCAAAGCTATAATGCACGCATTTTCCCTCTAAATGACACAACCAATTTTCTGTCATAATTTTAGGAATGTTATTGTTTATTCAACGTAATGACGTAGCAGTTCAACCTGCCTCTCGTCAAAAATATATCCCCTATTCAGATTGAGTTCTGCTTAAAATTCGAAAAAGTAAAACCAACTGAACTTCCCAACTTTCTATACCCCAAAATAGAAACGTACCATGTTCTTTGCTAAATTTATATCGTATGTCAGTCGATTCATAAAAAAATATAACATCCTGATGGCACAAAACTTTATCTCTCCATTATTTCTTAGAATTAATCAGGTTTAGCTAACTTTCTCTTCTATGATACATTTATTTAAATACGACCCCCGTCTCAATATATTATTCCAGCAGATCATTTTGGGCAACACAACGTATTACATCGAAATTGCCTCGTCATTATTTTGAATGAATTATTCTCTCAATTCAACCTAAACAACCTATTAAAAACATTCAGTTCATATCTTATACAAACACTAGCGCCATATTTTTCCAGGCAAAACATACAAATAGCTGAATTACAATCTAAAATAAATTTTAGTCTACCGGTGTCAAAGCTGAGATACAAACCTCAGTCTACCGCATTGTAGGAAACAACTTTACCGCTGAACCAACAACGCTATTGCAAAGAATGAGTTTCCCCGCCAATACCTATATTATTATAATTGTCTGTAGTCGCAAACTCCGGCACTGAGAATTCCCAGAAAATATTCCTAATTTAAACCCTTCCTGATTATTTTAGCAGTATCAGTTTCTATTCAAGGTTCATCATCGTCTTTGTCTGAGTCAGACTTTGGGTGCCTCTCTTCATTTTCCTTTGTTCTCAGCTCTCTTCCTCGGCTAACCACATCCTAGCTGTATTTAGCCCCTCTGCCCGTTGTTTATCTGTCTTGTCTCCACTAACCCTATTTATTCGTTTAATCATTGATTCCAGTTTTTCTTTATTTAAACGTTGATCAAATTCGTACATACTCCTCCATGTCTGGCTAAAATAGGTGTTCCTCTTATCTTCTTCCTGCATATATTTCTCATCTCCCGTTAATTTCGGGACCTCCTCTGAGGATTTACTACTCATGTTTAATAAATCCTTGCCGCTCGTAGTAGCAATGTTCGTACTTACTATCTATGTGTATGTATTTCCATGTTCCATGTATGTGTTGTTTACCCTTTCCTAGTTCTCTCCTTTGTTTTCTCCTTTGTGGAAACGTTGTCTATAGATTTGACTCTCGATCAGATACCATGTCTCACCCTTACAACTATAAGCTAATTCCCAGGGGTCGTAAATCCCTAGTTAACCTCCTATGTCATGTTGCATCATAGGACTTTTAAAGTACACCAATATCTTGTATCTCACTTCACTAAATTATGGTTTCCCTCTCTCCTGGAACCTCTTGTCTAGAGATTTGGCTTTTATCCCATTCCTCTAGATTTTCTCCTCCTCATTTGGACTGCCTGTCCCATCTTAATAACCCCTCTGGCCTCCAAGGCACCCCTATTAAGCTAGTTTATTTATGGTGTGCACTTAACCCCAGGTTGTCGCGAACCTGCCAGTGTATATACAAAACCCAGTGTATATCGGTCATACACAACCCATTGGATCTGTTTGGAATAGCAAAGCTCCTATTCTTGATAAATTCTAAACCTTTTAGAACATCAAATCAAAGATAACTTAAATTATTCCCCCCAGAATCGAGAATATAGGCTACTGACCTTGTCGCCAACTGGGAAAAGCAATGTTCGTTGGATCTAGTCACCGTCCCTGTCAGTCTGGGGTGTGTACCGGCCTGTTCTTTAACCTCAATTCATAGGCCAGGTCTTAAAATAACGGGACTAGACCCGCCCGTGCACGATTTTCGGCGTACGACCTTCAGATGGCAGAGACAGTTATTTAGACCCGGTGTTCGAAGGACCAATTGTTAGAGGAATTAAATTCCTATATGTTTATTACCCAATTCAATTAATACACTCGGCCCATTTCTAAGGATTTGTAAGAAACGTATTTGCATAAAATGGGCGGAGATCAGTCTAAAAATCAAACACTAGCGTTTATTCTCGAGAGTATTGAACATGATACAATTTACAACAGGTTATAAACTGAAAATGGCGTCATTAGGTTTCAAACTGTCCCGTCCCTCCTTCACTCCGGTACAATGGCAGTATAGTTCTCAAGCCTTCCTACATCATCCTCCACCAGTTTAGATCATTTATGACTAGGCCAAAGCTTCCCTGTGTAGATAAGCATTCTAGCCAGTCTGACGATAAGTTCATTTGATTCTACCAAGGAACAGACATTCTTTGTTCTAATTCTTGATTATAATTACACACATTATATTCAGTACTAGGATTAAAATATATATACAGTAACATAACAGTATTCTGATTAGTCAGTCCTGGTTGAAATGTATACATAATTAGTCATTATTGATTAAAAAAATTCCTTAACACCCCACATGCGCAGACATCTCAGTATTTTTAGCAAGTTGGGTTCAAGAAAATCCAGAACCGTAGCCACTCCATTGTGATGTGAGGAACACAATGGCTGACAGAGCAAGAAGAAATTGTCAATCAATTTGAGTTGTGACTGCATGGCAGATGTCTGTAACAGAAAATATGTCCTTGGGTCTACATTGTGATTGATGAGGGGGGCCTCAGAGAAAAGATTCAATGTCTCTGACAGTCCAATTGCCGTGGCTATAAATCTATATAGAGAAAGGTTGGATGGATCTGTGGGTGTGTTCCAGATGGCACCCTATTGCCATTAGGTCCTTGTCAAAAGTAGTGCACTAAAAAAGAATAAGGGGCCATTTGTGAATTTGGATGCATCCTGTCTGTCCGTGGTGTTGTGGACTGTCTAGTAATGGTAAAGTATACTTCTCAAAAGGGTGAGAAGAGGGAGAGTAGAGGTGGAGAAGAGGGGGAGGAGAGGGAGAAGAGGGGGAGTAGAGGTGGAGCTTAGGGGAGAAAAAGGGGAGTAGAGGTGGAGCTTAGGGGGAGGAGAGGGGGAGAAGAGGGGGAGTAGAGGTGGAACTTAGGGGGAGGAGAGGGGGAGTAGAGGTGGAGCTTAGGGGAGAAGAGTGGGAGTAGAGGTGGAGCTTAGAGGGAGTAGAGGTGGAGCTTAGAGGGAGTAGAGGGGGAGTAGAGGTGGAGCTTAGGGGGAGTAGAGGTGGAGCTTAGGGGGAGGAGAGTTGGAGCTTAGGGGTAGGAAAGGGGGAGAAGAGGTAGAGCTTAGGGTGAGGAGAGGGGGAGTAGAGGGAGAGTAGAGGTGGAACTTAGGGGAGGAGAGGGGAGTAGAGGTGGAGCTTAGGGGGAGAAAAAGGGGAGTAGAGGTGGAGCTTAGGGGGAGGAGAGGGGGAGAAGAGGGGGTGAGGTGGAACTTAGGGGGAGGAGAGGGGAGTAGAGGTGGAGAAGAGGGGGAGGAGAGGGGGAGAAGAGGGGGAGTAGAGGTGGAGCTTAGGGGGAGAAAAAGGGGAGTAGAGGTGGAGCTTAGGGGGAGGAGAGGGGAGAGAGGGGGAGTAGAGGTGGAACTTAGGGGAGGAGAGGGGAGTAGAGGTGGAGCTTAGGGGGAGAAGAGTGGGAGTAGAGGTGGAGCTTAGGGGAGTAGAGGTGGAGCTTAGAGGGAGTAGAGGGGGAGTAGAGGTGGAGCTTAGGGGGAGTAGAGGTGGAGCTTAGGGGGAGGAGAGTTGGAGCTTAGGGGTAGGAAAGGGGGAGAAGAGGTAGAGCTTAGGGTGAGGAGAGGGGGAGTAGAGGGAGAGTAGAGGTGGAACTTAGGGGGAGGAGAGGGGAGTAGAGGTGGAGCTTAGGGGAGAAGAGTGGGAGTAGTGGTGGAGCTTTGGGGGAGGAGCAGGGAAGTAGAGGTGGAGCTTAGGGGAGGGAGGGGGAGCAGAGGGTGAGATGAGGCAGGGAACAGAGGGGGAGCAAAGGTGGAAAGGTGGAGCTTAGGGGAGGAGAGGGGGACTAGAAAGTGGAGAAGATAGGGAGAGTTATGGGGGAGGGGAGGGAACAGCCATAACAGATTCTCTTCAGGCATCCCTGAGGACAAGAGCCAAATACACGCTCTAATGGTCTCTGTCTGATACGCTGGCTTTTCCTGTGAGGTCTTCTTTTCCCTCAGCTACAGGGACAATACACCTCAGTGGGACACAATTTATACTCACCCTTATGCATGCAATGTATATAAGACAGCTAACAATGAGCCATGCTTTCTTTTAAACAAACTCAAGCAGAGTCTGAATGAAATACATAAGGATAGTAACATGCAGTATATGTAAAATATCACTGCAGGTGACATACAACCAATACGTCAGTTATGGTGATATACAACCACTGTGGTTAAATGTCACTCTTTTTGACATATTCCAATGAGACCATGTTGTCCCAGTCCTGGATATGCTGAATCCAAAAACAAACACAGGGATTTATATATGGCAGTCAGTGTCACGTTCTGACCTTTATTTCCTTTTGTTTTGTATTTATTTAGTATGGTCAGGGCGTGAGTTGGGTGGGCAGTCTATGTTTGTTTTTCTAGGTTTTGGGTATTTCTATGTTTCGGCCTAGTATGGTTCTCAATCAGAGGCAGGTGTCATTAGTTGTCTCTGATTGAGAATCATACTTAGGTAGCCTGGGTTTCACTGTGTGTTTGTGGGTGATTGTTCCTGTCTCTGTGTTTGCACCAGATAGGACTGTTTTTGGTTTTCCACATTTATTGTTTTGTTAGTTATTTCATGTCTAGTTCCTTTATTAAAGAACATGAATAACCACCACGCTGCTTCTCCTTCACCACAGGAAAACCCTTACAGTCAGACTGTAGCTTTATAGCAGAGGGCGTCACACCGCTTTTGGTTTCTCTATTTGTTTTATTAAGCATATTTTTTAATGGTTTAATGTACAGTAGAAAAGATAGGGAACAGAATCAGCGTCATTCATAATGTGAGGTCCGGCCGGTCTTGTCGTATGATGGTAAACTGAGACAGACAACTTGACTCACCGTGTGTGTGTGTGTGCGTGCGTGTTGTGTTGTCTGCTGCGACAGCATTATTGTACCCTACTCTGCCTGGGTAAAGAGATGTACCTCAATGTACTGTACACCATCAATCATTCCCAGTGCCAACCTGGCATCATCCACTCAATCCCATTCCCTTTTAAGGTGTCTTTGTGAAGGACAACAGCAAGTAAAGCAAACCTTAGCTTAACTGTACTGTTCTCTGGGGCTACATCCCAAACGGCACCCTATTCCATTTATAGTGCACTACTTTAGACCAGGGAAAACAGGGCTCAGGTCTAAACTAGTGCACTATATAGGGAATAGGTTGTCATTTGGGATGCAAACTGGGCATCTGCTATACATATGCCTGCTCGACAATAGCCGATACCTCCACAATGCAAGGTTGACAGGACCTGTCAATGACGGTGAGATGAGGGTTCTAATAATGATTGATCAACCTTTTAGAGAGAAGAGCTGCTGCTGAGTGAAAGGAACATTCTGAATGAGCTGAAATTGTATACCTTTCAAATTGAAATACTTTGGCAATAATTTGGTGTTAAAAGAAGCTCAATGACAGGCAGAAATCCACCCACATGTGTGGCATGGTAGCCAACTTGATACAAAAAACCTTGAGAACATTCTAATAGTAGCATTCCAATTGAAATATTGAACGTGCAGGTTTGTGAACTAATACACTGCATTCGGAAACTATTCAGACCCCTCATTCTTTCCCCAAACTGTTATAGCCTTATTCAACATTTTTATTTTATTTTATCCCTCATCAATCTACACACAATACCCCATCATGAGAATTTTTTGGTGGAAATGTATTAAAAATAAAAACATTGATCATCCTTGAGATGTTTATACAACTTGATTGGATTCCACCTGTGGTAAATTCAATTGATTGGACATTACTTAGAAAGGCACACACCTGTCTACAAGTATATACTGCAAAAACCAAGCCATGAGGTCGAAGGAATTGTCCGCAGAGCCTCGAGACAGGATTGTGTCGAGGCACAGATCTGGGAAAAGGGTACCAAAACATTTCTGCAGCATTGAAGATCCCTAAGAACACAGTGGCCTCCGTCATTTTTTAATGGAAGAAGTTTAGAACCACCAAGACTCTTCCTAGAGCTGACCGCCTGGCCAAACTGAGCAATCGGGAGAAGGGCATTGGTTAGGGAGGTGACCAAGAACCCGATGGTCATTCTGATAGAGTTCCTCTGTGGAGATGGTCGAACATTTCAGAAGGACATCCATCTCTGCAGCACTCCCCCAATAAGGCCTTTATGGTAGAGTGGCCAAACGGAAGCCACTCCTTAGTAAAAGGCACATGAGAGGCCACTTGGAGTTTGCCAAAAGGTACCTAAAGGACTCTCAGAAACAAAATTCTCTTGTCTGATAAAACCAAGATTGAACTCTTTGTTCTGAATGCCAAGCGTCCCATCTGCACAGCTCATCACTTGGCCAATACCATCCCTATGGTGAAGCGTGGTGGCGGCAGCATCATGCTTTGGTGATGTTTTTCAGCAGCAGGGTCTGGGAGACTAGGCAGGATTGAGGGAATGATGAACGGAGCAAAGTACACAGAGATCCTTGATGAAAACCTGTTCCAGAGCGCTGGGGCGAAGGTTGACCTTCCAACAGGACAACGACCCTAAGCACACAGCCAAGACAACGCAGGAGTGGCTTCGGGACATGTCTGTGAATGTCCTTGAGTGGCCCAGTCAGAGCTGAAACCCGATCGAACATGAGAGGATTTAGAGGATCTGCAGCAAACAATTGGAGAAACTCCCCAATTACAGGTGCGAAGCTTGTAGCGTCATACCCCAGAAGACTCAAGGATGTAATTGCTGCCAAATGTGCTTCAACAAAGTACTGGGTAAAGGGTCTGAATACGTACCTAAAATTTCAGGTTGTTTGCTTTTTCATTATGGGGTATTGTGTGTAGATTGATGAGGGGTAAAAAGAATTGAATAGTATTGCTGTAACGTAACAAACATTTTGTGGAACAAGTGAAGGGGTCTGTGCACTGTACATATAACCCATCATGATTTTTCTCATTCAATAACACCTGCAGGCGGTGGCGGGGTTAAATGGCAGAAATATGGAAATTACGACATCATAATCCCAATCAGATTGTGTTCTGTCTGCTCTTTGGTTTATTGAGTGCATGAGGTTTGGCAATCTCTCAGTAATTGCCTACTGCAAATCTGTTAATTCATGTACTATATACCGACAAATCCTCAGTTGTTTATGTTTATGTCTCACTCTCTCTCTCTCTCTCTCTCTCTCTCTCTCTCTCTCTCTCTTTTTCTCTCTCTCTCTCTTTTTCTCTCTCTCTCTCTTTTTCTCTCTCTTTTTCTCTCTCTCTCTCTTTTTCTCTCTCTTTCTCTCTCTCTTTCTCTTTCTCTTTCTCTTTCTCTTTCTCTTTCTCTTTCTCTTTCTCTCTCTCTCTCTCTCTCTTTCTCTCTCTCTCTCTCTCTCTCTCTCTCTCTCTCTCTCTCTCTCTCTCTCTCTCTCTCTCTCTCTCTCTCTCTCTCTCTCTCTCTCTCTCTCTACTGCAGATGGATGGGGGAATAAGAGGAAACAAGATTCTGGGTGCCTTTCTGTGGCATTTCTCTGGTATTTTTTATTACCTCATCCCCATACTGTATTTTTGTATTTATCTTGCTCCTTTGCACCCCTGTATCTCTACTTGCACATTCATATTCTGCACATCAATCACTCTGGTGTCTAATTAGTATATTGTAATTACTTTGCCACCATGGGCTATTTATTGCCTTACCTCCCTTTTCTCACCTCATTTGCACTCACTGTATATAGACGGTCATATACCATCTGGACTATGCAAATCTCTCTTGGCTGGGCACCCCACTTGTGCCATCAAACCCATGCTACTTATCCAGAATGCCACAGCCCGTCTGGTGTTCAACCTTACCATGTTCTCCCATGTCACCCCGCTCAATCCCTACATCCAAACCTGAGCACTCCGTTCTGCCTCCTCTGGTCTCTTGGCCGCTCCACCCCATTTGGGAGGTCTGTAAGTAAGAGGTACTACATTGACGCACTAAGGGAGCGCCATTCCCTTAGTAAATGTGATGTTTCATTGAGCCATCCTGCTACTCAGAGAGAGAAAGAGAGAGAGAGAGAAAGAGAGACAGAGACTATTATGCTCAGAGGGGGACAGTTAGTTATTCAGTCATCTGTGACTCAATTAAAACAGGAAAACAATTGAACAGGGAATCTGTCTGACTGGAATCAGCAAAGCATTCATATTTGCTTATTCGTTAAATTGAACTGGAGACAAATTGAACTATGGGCCCTGGTCAAAGGTAGTGCACTATGTAAGTAATAGGGTATAATTTGGGATGCAGCCAGAGTTCAAGCTGCTATGATCAACGGGCTGTGTTCTCTGAGCTTCTCATCAGTCTGCAACCTTTCTGCACTACTGACTCACTCCACTCACTGCTCTCTGTAACATAGGTATGTGTCCCAAATGACACCCTAATTCATACCTTTGACCAGGATGCCATTTGGGGTGCAACCAGGGCTGAGACTTTTGTTTGTATTACCGCATATGCTGTACCACATGAAATATCAGTGCAACATATGAACAGGACCACTGTCGAACTGTACTTATCCAACACAAGCCATCTAATGGGGTGGCAGGGTAGCCTAGTGTTCAAACCCCCGAGCTGACAAGGTACAAATCTGTAATTCTGCCCCTGAACAGGCAGTTAACCAACTGTTCCTAGGCCGTCATTGAAAATAAGAATTTGTTCTTAACTGACTTGCCTGGTAAAATAATGCTGTATCCTGTGCATGTGACAAATACATTTTGAAACTTGAAAAACAACTTCACACCACCACCAAAAACAAGGCCATAATGTGCATACAACATAGATGAAGTGTCCCAATGGCACCCTATTCCCTATATATTGCACTACTAGCCTTGGTCAAAAGTAGTGTACTTTAAAGGGAGTAGGGTGCTATTGAGATTTTCAACACAAAAGTAATAAAATAGAGGGTGCCTCCTGCTGCCCTGAGGCAGATAATTGAGCTAAACTTAGATTGCCATGGCAGACAGGTCTGGAGATGCCTAAACTCCATGACCGTAGAGCTGAGCTGAACTAAGTTACACTGAACCTCTTACCATTGCCTCTAGATCGGTGTCAGTCCCAATGACATTGGAACTTGACAATGTTATGATATTTTCATCTATTTGTAATCTCACCAGAAAATATTAGTTTACGGATTATCTTTCTTCACCATTTGTTTTAGTTTGATTGTTTGGGACATGCAGTTATTGTTGATTATAGTTTTTTTTTCATCCACTTCTCTCTTTCAGTTTGTATACTGTATACCTACAGTTGTATATCTGATACAATACCTTACATGCAAATATTGAAATGTGTTTTGCTCTGCAAGCACCGACAATAGTAAAGTTAATAACATGACAGTGAGAGATAAGGTGCTTAGTGGTAAATACCTGGTTAAATTCCACAAAGATGACAGTCAACGATTATTTTGAGCTCCCTTTATCTTCTCCCGGTTTCCAAGAAATACACATTTCTTTTGAAATGCCTTCAACATGTTCTGATATCCCTGCTTGTAGATATGCTAGCTACGTTAGATTCCAAGAATTTTGTAGAACCTTCCAAAGACTTCAAAGTTCCGCTGGAAAAAAGAAAAGTTCTGAGGATTTTCATTATGCCTATGTTACTGTTCACTCTGTATTCCCAGTGGGAAGACCATATCAATTCTTCATGCACTGTCTATGTTATTCTTATTGGTATATTTTATTTACCCGTCTTTTAGCTATTGTATGGCATCACATTTGATGTGTGTTTCACATAAATACAATGATGAGTGTTAACCTTAAAGATTCATACAGGGTTCTGAGAAGAGCTGCAATATGTTTTAAATTCTATAATATATGTACTGTATTTATTGATCTGTTGACCTCCACTTAACTCAACAAAGGCTTATTTTCACTCTTCCAAATTTCCATGGTTCCGTCCTCTTCACCCTCCCTCTTACGGTCATGACTTTGCCTGGTAGGACAGGTGTCGGTAACACTTAACTTGACACCCAGCATCATTACACGTTATGACATGGTCATTACCATGTCATAATGTCAATAGAGCTGATATAACTTGTCATAACCTGTTATAATATGGTCATGATACTGTCATGACACATATATTTACACCTGTTTTGACATACTGTATATTAACGTTATTTTACTTGTGGTTCTGACAACTACATAAGATTGTAGAAAAACACAAAACCTACCAGCACAAGGCAAAACATGGCATTGCAGCATAGCCTACGTGGGATGAATGCAGGAACTTATTTCAGGAGCAGGACAAGACACCCTCTTTTTGACTGATGACTGACATAAAGGAGATAGGCCTATCTGGCTTCTATGCTCTGTGATGGTCCTTTGAAGCTCAGTTGGTAGCGCATGGTGCTTTTAATGCCAGGATAGTGGGTTCGATTCCCGTGACCACCCATATGTAAAAATGTATGCACACATGAATATAAGTCCCTTTGGATTAAAGTGTCTGCTCAATGGAATATATTACATATATTATGGAATATTAGTACAGTACCAGTCAAAAGTTTGGACACACCTACTCATTCAAGGGTTTTTCTTTATTTGTACTATTTTCTACATTGTAGAATAATAGTAAAGACCTCAAAACTATGAAATAACACATACAAAATGATATAGTAACCAAAGAAGTGTTAAACAAATCAAAACAAATATTTTAGATTTTAGATTCTTCAAAGTAGCCACCCTTTGCCTTGATAACGTCTTTGCACACTCTTTGCATTCTCCCAACCATATTCACCTGGAATGTGTAATATTTGTGATTTGGAGAAAAGACCAGGCAGGAGACGGGAGTACAGTTAGTCTCATTTAGTCAAAACCTCTCGTGCTCCACAGCCGCCGACCGCATGTGCATTTCCTATTAGGTGTTGTAACATAACAGTGCCGTAATACATTCATGCTTAGTAACAGCATAGTAACTAATATAAACAGATGTAGATCCCAGATACTACACTCCTCCCCCATAGTGTTTAACTCTCAGAGAAAGGGGTAAATACGTTAGGGAACTACTAATGCAATACCTGAACAATGCAATCTTAAACATTTTTAAATTACTGGGGTGAAGCAGACTTTTCAGAACCCAGCACATTTCCAGGGGATTATTCTGCCCCGAAGATGGAATTTGTGGTGTCCTAATAACTAACCCAGGTAATGTTATTTTTCTTTCCTTTTATCTAGGACATATTAAACTGTTTGTTTATTTTACTGTCTGTTACCTCCTTAACCAGCTCAACTCACAGGTCAAGCTTTTGAGGTGCCCTTCGCTGTCGAATAGGATATCTCCGCTCCTCCTGGGCTTCCTGTGGTGGGCCAGGTTCGGGTGGAAGGTCAGGCTCTGTCTCTCCCGTACGTCCGCAGTCAGGAGAATAGTCCTGGGGGTTGTTATTGTTCACTCGACATGTCTCTGCTGGGGCGTTGGATCGTAGCAGATGATCCACATGCACGTTGACATGGCGATGACCAAATTGAACTTGGTAAGTCAAAGGTCCTCTGCGTTGCAAGATCACACCTGAGTTCCACAGGCGCTTGGGGTGACTTAAATCATGTACCATCACCCTCTCTCCCTCTTTGAATTCTCAGACAGACAGTCTTTGAGTGTCTGTCATGAGCTTTCTTCTGCTGTAGCTGGTGCTTTGCCACAGTGCTTGATAAGTCTGGTTTCAACAATGTCAGGTGGGTACGTGGTTGGCATTTCAGAAACAGTTCAGCTGGTGTACATTCCGTTACTGTGTGTGGTGTGTTACGGTAAGTAAACGGGAACCGGGGAAGCCTTTGGTGGGTGGGCACAGACTGAACCTCGAGTCTAGTCCAGGCTTTCTTAAGCATCAGCTATCTGAGCAGCTTACCGATCGCTGCAGCTGTATATTGCCCATCTGTAAATAGCCCACCCAACTAACTACCTCATCCCCATATTGTTTTTTATTTACTTTTTGCTCTTTTTTTTGCTCGCAGTTGTAAATGAGAACTTGTTCTCAACTGGCCTACCTGGTTAAATAAAGGTGAAATAGTAAAATAACAAATAAATTCAAGAAATCGTGCAAACTTACATGTACCTGCCAGCCTTTTCAAAGCAAGGATGTAGTCAGCCACGGTTTCCCCTTGACTCTGGTGATGTTGGTCAAATTTGAAACGTTCTGCGAGATTTGGCTTAGTCTTGAAATGCCTTGGAAGAGTTTCAGTCAGTTCTGCATAGGTCAACTCCACTGCTTTTAGTGGTTCAATGAGACCTTTCGGCACTCCAATCCGCAACCTGCTTTCTTGTCAATTTTGATTTAATTTGCAGCCAGCCAACGCTCAAAATGCTCTAAATAGGAATCAAAATTCTCTTTAGTAGCCTCAAACTCTGGTACTCATAGTCTGGTACCATTTTCAGTTAATTGTTCAGTGTCCTCATTCCTTGTATTCCTTAATTTTCCAGAATTTTCATCTAATTCTTTACTTTCTTAATTTTAGAGGTTTCTGCAATTACTTAATTCACTGCATTTAATTGTAATACTTTTCTTCTTCCTTTTTTTAAACAATATTTCTCCACTGTGATCGCTTAATTTCAATGGGTTCAATGACAGTTTTTAATTTAATCACCAGAGGGCAGTGTCACTATTCTGGACTCCAATAGGCTTGCTACTTGGCAGCTCCTTAATACTGTACCTACTAGCAGTGCTTAGCCTTTTCTACTGGCGAAAAAAAAAAAAGACGATTTACATAATTATTTTGAGTTTCATTACTCACACAACATCCTTCCCTTCAAGCAATGTCTGCTTAAGAAGCTTAATCAGCTCGTCGCCACTGTAATAATTATGTTGTGGAGAAAAGACCAGGCAGGAGACGGGAGTATGGTTTGTCTCGTTTAGTCAAAACCTCTCGTGCTCCACAGTTCCAGGCCCAATAGTGTGCATGTGCATTTCCTATTAGGTGTTGTAACATAACACTGCCGTAATGAATTACTGCTTAGTAACAGCATAGTAACTCATATAAACAGATGTAGATCACAGATACTACAGAGTTATTTTTCAACAGTCGTGAAGGAGTTCCCACATATGCTGAGCACTTGATGGCTGCTTTTCCTCCACTCTGCTGTCCAACTCATCCCAAACCATCTCAATTGGGTTGAGGTGAGGTGATTGTGGAAGACAGGTCATCTGATGCAGTACTTCATCACTCTTCTTCTTGGAGGTGTGTTGGGTCATTGTTCTGTTGAAAAACAAATGATAGTCTCACTAAGTGCAAACCAGATGGGATGGAGTATCACTGCAGAATGCTGTGGTAGCCATTCTGGTTAAGTATGCCTTGATTTCTAAATAAATCACAGACAGTGTCACCAGTAAAGCACCGCCACACCATCACACCTCCTACATAATTCATGGTGGGAACTACACATGTGGAGATCATCCGTTCACCTAATCTGCATCTCACATAGACACAGCGTTTGGAACCAAAAATCTCAAATTTGGACTCATCAGACCAAAGCACAGATTTCCACCGGTCTAATGTCCATTGCTCGGGTTTCTTGGCCCAAGCAAGTATCTTCTTCTCATTGGTGTCCTTTACTAGTGGTTTCTTTACAGCAATTAGACCATGAAGGCCTTATTCCCTCAGTCTCCTCTGAACAGTTGATGTGTCTGTTACTTGAACTCTGTTATTGGGCTGCAATTTCCGAGGCTTATAACTCTAATGAACTTACCCTTTGCAGCAGAGGTAATTCTGGGTCTTCCTTTCCTGTGGCAGTCCTCATGAGAGTCAGTTCCATCCTAGCGCTTAATGGATTTTGTGACTGCTCTTGAAATGTTCCAGATTGACTAACCTTCATGTCTTAAACTACTGATCGACTGGCATTTCTCTTTGCTTACTTGAGCAGTTCTTGTCATAAAATGGACTTGGTCCGGGATGCTGGGCATATAGGCAGAGTTTCTCTGTCCAGTGTATGTGTTCTTTCGCCCATCTTAATCTTTTATTTTTATTGGCCAGTCTGAGATATGGCTTTTTTTTCTTTCGCAACTCTGCCTAGAAGGCCAGCCTCCCGGAGATACCTCTTCACTGTTAACGTTGACGTTGAGAATGGTGTATTGTGGGTACTATTTAACTTGTTATGGCTGCAATCCCATTAACGGGATAATGTTTATCAACAACCGCTGAATAGCGTAGGCCTACATTCAATAAATATTACTACAAATATTTATATTCATGAAATCACAAGTGCAATATAGGAAGACACAGCTTAGCCTTTTGTTAAATCCACCTGTCGTGTTAGATTTTGAAATTATGCTTTACAGCGAAAGCAATCCAAGCGTTTGTGTAAGTTTATCAATCGCACGACAGAACATTAAGTACACTTAGCATCAGGAAGCTTGGTCACGAAAATCAGAAAAGCAATCAAATACCTTTTAATTAATTAATCATTTACCTTTGATGATCTTCGGATGTTTTCACTCACGAGACTCCCAGTTACACAACAAATGTTCCGTTTGTTCCATAAAGATTATTTATACAGTGGGGCAAGAAGGTATTTAGTCAGCCACCAATTGTGCAAGTTCTCCCACTTAAAAAGATGAGAGAGTCCTGTAATTGTCATCATAGGTACACTTCAACTATGACAGACAAAATGAGTAAGAAAAATCCAGAAAATCACATTGTAGGATTTTTAATGAATTTATTTGCAAATTATGTTGGAAAATAAGTATTTGGTCAATAACAAAAGTTTATTTCAATACTTTGTTTATACCCTTTGTTGGCAATGACAGAGGTCAAAATACCAGCAACAGAGGCACTGAGTTTGAAGGTAGGCCTTGAAATACATCCACAGGTACACCTCCAATTGACTCAAATTGTGTCAATTAGCCTTTCAGGGGCTTCTAAAGCCATGACATGATTTTCTGGAATTTTCCAAGCTGTTTAAAGGCATCGTCAACTTAGTGTATGTAAACTTCTGACCCACTGGAATTGAGATACAGTGAAATAATCTGTCTGTAAACAATTGTTGGAAAAATTACTTGTGTCATGCAGAGTAGACGTCCTAATCGACTTGTTAAAAGTAGTTTGTTAACAAGAAATTTGTGGAGTGGTTGGAAAATGAGTTTTATTGACTCCAACCTAAGTGTATGTAAACTTCCGACTTCAACTGTATTTATAATGCGTCTTGATAGTTTCATAAAGTGCATTTTCTTAGTCCAAGTGTCACGACTTCTACCGAAGTCGAAGCCTTTCCTTGTTCGGGCGATGCTCGGCGGTCGACATCACCGGTCTTCTCGCCATCATTGATCCATTTTTCATTTTCAATTGGTTTTGTCTTCCTACACACCTGGTTTCAATCCCATTCATTACCTTTTGTGTATTTAACCCTCTGTTTCCCCTCATGTCTTTGTCAGAGATGGTTTGTTATTCAGTGTTGTGTTGGTTTTGTATTGGTGCGCGACGGGTCCTCGTACCCACTTTATTTATTGTTACATTTAGTGTTTGGAGTGTGTTTTGTTTATTTGTTATTAAGTACTCCATTACACTCAGTTTGATTCTCCTGCGCCTGACTTCCCTGCCACCTATACACATGACTCTGACACCAAGTAAGGTTTACACAGTATGGTCATAATGCTTCATGACAGTGTCATAAAGTGTATGTTCTATAAGTTATTTCAAATATGGTGAAAACAAAAATCATTATAACAACAACAAAGGATTCAAAAACAAACCTTTAAACGAAAGGAATCTTCTTGGCAAGTAAAAAAAAAACAACCTTTAAACGAAAGGAATCTTCTTGGCAAGTAAAAAAAAAACAAATTGAATGAATGTGGGTTTTGATACTCTTATGTGTTTGTCATAACCAGCCATTAAATAACACAGTACGTCACAACAGGTGTAAATACATTGGTCATGACAGTGTTATAACCATATTATGACAGGTTTTGTTGAGTTATGTCAGTTGTTTTGACATTATGATATGGTTATGATCATGTCATAGCATATTATGACACTGGGTGTCAAGTAAAGTATTACTCAAGTGTCTATATTCAAGGCAAACCCTGGTAGCTTAATTAAAGGGAGTGATAACTAGATGTTTGGACAGCACTGTGCTGATACACGGTTCTCTCTCTGTGGAATGAGTCGATGTCATCCAGTGTCTCTGATCTCCACACTCTGCATTCAGGCCACGTTATGGTATGCTTGATCGCTAGGGAAATAAATAAATGATTAAAGTCAGTGAGAGACGGGATAGGAGATGTGAAATGTGTTGAGCCTGAAATAAAAGTACAATGGCATATTTGCAACAACACAGTGCTTTGCCTCTCTTTTAAATAGTGGCTTTGTTTTAAATATCGTGCATGTAAATACAACATTTTGCCAGGGCCAGGCGTTTGGGATTTAGACTGGTACAGTGGGACCATTCTCCTGGCTACTTCAGTGATCCCTGAACTGGCAAATATCACATCAGATGCACTTAGCCTCCACACAGGGAGGGAGGCAACAAAGTGAAGAGAAGTCTTATTCTGTACTCAGGCAGGAAGGAAGCAGAGCACTGCTTGTTCCAAGGGGAGCATACAGTAGTGTAGGACTTAAGGCATAATGCAGTGGCAAGGCAAGCAGCCGTGCAGGCATATGTTCTGCTTGGGAGAATGTGTACACTGAGGCATTTCAATGCTAAAGTGGAGAGCTTACCACCCATGTGAGTAGTACAGATCAAAAGACTTAACATAATGGTGATCATGCAGAACATACATACTTTAACTAAGCACATTCTAGTGTACAGTAGGGACCTTTGCTACACTAGGTATACATACACTGAGTGAACAAAACATTATGAACACCTGCTCTTTCCATGACATAGACTGATCAGGTTAATCCAGTCGAGAGCTATGATCCTTTATTGATGTCATTTGTTAAATCCACTTCAATCAGGGGAGGAGAAAGGTTAGAGAAGGATGTTTAAGCCTTGAGACAATTGAGACATGTATTGTGTATGTGTGCCATTCAATGTGCAAGACAAAATATTTAAGTGCCTTTAAACAGGGTATGGCAGGTGCCAGGCATACCATTTTGTGTCAAGAAATGCAACACTGCTGGTTTTTTGACACCCAAAGGTTTCCCATGTGTATTAAGAATGCTCCACCACACGAAGGACACCCAGCCAACGTGACACAACTGTGGGAAGCATTGGAGTCAACATGAGCCATTGGAGTCCAACTCACTATTAGGAAGGTGTTCCTAATGTTTTCTACACTCAGTGTACATATGTAGGCCTGCAGTAAATGCATCTTGGGAGGAGATGAAAGTATATACATGTATCTGTGAAACCAATGCTTGCACTGACGTCATTGAATCCGTGAAATCAGTGGAAACAGCAGACCAACAGCAGAAAAATCTTCATTTTTGTGTTTCTTTGTATTGAAAGAAAATGGTATTTGTCTATTCATAATGCTTTTAACTGCATGACTCAACACACGACGACTACAATTAGGTTGTGCTTTTTGGTCTATAGTTGGATGGAGCCATCAAAGTCCTAATTGATTTCAGAAGTGCACTGAAACATGGGGGGGTTTGGAGTAGGAGTATTTCTTTCTCTAAAATAAAATGTAGAAGGAGCAAAGGGATGGAGGGATGGAGGGATGGATGGGGGCTCTTGGCTGTGTCCCAAATGACATCCTAATTCCTACATAGTGAACTACTTTTGACCAGAATCATATGGGCCCTGATAAAAAGTAGGGAATAGAGTGGTATTTGGGATGCAGACTTGGAAAACAGTGTTGTATGAAAAAACAAAAACAGTCTGGGCTGGTCCTGGTGGCCTCTTCTGACAATGACAGTGTGAATCCTATAGGATTCCTGATGTGCTTGTCTGAGTGAAATGCCTTTTATAACCCCTGCTCAGCTCTCTCTTCACCACTCAGATCTCGCTCCACTCCGTATCCGAGGTCAAATTAATTTTGGAATATTTGGTTCTATAGCACTGGCCCTCGTATACATACACTACACGACCAAAAATATGTGGACACCAGCTTATCAAACATCTCATTCCAAAATCATGGGCATTAATATGAAGTTGGTCCCCACTTAGGCTGCTTTAATAGCCTCCACTCTTCTGGGAAGGCCTTTCACTAGATGTTGGAACATTCCTGTGGGGACTTGTTTCCATTCAGCCACAAGAGCATTAGTAAGGTTGGGCACTGATGTTGGCGATTAGGCCTGGCTCCCAATCGGCATTCCAATTCTTCCCAAAGGTGTTCGATGGGGTAGAGGTCAGGGCTCTGTGCAGGCCAGTCAAGTTCTTCCACACCGACCTTGACAAACAATTTGTGTTGACATCGCTTTGTGCACTAGGGCATTGTCATGCTGAAACAGGAAAGGGCCTTCCCCAAACTGTTGCCACAAAGTTGGAAGCACAGAAATGTCTAGAATGTCATTTTTCCTCCTCCACCAAACTTTACAGTTTGCACTATGCCTTGGTGCAGGTAGCGTTCTGCTGGCATCCACCGAACCCAGATTCATCCGTCATACTGCCAGATGGTGAAATATGATTCATCACTCCAGAGAAGGCTTTTCCACTACTCCAGAGTCCAACGGTGGAGAGCTTTACACCACTCCATCTGATACTTGGCATTGCACATGGTGATCTTAGGCTTGTGTGCGGCTGCTCAGCCATGGAGCTCCCGACAAACAGTTATTGTGCTGATGTTGCTTTCAGAGGTAATTTGAAACTCGGTAGTGAGTGTTGCAACCGAGGACAGATGATTTTTATGCACTTCAGCACTCGCCGGTCCTGTTCTGTGAGCATGTGTGGCCAACCACTTTTGCAGCTGAGCAGTTGATGCTCCTAGATATTTCAACTTCACAATCATAGCACTTACAGCTGACCAGAAATTGGACAAACTGAGTTGTTGGAATTGTTTTAGCTAGAGAACCTTTATTTAACTAGACAAGTCAGTTAAGAACAAATCCTCATTTACAATGATGGCCTACACCGGCCAAACCCGGACGATGTTGGGCCAATTGTGTGCCACCCTATTGGACTCCCAATCATGGTCAGTTGTGATAAAGCCTGGATTCGAATCAGGGTGCTTGTAGTGATGCCTCTAGCACTGAGATGCAGTGCCTTAGACCACTGCACCACTCGGGAAAGGTTGCAGCCGATGACGGTGCCACGTTGAAATTCACTGAGCTTTTCAGTAAGGCCATTCTGTGTTTTTCTGTGGAGATTGCATGGCAGTATGCTCGATTTTAAATACCTGTCAGCAACTCGTGTGGCTGAAATAACCGAATCCACTCATTTAAGGGGCATCCACATACTTTTGTATTATAGTGTTTGTTCTACAAAATACACCCACAGATGGAGGGGTTTGTTCTGTCGCTGGCCTTCATGTAGTGACTTTGAAAGGGACAAAGATGGAGAGTTTTTTCCCCCCCTGGCCTTGATACGTAATTTACGAAATTGACCCAAAGATGGAGGGATGCCCTAACCTTGAGGACCTCTGTCTCTGTAACGGAGGGATCAGTGTGGTCCATATCATTCTATAAACCTTCTCTAGTGTGTTCCACTGTTCCTTTCCATTTTATAGCCCTTCTCTAGTGTGAGCCACTGTTCCATTCCATTCTATAACCATTCTCTAGTGTGTTCCACTGTTCCTTTCCATTTTATAGCCCTTCTCTAGTGTGTTCCACTGTTCCATTCCATTCTATAACCATTCTCTAGTGTGTTCCACTGTTCCTTTCCATTTTATAGCCCTTCTCTAGTGTGAGCAACTGTTCCATTCCATTCTATAACCATTCTCTAGTGTGTTCCACTGTTCCTTTCCATTTTATAGCCCTTCTCTAGTGTGAGCCACTGTTCCATTCCATTCTATAACCATTCTCTAGTGTGTTCCACTGTTCCTTTCCATTTTATAGCCCTTCTCTAGCGTGTTCCAATCCATTCTCTAACCCTTCTCTAGAGCAGGGTTTCCCAAACTCGGTCCTGGGACCACTGGGTGCATGTTTTGGTGTTTGCCCTAGCACTACACAGCTGATTCAAATAAGCAACTCATCATCGACCTTTGATTATTTGAGTCAGCGGTGTAGTGCTAGGGCAAACTCAAAATGTGCACCCTGGTGGGACCCCAGGACCATGTTTGGGAAACCCTGCTCTAGTGCGTTAGTTTCTATTCTATAAGCCTGCTCAAGTATGTTATATTGTTCCATTCCATTCTTTAACCCTTCTCTAGTGTGTTCCATTCTATTCTATAAGCCTGCTCTAGTATGTTATATTGTTCCATTCCATTCTCTAACCCTTCTCTAGTGTGTTCCATTCTATTCTATAAGCCTGCTCTAGTATGTTATATTGTTCCATTCCATTCTTTAACCCTTCTCTAGTGTGTTCCATTCTATTCTATAAGCCTGCTCTAGTATGTTATATTGTTCCATTCCATTCTTTAACCCTTCTCTAGTGTGTTCCATTCTATTCTATAAGCCTGCTCTAGTATGTTATATTGTTCCATTCCATTCTCTAACCCTTCTCTAGTGTGTTCCATTCTATTCTATAAGCCTGCTCTAGTATGTTATATTGTTCCATTCCATTCTCTAACCCTTCTCTT
This sequence comes from Oncorhynchus tshawytscha, assembly GCF_018296145.1. Classification (NCBI taxonomy): domain Eukaryota; kingdom Metazoa; phylum Chordata; class Actinopteri; order Salmoniformes; family Salmonidae; genus Oncorhynchus; species Oncorhynchus tshawytscha. The sequence continues at coordinate 35,030,823 of NC_056454.1, forward strand.
GTGTGTTCCATTGTACCTACCAGGTATGAAGGTAATACCCAGATGCAGACCACTTTGAATAAACAATAGTTTAATATCCCAACAGGGGCAGGCAATAGACAGGTCAAGGCAGGCAGGGGAAAGTAGACCAGAGGTGGGGCAACAGTACCAGGCAGCAGGCAGGCAGGCTCAGGGTAAGGCAGAGGTTGGTAATCCAGAGGGGGGCAACGGTACAGGTCGGCAGGCAGGCTCAGGGTCAGGCAGAGTGGTCAGGCAGGAAGGCTTGGAGTCAGGACAGGCAAGGGTCAAAACCAGGAGGGCGAGAAAAGAGAAACTGGAAAAAGCAGGAAGTGAGACAAAAAATACTGGTTGGCTTGAACAAACAAGACGAACTGGCAACAGACAGAGGACACCGGTCTAAATATACAGGTGATAATGGGGAAGATGGGTGTCACCTGGAGTGGGGTGGAGACAACCACAAGACAGGTGAAGCAGATCAGGGTGTAACATTTCCATTCCATTCTATAGCCCTTCTCTTGTGTGTTCCATTCTTCCCATCTATTCTATAACCAGTGGATGAACTTCATATAATGTGCACCCTGCTGATGTCATAGGAAGAGATAAAGAAGAAGAATACGGATGTGGCCCCTCCACTTTAAGATGCTGTGAAGGAGTAATATAGGACAGAGTTAGATTACCCACCTAAAATATGACCCTTAGTTATATTAGAATGTACTGATGCCTGATAGATGGATGACTGGCCAGAGTTGATTGAATTGGCCTATACATCTCAAATAAGAGGAGACTAGCTGCCATGATAAATTATATCATTTATTTCATTTTGGAGATATTACCGTTGGCTCTGTCAGGATATAGAAATGGATAGAGTTCCAAAATCGTATTTCAGCTCCAAGACCAATATCTTTTGTCTGACGTCAGGCTGGATTGTCAAAGGCAGATGCTTTGCAGCATATATAGAGCAATGTGTGTGCGTGTGTGTGTGCGTGTGTGCGTGTGTGTGGGGGGGGTAAATCTTTGACAGTTGGCGATGTGTGAAGTGATATATCGATTTACAAATACAAATCAAAAGGTGTTTGTTTGTGAACAGTGAATTGCATTAGTGGATAGCGATTTACATTTGTAGATTGGTGATTTACCTTTGTGGGTTGGTGATTTACATTTGTAGATTGGTGATTTACCTTTGTGGGTTGGTGATTTACATTTGTGGAAAGTGATTTACCTTTGTGGGTTGGTGATTTACATTTGTGGGTTGGTGATTTACATTTGTGGAAAGTGATTTACCTTTGTGGGTTGGTGATTTACATTTGTGAATACATTTGGCATGATATTGTTCCCATACACTTCCCTAATACTCACTGGATCTATTATGAGTTGACTCGCTGTTTTATAGCATTTGAAATTTGTGGGACATAAATTACAAATGATAAACATCCTTCACAGAATGTATTTACAGTTTGTTATAGTTTCGCCAAAAAGTTGTATTTTGTTTTGCAAAAGTGAACATCATACAAATGGAAAGAATGTTGTAGCATGTCTAACATAAATTTGCACTCCCAAGACCTACATGCATGTCTGCCATTTTCCTCCATTAATGTCTAAATTATTAAGTTCCAGATGAAAAGAAAAGTACAGTTTAATCATCAGTATTATGTATTTTTTTGCACATAAAAATGTGAATTCATATGAGCTTGAGGCCATTAAGTTAAAAATAATCCACCAACAATTTATTCTCCTTTCTGTGACTGTCTAACTAACAGTACTGTCTGTAAATGCCTATTTCAGCGGGAAGCCATGAGTCATAAGCTACCAAATAACCCTTACGGAAAAACCATACAAATTTCACATGAACACATGATTCAATGTAAAGTTAATGTGACAACATGTGACAACATGTGACGCAACATATCACAACATAAAACTACACGTGACAACATGTGAGCACATGTGAGAACATGATCCCATGTGCAATTAATGAGAAATAAATGTGTAATCATGGGGATGCAAAATTTCAACATGTGATATCATGACACTACACATGTGATACCATTTGAGTACATGTCAAAAAACTAAGGTGTCAAATGTAATTTAGAATATTTCACTATGAAAGGCATAATTGACATTCATTCAATTAAAACAGTCATGGTCCCATGCAGGTTTTGTCTCCTGCCCAGTTTCTTCCAGAGATTTTTCAGATGTTCTTAGAACATTGTGTCATGGTTCTCTGGAGGTTTTTGTCTAGTTGTGGTGAAAATTAGGTAAATCTACAGTTACTGTATCTAAACACTGGGGTTAATAGACAGTATGCTGAATACTTGGGACTAAACCTAACTTCAGATTTGAAGTCACAACCTGTTGGTAGTTAGCAAGCTGACAGTCCTGCTGTGCCACCAGGTCTGTGGACACATCAGAGATTGGCAAGAATACATTTCTGCACTTTGCCTAAAGTTACAGTAAAATATAAAGTAAATATATAGATGGGTTAGCTGATCACATCACAAAATAAATGTGCATGTTTCAATGGGGCAGAAGTCCATCGGGTGTGATTCTGGATGGCCAGACAGCTAGCAACAATGACAAGAAGCTACCATGTGGGGAATCGTGTCTCGTTTTATCTTTTTGTATCTTTTTGTATTTTGTATGCTGTTTTGAGTTGTTTTGACTGATGTCACATCTATGGCAAAAAATTGCTAGCTAGCTAACCAACAACTATAATAATGTATTAGAGAGACAACAAGTGCACATAGAACAAATGTATTTGTTTTCAATAAACAGTTTACATGTTATCAACAATCTAAGCAAACCCTGTCTGTTTCACCTCACAGTTGCACATGCGTCAGTTCTGTTGCTAAACTATCAAGCTGTCTATACAACAACTTTAATATTTTTATTTAACCTTTATTTAACTAAGCAAGTCAGTTACAAACAAATTCTTATTTACAATGACGGCCTACCCCGGCAAAATTGTGCACCACCCTATGTGACTCTCAATCAGAACCAGATGTGATACAACCTGGATTTGAACCAGGGACTGTAGTGACACGTCTTGTACTGAGATGCAGTGTCTTAAATCACTGCGCCACTTGGGAGAACTGAACCGTGCAGGCATTAATTCTATAAAATGACAGTATGCTGCTGTGTTCCATTTTCAGTTAATGTAAAAACAATTGTGTATAATCTTGTACTGTGACCACCCTTGGGACTCTAGCTACCTGAAATGTCCTGCTATTACAGCTGCACCACCAGATCTCTGTGCATGAAAGGGATATAGCCACAGATTTATAGGCAAGAATGCATTTCTGTACTTTTCTAAAAGCTGCCCAGAATCGAGTAAATAATTGTTCAATTATCACCACCAACATAACATCAATGTAAAACTATCAGTGCTCAAGGACACTTGACACAGAGATTCATTATTTGGAGATATTGAACGTACACAATCTTGGTTGGAAAGAGCATAGATGTTACTGCCACCAGGATCATCCTATTTCATACTATACTGAACAAAAATATGAACACAATATGGAACAATTAAAAATATTTTACTGTGTTACAGTTCATACAATTTGAAAATAAAAGAGAGCCGCACACTCAAGGAGCTCAGATGCAAAAATGTAATACCAGCGTTTCGACAGCCAAGCTGTCTTCATCAGGGTATAATCAAACACTGCGGGATGACTTGTTTATATAGTGTCAAAAGACACAGGTGTCTGTAATCATGACCAAGAGTGGCCTAATATCATTGGTTAATAATCAAATATAAAAATTTCATACAAAGAACAGCATACAAACAACAAATGGATAGCATATGATCATATATTAATTTGACTACACAAACAATTACAATGGCAAAGTCACAATAATCACAAGAATGGCTTAAGATCAAAGTCTACGTTGAGACCGAAGATCCAGGCAGCCTCTCGTTTTAACAATAAATTATCAAGGTCACCCTCTCTCCTAGGGAGGGTGACATGTTCGATGCCAATATAACGCAGAGACGAAATCGAGTGGCCTGCCTCCAAGAAGTGTGCCGCAAATGGATAAGTAAAGTTTTTACACCTAATGGTGCTACGATGCTCTGAGATACGTACTTTTAATTCGCACTTTGTTTTACCTACATAATTTTTACCAGAAGGACAAGTTATAAGAGAAATAACTGCCTTAGTGGAGCACCTAATAACACCTTTTATTGGGATTGATTTCCCTGTTTGTGGGTGTTTGAAGGATCTACATTTATAAGTGCCATAGCATTGAGCACAGCCATTACATTTGTAATTTCCATCCAGTAGGGGAGCAAATAGACATTGTTCAGGAATATCTTGGGGTGGTAAATCAGAGTTTACCAATTGGTCTCTGAGATTTCTGCCCTGCGAAAATACGACCAGGGGAAGATCCGAAAACACATTACCGAGACTATCATCGGATTTTAGGATGTGCCAATGTTTGTGAACAATTCCCTTAATTTGATCAGAGCACTTTGAATAGCGGGTAGTTAGAACGCAAGAATGCGTCTTTTTGCGAGACTGACCTTGAAAAATGTCATGTCTCATTTTGTTTTGAATTTTCTCAATGGCAATATTAATCTGATCATTCTTGTAGCCCCTCTCCTTGAATTTTATTTGCGTCTCAGCCATATTTCTGTTGAAATCAGATAGTTTTTGCAAATTCTTTTGATTCGACAGAATTGGCTGTAGGGCAAACTATTTTTCAAGGGAAGTGGGTGACAACTATCAGCTCTCAACAAACTGTTACGATCAGTAGGCTTCCTGTAAAGATCAGTGTATAGAACATTATCTTCACACAAGATCAGAAGATCAAGAAAACTGATTTGACGTGTATCAGATTGCATAGTAAATCTCAGATGCTCAGAACAGGAGTTAAGAAAAGCATGGAACGCCTGGAGCTGTTTTGCATCACCCCTCCATAGAACAAAAATATCATCAATATACCGTTTCCAAATAATGATGTGAGGCAAGAAAACATTTTTGAGAGGATTGAAAATAGACTGTTTCTCCATGTAACCCACATACAAATTAGCATAGTTTGGAGCCATGGGGGATCCCATAGCAGTACCTTTCGTCTGAATAAAGAAATCATTTAGAAACATGAAATAGTTATGCGTGAGTACTATTTCAGCCAATGTTACAATGCAATGCATGCATGCAGTTCATACAATGAAATCAGTCAATGAAAATGAATTTATTATGCCCTAAAATATGGGTTCCACATGACTGGGAATACAGATATGCATCTCTAGGAGTTATGAGAATTTTGTTCTCAATGTTCATAAACTGACCTTCAATTAAAATACTCTGTCTGTTACTAAGAATTGGTAAGGTTCTTATTAAAATGAAACAGTCAGAGGCCAGTCTACCTTAGTCAGCAAGGTTTATTTACGAGAGCGCTGCTGTACATATACAAAGACATTCCTTTTTTAACTTTCTCTTACCCTACACACATACATACACACCAACATAGGGATTTTCTCATGAGTCTCACAACAGTTTATTACCACTCAGCTGACAGTTCATGTCTCCCCCAGATACGAGAGCTCTGGAGGTGCTCTTCCTGTCTTATCTTATCTCCCCAGAGTTATAGCCGGGTCGGTTGAAACATAGGTTAATGCTCCTCTTTGTTCTCTTTCGACACACATACATTCCTTTCTTATGTTAAATGTATAAATCATTTAGTCATTATTCATAAAAATCATAACACTAGGTCACAGATATCTTTAAAAAGGTAGGGGAGTGGATCATAAAGCCAGTCAGTATCTGGTGTGACCACCATTTGCTTCATGCAGCGCAGCACATCTCATTCACATATAGTTGATCAGGCTGTTGATTGTGACCTGTGGAATGTTGTCTCACTCCTCTTTCAATGGCTGCGCGCAGATGCTGGATATTGACGAGAACTGGAACACATTGTCATACACATCGATCCAGCGCATCCCAAATATGCTTAATAGTTGACATGTCTGGTGAGTATGCAGACCATGGAAGGAGTGGGACATCAGCTTCCAGAAATTGTGTACAGATCCTTGCAACATTATCATGCTGAAACAAGAGCTGACAGTGTCTGATGAATGGCACGACAATGGACCTCAGGATCTCATAACGGTATCTCTCTGCATTCAAATTTCCATAGATAAAATGCAATTGTGTTTGTTGTCCATAGCTTATGCCTGCCAATACCATAACCCCACCACCACCATGGGGCACACTGTTCACAATGTTGACATTAGCAAGCCGCTCGCCCACACGACCCAATTCACGTGGTCTGGAGTTGTGAGGTCAGTGGATGTACTGCCAAATTCTCTAAAATCGTGTTGGAGGCAGCTTATGGTAAAGAAATAATAATATGCAAATATTAGCAACTATGACCGAGGAGCAGGCCGTTTACTATGGGCACCTCTCATCCTAGCTACTCAATACTGCCCCTGCAGCCATAAGAAGTTAAAAACCAAAATCGGTTAAAGAAATGTGTGATAAATAAAAATATATACCACCGTGTCTTGTGCATGTCATTTTCCTTTCACAATGCATCCTTATTTACAAAGCGTTTATTCACCCTGCATTATAATTATATAAAAATCCTTAGACGCTTAGATATTCTCAAATACCAGATTTGCCCAATCTAAAAATGCCCCTTAGATATTCATTTAGAATCCTCCAATCTTCAAAATGTAGTTATTGGCGGAGAGTCAGGTGGCATTGGCGGAGTTGATGAGGGCGTGGAACGAGGTGGAGTCACAAACCATGCCAGGCAAACATGCAAATGTTTATTTCAACTACAATTTAGTTGCAACAAGTTCGATCGTGTTTAAATCAGGAGACCTACATGTAGAGATGAAAAGCATTTTTTACATACTGTAGGCCTACTGTAGTCGACATGAGTCTCACTAGTGTTGACTAATGTGCTGTTAAAAGAGTTGGTCTATTTTTTTTAATATTTTTATTTAAACTTTATTTTACTACATAAAGGGCTACTTACTCTGCTGGCATCTCAATCCAGTTTATGCCCTCATTTACAATGAAAACCATAACGAATTACTATTGGAATAAATGGAAGAGGCAAGTGGAAGGGGGAAACTATCTGACTGCCCTGCATGGAGGCCTTTTGAAAACATGTTTTCAAACCCTTGTTTTTCACAAGGGCTATTAGTAGGACAATAGACACGGTTTGCACACACTGCAGCAGGGATTTTGGCCCACTCCTCCATACAGACCTTCTCCAGATCCTTCAGGTTTCAGGGCTGTCGCTGGGCAATACGGACTTTCAGCTCCCTCCAAAGATTTTCTATTGGGTTCAGGTCTGGGGACTGGCTAGGCCACTCCAGGACCTTGAGATGCTTCTTATGGAGCCACTCCTTAGTTTCCCTGGCTGTGTGTTTTGGGTCATTGTCATGCTGGTAAACCCAGCCATGACCCATCTTCAACGCTCTTACTAAGGGAAGGGGGTTGTTGGCCAAGATCTCAGGATACATGGCCCCATCCAATCTCCCCTCAATACGGTGCAGTCGTCCTGTCCCCTTTGCAGAAAAGTATCACCAAAGAATGATGTTTCCACCTCCATGCTTCATGGTTGGGATGGTGTTCTTGGGGTTGTACTCATCCTTCTTCTTCCTCCAAACACGGCGAGTGGATTTTAGACCTAAAAACTCTATTTTGTCTCATCAGACCACATAACCTTCTATACCATTCCTCCTCTGGATTATCCAGATGGTCATTGGCAAACTTCAGAAGGGCCTGGACATGTGCTCACTTGAGCAGGGGGACCTTGCGTGCGCTGTAGGATTTGAATCCATGACGGCTGTTACGGATACAAGTATCCTGTGTGTGTATCCTGTGTGTGTGTTTATTTTCTCTCCTTCTCCCCTCACAGGTGAAAATCATCACTCCCCAATCAGTCACCAATCATCAATCAGAAGACACACCTCCTCCTGTTTCCTACCCAATCACCGTTCCTTTCCCTTTGTTTAAAAACCCTGTCAGTTGTTTGCTGTGGAGCTCAATCTCTCTGTAAATGCCATGTCTGTAGAACTCTCTGCTTCACTCTCTTTATGTATTGAGCTATCTTTTGTTTGAGCACCTCCATATCACTTTGTCCTCACCAGTGAGTATTGTTTTTGGTTATGGTGTTTGTTTGCTGGTGGGAAAAGGGGGAACCAAGACAAGTTGCCCATGGGCATACACTACCCGTAGGTAAACTTTGTTAAATACACTAGTTAGAACTGGACGGACCACCCACTGTATTTTTGGTTAGTTAGCTGTTGTTAAAGTAGGCCAGTCTAACTTAGGGGTGTTTTTGAATACTTATTGTTTCTTTCCTTGGGTCCAGCTCAGCCCCTTTTCCTGCTCCCCCCCATTACTGTGTGTTTATTAATAAACCCTGACTTTGACAGTAGAATTCAGTTGTAGTCATGATGGCGTAGTGTGTTACTAATGGGTTTTCTTTGACACTGTGAACCCAGCTCTCTTCAGGTCATTGACCAGGTCCTGCCGTGTAGTTCTGTGCTGATCCCTCACCTTCCCCACGAGGTGAGATCTTGCATGGAGCCCCAGACCGAGGGTGATTGACCGTCATCTTTAACTTCTTCCATTTTCTAATAATTGCACCAACACTTGTTGCCTTCTCACCAAGCTGCTTGCCTATTGTTCTGTAGCCCATCCCAGCCTTGTTCAGGTTTACAATTTTATCCCTGATGTCCTTACACAGCTCTCTGGTCTTGGCCATTGTGGAGAGGTTGGAGTCTGTTTGATTGAGTGTGTGGACAGGTGTCTTTTATACAGGTAACGAGTTAAAACAGGTGCAGTTAATACAGGTAATGAATGGAGAACAGGAGGGCTTCTTAAAGTAAAACGAACAGGTCTGTGAGTGCTGGACTTCTTACTGGTTGGTAGGTGATCAAATACGTATGTCATGCAATAAAATGCAAATTAATTACTTAAATACAATGGGATTTTCTGGATTTTTGTTTTAGATTCCATCTCTCACAGTTGAAGTGTACCTATGATAAAAATTACAGACCTCTACATGCTTTGTAAGTAGGAAACACTGACGATTTGCAGGTTATCAAATACTTGTTCTCCCCACTATATATATGTGTGTGTGTGTGTGTGTGTCTTACAGAGCCTTTCCATAAGTACCCTCAAGTTTCTTCAACTGTCTTCTGACTGTAATTAGTGTGATGTTGATTGCCTTTGCCGTCCATCTTACCGAGTCCACCAACATGTTGCGGTTCATCAGAGGAAGGTGCACATTGGTTGGAGATTATAAGAGTACATGGCCATAAAAGCTAAATTATTTTCCAAAATTTCATAGATGACCATCATGGTCAAATAATATAAACAGTGGTTAAAGAGGGTGCAACCGGTCAACAAGTTAGGAGTAAATGTCAATTGGCTTTTCATAGCCAAGCATTCAGAGGTCAAGACAGCAAGTGCTTGAGAGAGAGGGAGGGAATCGAAACACACACAGTAACATGTTAATGAGTTCCGAGAGCCGACCTGTTATCCAAGGATTAGTTTTTATACCCTGGCTACTGTAGGTGTGAAAATCCCCCCAACAAGCAATAGCCTACCCGTGTGTGGCTAACTACTTCAGCACCTTTCGCGCTGCTCTGAGACAAGCAAGACTACATATACGTTTGAAAACGTTACATTTTTATTACCCCTGCATTATAATTTTCTAAACAATATTAATTTTGAATCCTCTAAATGTAATTAGATCTGCTACTGTACAAGGGAATGTTCTGTATCTGCCAGTATTTTCATTTAGAAAGTAATTTTATATTGTCACGCCGTGACCTGAGTATTCTTTGTTTTCTATATATATTTTGGTTAGGTCAGGGTGTGACATGGGTGTATGTTTTGTACTGTCTAGGGGTTTTGTATGTTTATGGGGTTGTTTACCATCTAGGTGTTTATGTATGTCTATGGTTGCCTAGATTGGTTCTCAATTAGAGGCAGCTGTTTATCGTTGTCTCTGATTGGGAACCAAATTTAGGCAGCCATCTTCTTTGGGTATTTTGTGGGTTATTATCTGTCTAGTTGCCTGTGTCTGCACAGTTAGATTATATAGCACGGTCGTTTGTTTTGTAAATTCGTTTCAGTGTTCGTTCTTCATTAAATATAGAACATGTATTCCTATCATGCTGCGCCTTGGTCTCCTCACTACGACGTTCGTGACATATATCTAATACCAATTATTATTGGATTATTCACCATGGCAACCAGCGACATGTGTTTCTTAGTTAGGTTGGCTTTTGTGGAGATCAGACTAAGTCAGATCAAATACTTATATCACTTGAATAATTTTCCTGTTGCTATTGTCATATGTAAATACAAGAAATGTGCATGTAGAGGGGTAACTTTCTTCACCAGTTCTCTTACCATTGTGTGAATAGCCTACCAGTTGGTGTAACTAATGTTGATTCTCTTAAGAGGAATTTTGCTATGAAATAAAACAGGAGTATCTAATTTAAAAGATATCTTCCTTTTTTTGGGCCAGGAGGGTATATATCATAATCCCCCTTCCTCGTTGGGGCGGCAGGTTGAGGGTTGCCTGGGTCTTTTCTCCAGTGGTCCTATTTAAATACTGAATATGAAAATTATTAAATATTAAAGCATTAGACCTCTTAAAGGGCAGTCAGTAAAATCCGAACTGGTACTCCAGGTATTGCTGGATTGAATCCCAAATATACTAATTGAGCTGACAAGGTAAAAATCAGTCATTCTGCCCCTGAAAAAGGCAGTTATCCCATTGTTTATAGACTTTCATTGTCAATAAGAATGTGTACTTAACTGACTTGCCTAGCTAAATAAAGGTGAATAAATAAATAAATAGGACTGGTGGAGTTGTCACATGTGCAGCTAACACAAATATATGGAAATGTGTGCTCTGCCCAAAATTACAGCCTACTAATTGCAGCATTACCACAAAAGTGGAAGGGGAAAAAGCATGTTTTCCAACACTTGTTTTTCACAAGGGCAGAAGGACAATAGACACGATGTGGTAACAAAAACACCTCTCTCACATAGGGTCCAGCATATCTCTTTTTATTTTATTTATTTAACCAGGAAGGGCTCATTTAGATTTTAAAATCTCTTTTTCAAGAGCGTCCTGGCCAAGATAGGCAGCACCAAGTTATTAAACAATTAGACACATGAAAACTAAAGGTAATCTAGTAAAAAAACAAAATTCACGAGTATAACAAAATCCTAAAACAGCAAATAAAAAACATTGACAGGTTAGGGAATCAGCCTCAAAATCCTTCATCAATGATTTAAAAACACCCAAAGGGACAAGTTCTTCCAGTTTAAGAATTCTGTAAGGCGTTTCAAGCCGATGGTGCAGAGTACATAAGTCCTTTTACCAAATTCAGTTTGGACATTTGGAACAGTTAGCAGGATAAAGTCCTGCAAACAAAGCGAGTACCAACTACATTTCTGAACATCAATAATTTTTGAAAGACAGTGAAGTGTATTATTTTTAATTACCAAACTAATACTTTGCTTGCTAAAAACACCAGGTTACTGATGACTTAAGATTATATTTTCCAAGACAAATCTTATGGCTAACTCCTCAGATAGCCATGCTCAGGCATCATCCAATGTCGTTACACAGGAGGCAAATGCTTTGATTGACAACTGCCACAACTATACTGGTCTGACAGACTCTATGACACTTACCTTGTCACCCGAGGATTTTCCTTCTTTGCCTATAACCCAAAGCAAACCTTGAGCTTCCAAGAAAGGCATGTTTGAACTGGGCCCAGATGCCACTGCCAATAATGATGTTATCGCTACTCTTTCCAGGCTCATCAATGCAAGGTGTGATGCCTTAGAGAAAATGGTTGGCGAAAACGCAATGAAAATCGAGGGCTTAAAAAAAACTGACTTTGCATGCATGGAAATCAAGGATGTTAAGAAGGTAGCCAACATCGAAAAGCATGTCGAAAAGGAGGGAAAGATGGACTTGTGCCAAAGAAGAATTGCGGAACTTGACAGCTACTCCAGGCGGTGGAATCTGAGACTATATGGAGTTCCCGAAGCAGATGGGGAGAACGTGCGGCATCAAAGTCTGCCAAGCTATCCTACCTGTGGAGAAGGCTAAACTAGCAGATATTGTCGACACTGTACATCGCCATGGCACGAGAACGCAGGGTGACTCCAAGCCTAGAGGTGTCATTATCCAGTTCACATCACGGATCTACATGGATGCCGATTGGAAAGCAGCTAAGAAATGTACTTTCCTACGTGATAACAATCTACGTTTTGCTGAAGACCTCTCAAAAGCAGACAGAGAACGGAGAGAGAAACTGTGGCGAGCTGTGGAAAAAGCCCGAAAAGAAGGGAAAACGGCTTACTTCATCGGATGCCGCGCTTTCATCAATGGATCCGAAATCAACCTTCCTCCTTGAGGACTGTCATAGACTGTGCCCGGTGGTCAACATAGGCTACTTAGATAGCACCTCTGATGTGAGCAGATCCCACTCCCGGCTCTAAGGTGATTTAACCTTCGTTCTAACTGTGCAGGACTACTGGAGTAATCGATATTTGCTATTTTATTTTTTCTCTCACTTCTGAACCTTCTGCAAACTTCTGCAAGCTCTTTATTGTTTCTTGATCTGGCAGTTAGCTTTGTTATGCTAAACTATTCTCTCTAAATCATTTATATGGTATGCAACGCTGGTTTACTTATATTCTTTTCGATTTGCGATTGTTGTTTAGCTCATAGTACTTTGTTCTATATTCCACTTTGTCATTGTCTATTGTGTCTCTCAATGCAAGGGGGTTAAGAAATAATGTAAAGCCCAAAGTATTATTTTTATTTTCCAAACAGCTTAAAACAGATTTATGTTTTTTTTCAAGAGTCTCATTCAGCTGCTACCTGCGTCAACTTCTGGAGATCTCAGTGGGGTAATGATGTATGGCTCTCTCATGGCTCTGAACACTCTACTGGAGTTATTACTCTAAAGAATAATTTAACAGGGTATTTCTGTTAACATCCTGGCCACTTTCCTTACTGATCACAGAGCCATTTATGTTGACATTCAACTTGTTTTTATCTCTGGTAATGGCCTTGGCGGAACATCCTACTGGAAGTTTAATAGCTCTATATTAAAACATGAGTTGGTCAAGACGGAGATAAACAATTTAAGATATAGGGACAACACTTTTGGAACAAAGCTATAAATGACAATTCATACAGTAATAACTGGGAGCTTTTTAAATATGAAGCTGCAAAACTTTTTCTCAACAGTTGGCCCTTTTTCGGTTGGAGGTCTTTTCTGAAAGCATTGTAAGTAATGCTCTGCCTCCCAGTTTGACACAAGGTCTGATTACATTAAATCCCTAAGCCCAAGAAAGACTTGCTTCTACTCGATAATTGGCGTCCAATCTGTCTGCTCAACAATGACTACAAAATATTAGCCTCTATATTTGCAAAAAAGAATGAAGGCAGTATTGGACTCAATTATAGAAGAGACCCAATCTGGCTTTATGAGGAATAGACATACAGTGCCTTGCGAAAGTATTCGGCCCCCTTGAACTTTGCGACCTTTTGCCACATTTCAGGCTTCAAACATAAAGATGTAAAACTGTATTTTTTTGTGAAGAATCAACAGCAAGTGGGACACAATCATGAAGTGGAATGGCATTTATAGGATATTTCAAACTTTTTTAACAAATCAAAAACTGAAAAATTGGGCGTGCAAAATTATTCAGCCCCTTTTACTTTCAGTGCAGCAAACTCTCTCCAGAAGTTCAGTTGTGCGGCCCCCCAAAGAAATGCCACCCCACACCATGACTGACCCACCGCCAAACCGGTCATGCTGGAGGATGTTGCAGGCAGCAGAACGTTCTCCACGGCGTCTCCAGACTGTCACGTCTGTCACATGTGCTCAGTGTGAACCTGCTTTCATCTGTGAAGAGCACAGGGCGCCAGTGGCGAATTTGCCAATCTTGGTGTTCTCTGACAAATGCCAAACGTCCTGCACGGTGTTAGGCTGTAAGCACAACACCCACCTGTGGACGTCGGGCCCTCATACCACCCTCATGGAGTCTGTTTCTGACCGTTTGAGCAGACACATGCACATTTGTGGTCATTTGTGGTCATTTGTGGTGCATGTGAGCAGACACATGCACATTTGAGGTCCTTTTGCAGGGCTCTGGCAGTGCTCCTCCTGCTCCTCCTTGCACAAAGGCAGAGGTAAAGGTCCTGCTGCCTGGTTGTTGCCCTCCTATGGCCTCCTCCACATCTCCTGATGTACTGGCCTGTCTCCTGGTAGCGCCTCCATACTCTGGACACTACGCTGACAGACACAGCAAACCTTCTTGCCACAGTTCGCATTGATGTGCCATCCTGGATGAGCTGCACTACCTGAGCCACTTGTGTGGGGTGTAGACTCCGCCTCATGCTACCACTAGAGTGAAAGCACCACCAGCATTCAAAAGTGACCAAAACATCAGCCAGGAAGCATAGGAACTGAGAAGTGGTCTGTGGTCACCACCTGCAGAACCACTCCTTTGCTAATTGCCTATAATTTCCACCTGTTGTCTATTCCATTTGCACAACAGCATGTGAAATGTATTGTCAATCAGTGTTGCTTCCTAAGTGGACAGTTTGATTTCACAGAAGTGTGATTGACTTGGGGTTACATTGTGTTGTTTAAGTGTTCAATTTATTTTTTTGAGCAGTTTATTTTCCAAAGCATCTGGTCTTTGCCTAAACCTTAAGTGTGAATTGTTTGCAGTTAAAGACTGTGTGATACCCTCTAACTGCAATATTCCAGTCAAGGAAAAAGTAACATACCTTGGGATTACCATATCTAAGGATCAACAGGAAAGATGCTCATTACATGTTTGACCTATTATTGAAAAAAACAAAAAGAAGTTGAACCATTGGTTGCAGAGGGATTATCCTTGAAAGGTTGAGTGTTGCGTTCTGAAGCTGAAGGTATCTCCAGACCTACATATGCAGCCCAGTCCCAATATCTTGACAACAAAAAAGGTAAAGAGGTGACCAGGTGCTTTTCAACTTCATCTGCAGAAATCATACACATTATATTAGGAAATCTGTCATTATGAACTAATATGAATATGGTGGACTCAATTTTTTAGATTTTCCTACTTTGAATAATACTTAAGATAAATTGGGCTAAACAATTTTTAAAGAATCCTACTTCAATTTGGAATTGCATCGCTCATTATATCCTCAATTTTATGTTACTTTGTAACTATAACATTGATAAGATTCATGCAAAATTATCTGCTTTTCATTCATACACCAGACCTCACCTTCTTGACCTACCCTTGCTTAATCCAGTTGACTCTCCAATAGGGAAAATATGTTTCTCCTTGCTCCCTCAGAACAATAGGTCTATACGTGCTTTATTTCAAAGGGATATTGTATCCGTTCCTTGTCACAAGTTACTGGAATACATTGGTCACTAATATATCTTTTGGACAAAGTCTGGTTATTGCCACACAAATACTTGCTTGATAAAAAGGTCAGAATGATCAATAAGTATTAACCAGCGAATCCATACATGAAGAAACTTAAAAAAGACATTAACATTGATTGTACTTTTTGTGTTGAGCATCCAGAAACAGTTTCACATTTATTTTGGCATTGTCTACATGAAAACAATTATGGAAAGATATTCACTGTTTTATAATTGTTAATATTCTTGATGACTTTTGTTTTTATGGGATAATGTGCTGCTCGTTTTCCTTAACCAAAATAAAGATAAAGAAAAACATTTGTACCTTATGAATCTAATTGTGTTAATGAAAAAATGTCATATTCATGAATGTAAATTCACTAATAAAAAACTAGGCTAACCTGGGGTGGCAGGGTATCCTAGTGGTTAGATTGTTGGACTAGTAACTGGAAGGTTGCAAGTTCAAACCCCTGAGCTGACATGGTAAAAATCTGTTGTTCTGCCCCTGAACAGGCAGTTAACCCACTGTTCCTAGGCCGTCATTGATAATAAGAATTTGTTCTTCATTAACTGACTTGCCTGGTAAAATAAATAAAAAATAAAAAAACATGTTTCTTTGTTTTCTATAAGGATATCGAGCAGTACATTAAGACCATTATATATTCTTCTAATTAGAAAGCAGTTAAAACAATCAATATGTGTGCATCTTTTAAAACTTTTACGGCTAGGGGTTCCGCTAATGGAACGTTTCGACAACGTCCGGTGAAATTGCAGAGCACGAAATTCAAAAAAAATTATTAAAAATATTTAACTTTCATACAATCACAAGTGCAACACATCAAAATACAGCTTAACTTCTTGTTAACTTTTTTTGGCTGCAGGGGCAGTATTGAGTAGTTTGGATGAAAGGTGCTCATATCAAACAGCCTGCTCCTCAGTCATAGTTACTAATATTTGAATATTGGTATTAGTATTGGATAGAAAACACTCTGAAGTTTCTGAAACTGTTTGAATGATGTCTGTGAGTATAACAGAATTCATATTGGCAGGCAAAATCCTGAGTTGAAATCAAAACAGGAAGTCAGAAATCTGAGCTTGTTTGTATCCACCAGAGTCCCCAATGAAATCCCCTTGACATTTGAATGATGTTGCACTGCCTAGGGGTTCCACTAGATGTCAACCATCAATATAAATTATAATGAGGCTTCTATGTTGTTGTGGGAGTGAATGAGAGCAGAATATATCAGATGTCCATCAAGCAGCCGTTTTGTGATCGCACTTTTTCCTCATGGTAGTCACTTGCTCACGTAGACAAGAAGGAATACTCCGGTTGGAACTTTATTGAAGCAATATGTTAACATCCTAATAATTGATTCTGTACTTAGTTTGAAATGTTTCTTCGACCGGTAATATCACTTTTTGAAGATTTTGTCTGATATAAGGCTGACCAGAATTAGCGTTTGGATATGTACACCAAACGCGCTATCAAACGAAGGTATTTGGACATAAATAACGGACATTTTCCAACAAAACAAACATTTATTGTGGACCTGGGATTCCTGGAGTGCTTTCTGATGTAGATCATCAAAGGTAAGGGAATACTTATCATGTAATTTCTTGCTTATGTTGACGCCATCTTTGCGGCTGTGGTGTTTTTACTTTTGAGCGCCGTCTCAGATTATTGCATGCATTTCTTTTCCGTAAAAAAAATTTGAAATCTGACACAGCGGTTGCATTAAGGAGAGGTATATCTAAAATTCCATTTGTATTATCATCTACATTTATGATGAGTATTTCTGTTGAATGATGTGGCTATGCAAAATCACTTGATGTTTTTGGAAATAGTGAATCTAACGCGGCAATGTAAACTCCGATTTTAACTTTATCAAACAAAACATGCATGTATTGTGTAACATGAAGTCCTATGAGTGTCATCTGATGAAGATAATTCAAGGTTAGTGATTTATTTTATCTTTATTTCTGGTTTTTGTGAATGCTATATTTTGCTGGAAAATGGCTGTGCTTATTGTGGTTTGGTGGAGACCTAACAATCGTTTGTAGTGCTTTCGCTGAAAAGCCTATTTGAAATCGGACACTTTGGTGGGATTAACAACTAGAATAGCTTTAAAATGATATAAGACACATGTATGTTTTAGGAATTGTAATTATGAGACTTCTGTGGTTTGAATTTGGCGCCCTCTATTTTCACTGGTAGTTGTCATATCGATCCCGGTATCGGGATTGCAGCCATAACAGGTTTAATCCAGCCACCATGTCAGATTTCAAAAAGGCTTTACGGCGAAAGCAAACCATGCTATTATCTGAGGACAGCACCCCATTAACTTGTTCACGCTACCACGTACCCCTAGGGGTACCACCGCCCCCTGCTCAACTGAAACAGTGGCGCACAGAACGCAAAAATATTCTTAGAAATATTTAACCTCCACACATTAACAAGTCCAATAGCTCAAATGAAAGATAAACACCTTGTTCATCTACCCAGCAAGTCAGATTTCTAAAATGTTTTACGGCGAAAACATAGCACATATTTATGTCAAACCACCACCAAAGATACAGCTAATTTAAATAGCCATATTTGTTGAACAAAAGATGTAATCACAAAAGCAGGATTAAAATAAATATAATTCACTAACCTTTTGAAAATCTTCATCAGATGACAGTAATAGGACATGTTATACAGTACATTTATGTTTTTTTCAATAATATGCCATTTATATCCATAAATCACTGTTTACATTGACGGCCATGTTCAAAAAATGCTACTAGAATGTCCGGAGAAATTATGATAACTCTGCCAGATAACAGCAATACACATCAAACTTTGACTAAATATACATGTTCTACATATAGTTAGAAAGATACACTGCTTCTTAATACAACTGCTGTGTTACATTTATTTTTAACGTTACAGAATTCGTTCACTTGGCAATGATATGAGACGGCGCTCATAGATTAGCTATATGACTACGCTATGTTGAAGTCCACAGAAACACAAAATAACCACATAAATATTCCCTTACTTTTGATGTTCTTCGATCAGAAGTCGTGGAAGAAGTCATACTTACCAAAAACCGATTCCATTAAAGAACACCCTCTGTGTGCTGTTAGACAAGTAACTCTTTATCCACATTATAGCAAAGGGTGTAAAGCCATAACACATACGTTTTTCCAGCAGCAGACTATGATCGATAATGTCAAAAGCTGCACTGAAGTCTAACACGACAGCCCCCACAATCATTTTATTATCAATTTCTCTCAGTCATTTGTGTTGAAGTGCTGTGCTTGTTGAGTGTCCTTCCCTATAATTACCCTATAAGCTTGCTGAAATTCTGTTGTCAATTTGTTTACTGTGAAATATCATTGTACCTGGTCAAACACAATTTCTTCCAGAAGTTTACTAAGGGTTGGTAACCGGCTGATTGGTCGGCTATTTGAGCCAGTAAAGGGGGCTTTACAATTCTTGGGTAGCGGAATAACTTTAGCTTCCCTCCAGGCCTGAGGGCACATACTTTCTAGTAGGCTTAAATTGAAGATGTGGCAAAGAGGAGTGGCAATATCGTCTGCTATTATCATCAATCATTTTCCATCCAGATTGTCAGACCCCGGTGGCTTGTCATTGTTGATAGACAACAATAATTTTTTCACCTCTTCCACACTGACTTTATGGAATTCAAAAGTACAATTCTTGTCTTTCATAATTTGATCCGATATACTTGGATGTGTAGTGTCAGCGTTTGTTGCTGGCATGTCATCCCTAAGTTTGCTTATCTTGCCAAAGAAAAAGTAATTAAAGTAGTTTGCAATATCAGTGGGCTTTGTGATGAATGAGTCATCTGATTCAATGAATGAAGGAGCCAAGTTGGATTTTTTTCACAAAATGTAATTTAAGGTGCCCCAAAGCTTTTTACTATCATTCTTTATATGATTTATATTTGTTTCATAGTGTAGTTCCTTTTTCTTTTTTGTTAGTTTAGTCACATGATTTTTTAAATTTGCAGTACGTTTGCCAATCAGTTGGGCTGCCAGACTAAATTGCCAAACCTTTTGCCCCATCCCTCTCAACCATACAATTTTTCAATTCCTGATCAATCCAAGGGGATGTAAGAGTTTTTAGTCATTTTCTTAATGGGTGCATGCTTATTAGTAACTGGAATAAGTAGTTTCATGAATGCATCAAGTGCATATGGATGCTCCTCATTACACACAACAGACCAGCAAATATTATTTACATCATCAACATATGAATCACTACAAAACTTATTGTATGACCTCTTACACATTATATTAGACCCAGCCTTTGGAACTTTGGTTTTCCTAGATATGGTTATTATATTGTGCTCACTACATCCTATGGATTTGGATACTGCTTTAAAACTTCTTCGGGATTGGTGTCCATTCCACGGGACGGTTGAGCTAACGTAGGCTAATGTGATTAGCATGAGGTTGTAAGTAACAAGAATATTTCCCAGGACTTAAAAATATCTGACATTGGCAGCAACCTTAAATTCTGGTTAATCAAACTGCACTGTCCAATTTACAGAAGCTAAAACAGTGAAAGAATACCAAGCTGTTGTTTGAGGAGAGTGCACAATTTTGAACATAAAGTTATTAATAAACAAATTGGGCACATTTGGGCAGTCTTGAATTTTGAACAGAAATACAATGGTTCTTTGGCTCAGTCTAAAACTTTGCACATACACTGCTGCCATCTAGTGGCCAAAATCTAAATTGCACCTGGGATGGAATAATACATTATGGCCTTTCTCTTGCATTTCAAAGATTATGGTACAAAAAAAATACAAAAGAACGGTTGGTTTTTTCTTTGCATTATCTTTTACCAGATCTATTGTGTTATATTCTCCTACATTTCCACAATCTTCAAAGTGTTTCCTTTCAAATGGTACCAAGAATATGCACATCCTTGCGTCAGGGCCTGAGCTACAGGCAGTTAGATTTGGGTGTGTCATTTTAGGCGGAAATTGAAAAAAGGGGCGGATCCCAGTGCAGCTCTTAATTGTAGGGTAGTCAAATCTTCAGCCTGTTGTACAGATCCTATTGATGCTCTCTCTAGTGTGCTTGGTATTTTTAAACTCTCCATGTTTAAAGTAGGAATAAATAGATCTCATTGTTGTAAAAATGTGTTTGTGCTACATTTACTATCATCATATATTAAATTATTGAATTCATTTGACTTATTCAATTAAGCTATATTACTCACATTTCCCTATGGTGGAAAGAACGTGTTACTACATTACACAGACTAACATTTGCACCACACAAGCATTACAGGAGATACACATCTTTTTTAACTCAGATTGGTGATAGTTAGTATTAAAACGTATTGCCATCACCATCTCACAATTTATTGCTTAAAACAGATCAATATCTTTGGTTTAGAACCAGTGTTCATGTCATAAGCCCAAGTCCATAGTGGGACTTAGGACATAGCTGTCATTTTTAGACCACAGTGGTAAAAAAATGGTAACAACTGGTAAATTCTCACCTCCCACATGGTTATGATCGCAGCTTTATATTTAATATATTGGGTAGACAACTGTACGATTATACAGACATGTATCCTAAAAGGCACGGACCAATACCATGTGAGTTCCTATGTGTACCTCTGAAGTTACCTTATGTGTACGTTTAGGCCATTTTGTACACAAGGGAACAACACTCTACTGTAATCATACTCATATTTTTGAGAGTGTGTATATACTGTATGTTCTTGGTAACAAATAACCATTTGTTGGCACTGCTGAGACATTAATGCGTTTAAATAAATAATGAGAGCATTTCTACAAGCTGGGGGCTAGATTCTATCAGATCCACACTAGTGGACACCTGCATAGTCGTTGTTTTGGAGGTGGAACTATGTTAGGGTTATGAAATCCACTAGCATCTCCCAGCATGATATCTGAAGTGGAAATTGCCATTGGCTGCACGGGGCTACATTACCAGAACTTGGACACTGGAATGTGATAGGTAATCCACACCTCGATAAGGCTGATAGAAATCCTCATGATTTTCAATTTGAATGTCATTATTTCTATATAGCTTACACTTTCTTGTTCTGAACTTCTAACTCATGTAGGATGGGTGTGGCTTTGTGACAATGACCATACGAGCAGTCACTCACCGATTTGACAGCTCTAACGCAGTTATACCTCAAACTTGCCAAAACACCAGCTATGCAGGTGTCAGCTATCATGTGTTTATGCTTTATCTGATTACATATAGGCCTGAGCACGGCTACTTTTTAGTTGGTGTTGTCAGATAATCTGATAAATATCGACTTGATTCCGGGAAACCTTTAGCAAAGTGCATAAATGTATTCTTGCCAATAAATATGTGGCTGATCTCTGTGATGGCCACAGACATGGTGGCTAAGTAGGAAATTCGGGTTACAAACATCTACAAAGTTGTGAGTTAACTCCCAGGTGTGGTTTCATCCCAACTATGCTAACCAACATTGAGGTCAATTCCATTTATGTTCCAGTCAATTCAGAAAGTAAACCCAATTCCAAATGTTCTGGTATTGTGTACTTCCTGAATACAGTTTGTTGTATATTTACTGACGAAATGCAGTTCCGCTGTAGAAATACATTAAAAGTGTCACACTCTGACCATTATTTGCGTTATTTGTTTCTATGTTTTGTTTGGTCAGGGTGTGATATGAGTGGGCATTCTATGTTGCATGTCTAGTTAGTCTGTTTCTATGTGTTTTGACCTGATATGGTTCTCAATCAGTGGCAGGTGTTTGTTGTTGTCTCTGATTGGGAACCATATTTAGGTAGCCTGTTTTGTATTGTGGTTCGTGGGTTATTGTCTATGTGATGTTGCACGTTAGCACAGTGTTTTGTTTGTTTGTTTGTTTGTTTGTTTGTTTGTTTGTTTGTTTGTTTGTTTGTTTGTTTGTTTGTTTGTTTGTTTGTTTGTTTGTTTGTTTGTTTGTTTGTTTGTTTGTGTGTTTTGTTTGTTTGTTTGTTTTCGTGTACTTTGTTTTTTTCATCTTTAATTAAAGTATGCATTCACACCACGCTGCGCTTTGGTCTACTCAATACGACAATTGTGACAAAAAGATGTTCACTGCAACTCAGTAACAAGTAACTTACTATAAAATGACAGGATTTAAAAAAAACAGTTTTGCCATAAACACATTTAAAGTATCCTATAAGTTCAAATTAAATTGCAAGTTATGCATGCCAAGATAATTTGCAGGATGGGCCAAAAAGTACCCAAGTGCATTATGATTGACCGTAAATGTGGAAAAAGTCAAGGGGTCTGGATACTTTCCGAAGGCACTGTATATAGTGCACTAATTTTGACCAGAGCCCTACAGACCAGAGCCCCACAGACAGTCAACTCCTCTCAGGCAACTCTGGATAATGTAATTATCAGCTCCACGATGTTAAGTCATGAAATAATGATCTACAGTATCTGTGTGTGTGCATGTGCATGTGTGACAGCGGGATATTGCTCTGTTAATCTGTTGGAATAGAGAGAGAGAGAGGCGTCTGGATTGATAGGAGAGACACCTGTTTACAGTCGGACCCAATGGTGAGGCTGCCTGTATGCTGCACACACACACGCTCCATATCATCAACTTGTCATCCTGGATAAGTTAAACAGTAGGTTTTTTGACACTGGTATTTCCCATCGCTCATTCTCCTTGACAACACCAATCGAAAAGACTGTTACCTCTGTGTGTGTGTGTGTGTGTGTGTGTGTGTGTTTGTGCATGTATGTGCTGTGCTTACAAACATATATTCTGAAATAACTTAATAAGCTTGAAATAGGCACACTTTGACTCAACAACCAAAAACACATATTAGTCTAGTTTTCCTGATGAACTAGAAAATATGTAGTTGTTTCTGTTTGTTTATCAAAGTTAGCTGGCGAAATAATTCAACCTGCTTTGCATTATAACCCTCAGGTATGGCCATGTTGTTTACCCTAATAAGGGTATGTTGATGTGGTGCAGAAAAGCTGTCCCCGCCATTCATTGCTTCTGCATTGGAATTTTATTGAGCAATAAAATCATTTTAAACAATGAACCATCAACATGGTTACACACTGACAGAGATCCTATAATGATTGTGCTCTGTTGAACAGGCTTAAATGAAGATGAACACTTTAGTAACATGCTACCAGAACATGTATTTTTGAAAGCATTATAGAGAACGTAAAGTAGTATAATATTATACTGTCAAGTGAATGCCCAGCAAAGTCTGTACACATTAACCTAGAAAAAATATATAATAAAAATAATTCTTTATGAATTCATACAAGAGAGCCTGTTTCTGATAGAGAGGACGAGGTCAGGACAAAAATCTATTGAATCAATGTAGCTTTCTGGACTGAGAAAAGAAGGTCTTTTTGATTAAAGAGGCTTTATCTCATTCATTTTGCTCTCCTTGCGAAAGTGCACTGGCAATTTAAACTGTAATGTACATTCAGAAAACAATTACCCTGCTACCACTAGTGCCAAGACTCTTAGTCTGAAAGTTTAGTTGGGTGGCAATATGGCACCCTGAGGCACATTTTGGGTAGCGTACATCTGGCAGGTGTGGCAACCTTACACGGTTGGCAAAGAGGCTAGTATGTGAAATTATGTACTATTTTATCATGTGTAATTGTTCAGTTTTTATATATATATATATATATCTTTAGTATATACACTGAGTGTACAAAACATTAAGAACACCTGCTCATTCCATGACAAAGACTGACCAGGTGAATCCAGGTGAAAGCTATGATCCCTTATTCATGCCACTTGTTAAATCCACTTCAATCAGTGTAGAGGAAGGGGAGGAGACGGGTTAAGAAGGATTTTTAAGCTTTGAGACAATTGAGAAATGGATTGTGTATGTACATCATTCAGAGGGTGAATGGGCGAATCAGATTTAGGTGCCTTTGAACAGGGTATGGTAGTAGGTGCCAGACACTAAAATAGACTAAATTGTTTTTTCCCGTCATCAATCTCCACACAATACCCCATAATGACGAAGCAAAAACAGGTTTTTAGGAATGTTTGCAAATGTATCAAATAAACTGAAACATCACTTTGACATAGGTATTCAGACCCTTTACTCAGTACTTTGTTGAAGCACCTTTGGCAGTGATTACAGCCTCGAGTCTTCTTGGGTCTGACGTTACACGCTTGGCACACCTGTATTTCTCAAGCTCTGTCAGCTTGGATGGGGAGCATCACTGCTCAGCTATTTTCAGCTCTCTCCAGAGATGTTCGATCAGGTTCAAGTCTGGTCTCTGGCTTGGCCACTCAAGGACATTCAGAGACTTGTCCCGAAGCCACTCCTGCATGTGCTTAGGGTTGTTGTCATGTTGGAAGGTGACTCTTCGCCCCCAGTCTGAGGTCCTGAGTGCTCTGGAGCAGGTTTCCATCAAAGATTTCTTTGTACTTTGATCCGTTCATCTTTGAATCGATCCTGACTAGTCTCCCAGACCCTGCCACTGAAAAATATCTCCACAGCATGATGCTGCCACCACCGTGCTTCACTGTAGGGATGGTGCCCGGTTTATCCCAGATGTGAAGCATGGCATTCAGGCTACAGAATTCAATTATGGTTTCTTTAGACCAGAGAATATTCTATCCCATGGTCTCAGCGTCTTTAGGTGCCTATTGGCACACTCCAAGTGGGCTGTCATGTGCCTTTTACTGAGGAGTGGCTTCTATCTGGCCACTCCACCATAAAGGCATGGTTGGTGGAGTGCTGCAGAGATGTTTGTCCTTCTGGAAGGTTATCCCATCTCCAAAGAGGAACTCTAAAGCTCTGTCAGAGTGACCATTGGGTTCTTGGTCACCTCACTGACCAAGACCAAGGCCATTCACCCCCGATTGCTCAGTTTGGACGGGCGGCCAGCTCTAGGAAGCATCTTGGTGGTACCAAACATCTTCCATTTCAGAATGATGGAGGCCACTGTGTTCTTTGGGACCTTCACTGATGCAGAAATGTTTTGGTATCCTTCCCCAGATCTGTGCCTCGACACAACCCTCTCCCAAAGCTCTACGGACAATTCTTTCCAACTCAAAAATGTTTTTTTTTGCTCCGACATGCACTGTCAACTGTGGGACCAAATATAGACAGGTGTGTGCCTTTCCAAATCATGTCCAATCAATTGAATTCACCACAGGTGGACTCCAATCAAGTTGTAGAAACATCTCAACGATGATCAATGGAAACAGGATGCACCTGAGCTCAATTTCGAGTCTCATAGCAAAGGATCTGAATGCATACGTAAATAAGGTATTTCTGTTTTTATTGTTAATACATTTGCATCAAAAAATCAGTTTACAATGTTTTCCCTGCCTCATCATAGGGTATTGTGGCTAGATTGCTGATGATTTAAAAAAACAACATTTTTAGAATAAGACCCATTCACTTTTTCCAAATTTGGTTACGTTACAGCCTTATTCTACAATGGGTGAAAATATGTTTTCCCTCATCAATCTAAACACAGTACGCCATAATGACAAAGCAAAAACAGGTTTAGATTTTTTTGCACTTCAACAAAGTACTGAGTAAAGTGTCTGAATACTTTTTCAGTTTTGATTTTTAACAATTTGCAAAAACGTCAAACTGTTTTTTTGCCTTGTCATTATGGGGTATTGTGTGTAGATTGATGAGGGGAAAAAAACAATTGCATTTATTTTAGAATAAGGCTGTAACGTAAAAAAATGTGGTAAAATTCAAGGGGTCTAGTATTTACTGCATTTAGATTGTGTGCAAATTATATTGTCTACATTCTGTGTGTCAGCACCATTTCACCAGGTCAAATTCCTGGTACAGTATACACTATGTAAATGTATTTGACAAACAAAGGTGATTCTGATTCAGACAATTCATTAAAGGTTCACTGCAGAGATTCAAGTTAACTTATGTCAGTTAACTTATGCTGACAGTCCCCTAAATTGGGCTCTAGTATTACTTACACAAATATAAAATACGTACATTCCATATTTTATAGATTTTCCACCATTTTATAAATCTTTAGACAGCCATCCAGACCTTCCTAGGACCATGTAAAGCTCCTCTGTCGAATACATTTGTGTTTGGCTGCATCATTACATTGATATATATATATATATATATAGCATTCCATATGAAGCTGGTTGAGAGAATGCCAAGAGTGTGCAAAGCTGTCATCAAGGCAAAGGGTGGCTATTTTTAAGAATCTCAAATTTAAAATGTATTTTGATTTGTTGAACAGTTTTTTGGTTACTACATGATTCCATATGTATTATTTCATAGTACTACTACATAAATAAAATATTGCCCTCTTGCTAGATTGATGACTAAAGCCATAGCGAAACAGTGTAAAATGGCTGTTAGCTCAGCTACTTTTAATGATATAAAAGTATTTGGTTCTTCTCTTTCTGTTTTCAAAGGGCAAAATGTACATTTTAGTTGATTTCCATTCAACCATATTTTTTGTTGAAGTTGTTGTAAGACGATGAATCATACTGTTATATTGCCCAAGCCAGAACACTCAATAGGAAGTTATTTCTGAGTTTGTGTTGTTGTTTTTCTCTGGCACTGGAAATGAATATGATGGGTCAGAAGCATAACTAAAGGTTAAAAGTCAAAGAAGGGGAAGTAATCCAAGGGTCTAGCACGGAACCCAAACAGGCTGCGCGCGTGCACCATCGTGCGCACTTTTATTTGGCCCCCAACACCAAACGCGATCACGACACGCAGGTTAAAATATCAAAACAAACTCTGAACCAATGACATTAATTTGGGGATAGGTCTAAAAGCATTAAACATATATGGCAATTTAGCTAGTTAGCTTGTACTTGATAGCTAATTTGTCCTATTTAGCTAGCTTGCTGTTGCTAGCTAATTTGTCCTGGGATATAAACATTGAGTTGTTATTTTACCTGAACTGCACAAGGTCCTCTACTCCGACAAATTTATCCACACATAAAATGGCCAACCAAATCATTTCTAGTCATCTCTCCTTCTTACAGGCTTTTTTATCGTTGAACTTATTTGGTGATCGGCATCTAAACTTTCATAGTATTACCACGACTACCGGCAAAACAGTTTGTCATTCAATCACCCACGTGCGTATAACCAATTAGGAGATGGGTACCTGTACGTGGGTACCTGCTTCTATAAACCAATGAGGAGATGGGAGAGGCAGGGCTGGCAGCGCGATCTGCGTCAGAAATAGAAAGGAGTTATATTTTAGCCCTTGGCAACACAGACGCTCGTTGGTGCTCGTGAGCAGTGTGGGTGCAATAATTGAATAACATGGATTTCTACATTTATTTTGCGACACTCGCGCACGCGACGTGTCCGGTCTGGTCAGCATGTAAGGTGTTACTCATCATTCCATCCTAAGGTTTACCCTCATACGTTTACTGCCAATGGGATATTTTCTAATGAGTTCAGTGACCTTTTTCCCATAGCCTGCATAAGAGACTTTAAGCTACTGTACTGTACCTTGCTCACACATTATTACAGAAACATTTCTGAGCAATTTGTTTTTTTCTGAATTGAGTGACTGGTGGGTTGTGTCAACTATCACTGACCCCAGGCGCCTTAATTATTTTTTTCCCTCTTTAACTCTGTTGAAGATAAACATGCACCTTACAAAAAGCTAAGGTTAAAAGACAGATCTAAGGGATGGATCAAAATGTACAGCATGGTTACCTGAAGGACAATGGGACAATGCCACCCCTCATCTCTGATTCTCCGCTGGGAATGTAATATCAACAGTGTCTCCAGAGTGGCACAGCGGTCTAAGGCACTGCATTGAAGTCCTAGAGGTGTCACAACAAACCCTGGTTCGTTCCCAGGCTGTGTCACAAACGGCCGTGATCGGGAGTCCCATAAGGCGATGCACAATTGGCCCAGCGTCATCCGGGTTAGGGGAGGGTTTGGCCGGGGGGGTAGGCCTTCATTGTAAATAAGAATTTGTTCTTAACTGACTTGCCTAGTAAAATAAAGGTAAGAAAATATAGTGTTCCTATTGGCTATTTAGTGTGGTCTCAATCAAATTATCCATAGCCTTGGCTATGAAGTGTACTCAGAGAAGCACTGAGCAAAGTTATATTTCTAAGATAGCTGCTGGGATTGTGTAAATGAAACTAGGCTGCATTACACAATAAATATAGATATAGCAATAGATATTCCAACCCTGTGCACCGACCTTGCTGATAAAACAAAAAAAATGTGTATGCTGCCTAACCAATGGTTGTGCTGAATAATTGCTGAATCAGAAGGGATAGTGTTCCCCTGTGCAGTGTAGAGCCAGTGGAGGTAATTGGGATGGGAAGGAAGCCTGCTGACAGCGCAGCGAAACGTTTACACAGACTAATGGGCAGCATGGAATGTCACTAACACTGTTTGTTTAAGACAAAACTAGAGACAGAGAAAGGGTCAAATGGTACCCTATTCCCTATGTAGTGCACTTTGGTCAAAGGTAGTGCACTAAATATGGAATGGGTGCCATTTGGGAAGATACCGAGTGTGATGTTTGGTTGTAATAACGTAGGAAGGAAGTAGACTGGGGAGACTGGCCATGTCACTCGGAGATAGAGAGGTATAGGTGAGGGAGAGATTTTGTTTCGTGCCTGACTAGCATTACCACGCTACTCTGGAGAAAAGTGTCTATATACTTT
The DNA here is from genome assembly GCF_018296145.1 of Oncorhynchus tshawytscha. NCBI lineage: Eukaryota > Metazoa > Chordata > Actinopteri > Salmoniformes > Salmonidae > Oncorhynchus > Oncorhynchus tshawytscha. Next base: position 35,059,937 of record NC_056454.1, read on the forward strand.
GGGGAAGAATAGGGAATTTAACTCCAACAGTAAATACCCAGCTTGATTTTCTAGCTGGTAGAATCCTGTAGTAATAAACGTTCCTGCTCTCCGTGCCCAATATCGACTGTCTGTATCTACGTCCCAAATGGCACCCTTTCCCTTGTTTAGTGCACTACTTTGACCAGCACCCATAGGGCTTTGCATGCCACGTCTGCATAAACATTCTGAGGAGTCCTCCTGGTGCTATTAATGAAGAAACTGTGTCAGGAGCTCTTCTTAGACCTGCCATCACCTCCTCTTCAAAGCTACACTCACAGGTAGCTGGAACAGAAAATAGCACCAAGGTAAGGTACTACACACCAAATGGGCCAGTGATACCCAGTGTTGATTTTTAATTTACTGTATGTGTGGGAATAACTTTTGGCCATATGCAGAACTCCCATCTTTAGCGAACCCACACAGAATGTTTAATTTGATTATACAATCTCCATTGCATTATATAACTTGATTATGACACACCCCAGGAGCTGTGATGATCCACATACAGCATCCAATATCTAAGTTTGTTATTTAAGAAGTAAGGCCAGTGAAGATTGATCTTTTGAATCTGTGAAATGAATAGAGAAATACCAGTGCTCGCGAATGTGTGATTTTCTCATTATCTAACACAACGATGATTGGCCCTGACTGTTTTGTACGGTCCTAATTGTCCCCCAATAGACAGAGGGAGAGGATAGTAGAGGGTCCCCAATACAATCAAAGAGGAACACTCTTCAACTCTGGACTTGTCACCATGCAGCAATCAGAATTGTGCCTTTCTCCCTACTGGTTTGTGTGCGCCCTGGATTCCCTCTGTTGGTAGGAACATAGGCTTCAATAAGAACAAGGCTCATTTGTCTATCATGGTTAGCCAGATACCCAGCAAATGCTTTTACACTCTTTTTCTTTGTTCAAATGGAGATTGTTGCCTCACTTTTATATTTAAAGCTGTCATTGATTTCTATTTTTTTCAGCTTGCACTTTTGTTATGTGTGAGTGGGGTTAGTACAAGAACACAGTCTCTGTTAGAAACAAAATAAAAAGTACAATTTACTGTTCAAATAAGTGGCTGATGTAGAAAGCTTTATATATTATATTGCTGAGTGTCAGCACATTGACAGAGCAGGAAGTAGGCCTTTTCTACTTTGCATTCAGACATGTTATATTCCTGTCATTGCTCAACAAAAGTTGACTGTAATGTTTTGATGAATAAAGTGCTCATAATATGGCGGGACCGCTGTCAAAGGACATTGCATATTATCACAAACAAACTGTATTACATTTGCCTATAGTTGATTTCAAAAGGACAAATACATTTACAGATTTATTTTACAATCAGAATGAAAGTAATGAATGCCTTACATGTTCAATTTGGTTTAAAAAAAGAGGAAAAAGACAGAGACATCAACAACAGCCTCCATCATCATATAAAGCTGCAAGGGGAAGGCTGATGCTAATAACGATACTGTTCCCCTATAGAGCCCAGGCTTCCTGACTTAGGAGGTTCCTGGATGCTGCTGGTTCTGCAACACACATAAACCTGCTGGAGGGATGATACATCTGCATGAAGTTTTACTGCTCCAGCTGATTTGTGAGTGAATGGAAAAGAGCATCCATGAATTGTATTAGTGTTCTGACTGTTGTTTTCTGTCCAAATGTGACTGAGGCACACACTGTGGACAATGAACACGACAGGTCTTTGCAAATCTGCTCTGGGAATTTTTCCACCTTTTCCTCTGAATTACATTGTAACCTATTTTTGGGGGGTATGTTACTACACAGCACATTCTCCAGTGTTAAATATACACTGAGGCCTGGATTCAAGCAGATTAAGCGTTAACCAGCGATAGCCGACACCCGCTTAGCTCATGTTTTGTCGGAGGTGGAACTGTCAAATCAGTAAGCAGCTGCTCTTGTTATTATTGTCTCGAAGTCCCACCCATCACATTCACGTTAGAAGTTCAGAACGAGAAAGTGTTATTGTTACAGGTTTTGTTTTTTCCCTTTATGTTTGGAGGTTGGACTTTAGCATATATAGCTCTTTAGCACTTAGAGCGCACAGATTGGTGTCACCTCATCAGTCATTATGTGTTACACCTGTGCTGGTTGCCATGTCATTAGTGGGAAGGTGTTTCAGCTGTATTGGCCCAGGTGCTTACTAGTGGCTTTTCCAACTTTCAGTGGGTACCCACATGGGCACCCACATTTCAGAACGTTAAAATTGAAAATTGCAGAGTTACCAGCCATGACTCTATTTGTTAGTGACACAGACATGGTTTTTGTATTCATTCATTGTTTCTGTCCTGTGGCTTTCACCAAGTGAGATCCTAAGCAAATATGTTATCATTAATATTCCATTATTGAACACAATACCTACTTCATAAGGCCTTATTTTGAGAACTTTGCCCTATACAGCACAGAAGGTTGGGGGCGCCTTAATTGGGGAGAACGGGCTCGTGGTAATGACTCGAGCTGAATCATGGTTTCCAGGTATTTGATGCCATTACACCAATCAACGCTATAAATGTTACACTGAAAAATCAACACTAGGTATGACTGGCCCATCCTTGCTCATTATCCTCTCTGAACCATCCATCCCGGATCCGGTATATTTGTCATCAGCAACGCTGAAGAGCATAGCGCCACAGACAATTAATATTACTAGAAAATATTCATGAAATCACAAGAGCAATATTGCAAAACACAGCTTAGCCTTTTGTTAATCCACCTGTCATCTCAGATTTTGCAATTATGCTTTACAGCAAAAGCAATACAAGCATTTGTGTAAGTTTATCGATCGCTCGACAAAACAATAAATACACTTAGCATCAGGTAACTTGGTCACGAAAATCACAACTCACTCTGAGAGCCCCCACCTATCCACTTACGCAATGTGGTCGTTCACGCTCATTCTTCAAAATAAATGCCTGAAACTATGTCTAAAGGCTGGTGACACCTTAGGGAAGCCATAGAAAAAGGAATCTGGTTGATATCCCTTTAAATGGGCAATAGGGATGCTTAAGAACAGAGAGGTTTCAAAAACAGGGGCACTTCCTGATTGGATTTTCCTCAGGTTTTAGCCTGCAATATCAGTTCTGTTTAACTCACAAAATTTTGAGTGTTTTCTATCCTAATCTATCAATTATATGCATATTCTATCATCTGGTCCTGAGAAATAGGCCGTTTACTTTGGGAACGTTATTTTTCCAAACATAAAAATGCCACCTAGCTTCAAGAGGTTATTACAAATGCTAAGTCACTCACCCACCTTTGCACCTTGTACCAAATGGTAGGTTGAACCTCATTTGTATGTGTTCATCTACAAACTCCCTCTTTACCCCTGTAGTCTGGCCTCCTTCACCACCAGCAGTTACCATACCTGGTCTGCTATGTGGTTGCTACTTGAAGTCCCCAGTACATTCACAGTATTAGGCAAGACTGCCTTCTCTTCTTATGCACCAGAGGCATGGAATAGCCTACAATTATTGAACAAATGTGCTTCAACTAGATATGTTAGTGCCACTGAATGAATTTAAAATATTGATGGAAGACTGTTACGGAGGAGCGTAAATGCTTTTTTTTTAGGATGGATCATGTTGTGTTGTATGTTTTAATCCTGTAATGTATTGGTGTGTAGTACCTTACCTTAGTGCTATTTTCTGTTCCAGCTAACTGTGAGTGTAGCTTTGAAGAGGAGGTGATGGCAGGTCTAAGAAGAGCTCCTGACACAGTTTCTTTATTAGTAGCACCAGGAGGACTATTCAGAAAGTTCATGCATCCTAAATTGCACCCTATTCCATATGTAGTGCACTATACAGGGGATAGGGTGCCTTTTGGGATGTAGATACAGACAGTCGATATTGGGCCACGGAGTGTAGGAAAGTTTACTACAGGATTCTACCTGCTAAAATACCAAGCTGATCAAAGCCCACAGTGGGTGTTCAGTGTCAGAGTTCAATTCCCAATTCTTGACCAAAGCGTATAGACACTTTTCTCCAGAGTAGCGTGGTAATGCTAGTCAGGCACGCAACAAAAGCTCTCCCTCACCTGTACCTCTCTACCTCTGAGTGACATGGCCAGTCTCCCCAGTCTACCTCCTTCCTTCCTACCTCCAACCAAACATCACACTCTGAATGTGTCCCAAATGGCACCCATTCCCTATTTAGTGCACTACCTTTGACCAAAGAAAATGCACTACATAGGGAATAGGGTGCCATTTGACCCTTTTCTCTGTCTCTAGTTTTGTCTTTTCCAAACAGTGTTAGTGACTACTTCCTGCCCATTAGTCTGTGTAAACGTTCCACTGCGCTGTCAGCAGGCTTCCTTCCCATCCCAATTACCTCCACTGGCTCTATACTGCACAGGGGAACACTATCCCTTCTGATTCAGCAATTATCTCTGTGAAAATGTCTCCAGAGACTCCTGTCCTGAGGCTCCTTCTCTTCTGCAGCCAAGTCGTCTTTCTCTTCCTCCTCCTGCTGCCTTTTCCTCCTGCTACTTTTCCTTTCCCTCCTGCTTGGCTGTCTATATACTGACCAAAAATATAAACGCACCATGTAAAGTGTTGGTCCCATGTTTCAATGGCTGAAATAAAAGATCTCAGAAATGTTTCCATACGGACAAAAAGCTTATTTCTTTCAAATATTGTGCATAAATGTGTTTGGATTTCTTCTTTACCAAGGTAATGCATCCACCTGACAGGTCTGGCATATCAAAAAGTTGATTAAACAGCATGATTATTACACAGGTGCAACTCATGCTTGGGATAAAGTTTTTGAGGAAAAGTGAAATTGGTATGCAGGAATGTCCACCAGAGCTTTTGCAGGAGAATTGAATGTTAATTTCTCTACATCATAAGCCACCTCCAATGGTATTTTAGAGAATTTGGCAGTACGTCCAACTGGCCTCACAACCGGTGACCACATGTAACCACGCCAGCCCGGGACCTCCACATCCGGCTTCTTCACCTGCGGGATAATCTGAAACCAGCCACCCAGACAGCTGATGAAACTGAGAAGTATTTATGTCTGTAATAAAGCCCTTTTGTGGTTAAAAACTCATTCTGATTGGCTGGGCCTGGGTCCTCAGTGTGTCGGCCTGTCACCCATTTGGGTGGGCCTGTGTCCTCCCAGACCCACCCATGGCTGCACCCCTGCCCAGTCATGTCAAATCCATAGATTTATTTTAATTTACTGATTTTCCTTATATAAACTTTAACTCTGTAAAATCTTTAAAATTGTTACATGTGTTTATAGTTTTGTTCATTATATATGGAGGGGTCTTTAATTAATTTAATTTAATATTCACCTCCTTCTCCGAAGGCTCCATCACTAGGCCTCCTGGTCTGTTATCTTCCTGGAGGCTCCTTCACTAGCTCCTCCTCCTCGCTGTTATCTTTCCGAAAGCTCCTTCACTAGTGCCTCCTCCTCCTTCTCTCTGTTATCTTTCCGAAGGCTCCTTCACTAGTGCCTCCTCCTCCACTGTTATCTTTCCGAAAGCTCCTTCACTAGTGCCTCCTCCTTCTCTCTGTTATCTTTCCAAAGGCTCCTTCACTAGAGCCTCCTCCTCCATCTCTCTGTTATCTTTCCAAAGGCTCCTTCACTAGTGCCTCCTCCTCCTTCTCTCTGTTATCTTTCCAAAGGCTCCTTCACTAGTGCCTCCTCCTCCTTCATCTTTCCAGAGGCTCCTTCACTAGTGCCTCCTCCTCCTCCTCTCTGTTATCTTTCCAGAGGCTCCTTCACTAGTGCCTCTTCCTCCTCCTCAAATCAAATCGAATCAAATCAAATTTTATTTGTCACATACACATGGTTAGCAGATGTTAATGCGAGTGTAGCGAAATGCTTGTGCTTCTAGTTCCGACAATGCAGTAATAACGAGCAAGTAATCTAACTAACAATTCCAAAAAAAAAAAAACTACTGTCATACACAGTGTAAGGGGATAAAGAATATGTACATAAGGATATATGAATGAGTGATGGTACAGAGCAGCATAGGCAAGATACAGTAGATGATATCGAGTACAGTATATACATATGAGATAAGTATGTAAACCAAGTGGCATAGTTAAAGTGGCTAGTGATACATGTATTACATAAGGATGCAGTCGATGATATAGAGTACAGTATCAACGTATGCATATGAGATGAACAATGTAGGGTAAGTAACATTATATAAGGTAGTATTGTTTAAAGTGGCTAGTGATATATTTACATAATTTCCCATCAATTCCCATGATTAAAGTGGCTGGAGTAGAGTCAGTGTCATTGACAGTGTGTTGGCAGTAGCCACTCAATGTTAGTGGTGGCTGTTTAACAGTCTGATGGCCTTGAGATAGAAGCTGTTTTTCAGTCTCTCGGTCCCAGCTTTGATGCACCTGTACTGACCTCGCCTTCTGGATGGCAGCGGGGTGAACAGGCAGTGGCTCGGGTGGTTGATGTCCTTGATGATCTTTATGGCCTTCCTGTAGCATCGGGTGGTGTAGGTGTCCTGGAGGGCAGGTAGTTTGCCCCCGGTGATGCGTTGTGCAGACCTCACTACCCTCTGGAGAGCCTTACGGTTGAGGGCGGTGCAGTTGCCATACCAGGCGGTGATACAGCCCGCCAGGATGCTCTCGATTGTGCATCTGTAGAAGTTTGTGTAGAAGTTTTGTGCATCTGTAGAAGTTCCTCTCTGTTATCTTTCCAGAGGCTCCTTCACTAGCGCCTCTTCCTCCTGCTCTCTTCTGTTTCCAGGGGGTTCTTCATTAGCGCCTCCTCCTGCTCTGTTATCTTTCCGAAGGCTCCTTCACTAGTGCCTCCTCCTCCTTCTCTCTGTTATCTTTCCAAAGGCTCCTTCACTAGTGTCTCCTCCTACTGCTCTCTGTTATCTTTCCAAAGGTTCCTTCACTAGTGCCTCCTCCTCCTCCTTCTCTCTGTTATCTTTCCAGAGGCTCCTTCACTAGTGCCTCCTCCTCCTTCTCTCTTATCTTTCCAGAGGCTCCTTCACTAGTGCCTCCTCCTACTGCTCTGTTATCTTTCAGAAGGCTCCTTCACTAGTACCTCCTCCTCCTACTGCTCTCTGTTATCTTTCAGAAGGCTCCTTCACTAGTGCCTCCTCCTACTGCTCTCTGTTATCTTTCAGAAGGCTCCTTCACTAGTGCCTCTTCCTCCTGCTCTCTTCTGTTTCCAGGGGGTTCTTCATTAGCGCCTCCCCGTGCTCTGTTATCTTTCCGGAGGCTCCTTCACTAGTGCCTTGTCCTTCTCTCTGTTATTTTCCTGAGGTTCCTTCACTAGTGCCTCTCCCTACTGCTCTCTGTTATCTTTCCGGAGGGTACTTCAGTTGGAGTAGTAGTTGGACAGAGGCCAGGTTTGGAGAAAATTCTAATTTTATTAATCACGTGCTTTGTAAAGATCAGGTGTAGACTAACAGTCAAATGCTTACTTACGGGCATTTCTCAACAATGCAGACAGAGAGAGAAAATAAAGAAATAATAATAAATACACTGAGCAATGTATCAAGTGTTTTCAGGGTCCTGGGGATGAAATGCTGACCATAAAATCCAGTTTTTGTTTAGAGGGGGAGCAAGAGTTGGACATGGTGGATGACGGATGGGATTCTACTGCATTTTAAAATGTAACTATATATACAGTATATAGTCTATTAGTTCTTTGGTCTGAAGTAGTGCCCTATATGGGGAATATTGTACCATTTGTACCACCATCACTAAGGCAAAGTGGTTGAAGTGAAGTCATTATACAAGCACAAGCTGGTTCAAATAACGTAATTAGTACATTATATTTTATTTAAAAATACCAATTTCTGCCTGCTGGATACTACCCCACCAGTATCCTTGTTGTAGATGTATTCCTCTTATGACTTACCATGTATCAAAGGAAGAAGGAGAGAAGGATTGTTGATTGAAAGATCATAAATATATCTTGACACCACAGGAGGTTGGTGGCACCTTAATCTGGGAGGACGGGCTGTGTTAATGACTTGAGTGGAATGGTATCAAATACATCAATGCATGGGTTGATGCCATTCCATTAGCTCCGTTCCAGCCATTATTATGAGCCGTCCTCCTCTCAGCAGCCTCCACTGCTTGACACCTCTTATTTATTGTAATGGGAAAATAAAGGAGAGGATAGGGGAAGAAATACTGTGCACTTTTCAAATGTCTTTCAGCACTTGTCATAATCAAAGCTTCTGTTCAGACAGATGACACCAAACCCACATTTAATCCAATTTACGGATCTACAGATACTAATCCATCATCTCAGAGAGCTGTAGCCATTGACATTGTTGATGGTTAGGGAAACGGTTGTTGTGCTATTTAAAGAAGGTTATAGGGGGAAATTGTTCAGCCAGGCAATTGATCTCAATTGCTCACCAAGTTGAACTGACATTGACTTTGAAACAATATCTGAGTTCCGAATGGCACCATATTCCCTAAATGATGCACTACTTTTGACCAGAGCCCTGTTGTCAAAAGTAATGCACTTTATATAAGGAATAGGGTGTCATTCAGGACGTAGACAGTTTCTGAGGTTAGCTGACATAACAGAATGGAGCTATACGTAGCCATACCATGCATCAACAGATTCTTATTGGGTTGGGAACAATGGACACAAAATGTACAGTATGTAGTAGACATGTACATCTGTTTATCTGTTCCTTTAAAGTGTTTTATGGAAAGCGTAAATTACAAATTTGGCTAGATGTACTGTATTTGGTGCTATCTGTTAGCATAGGACTAAACCTTGTTAAGCACTAATCTCGTTTCATAAATAAGCTAACGATTACCCAACATTTTGGAGCACAGTAGACGTTTTCATTTCTCCAAACTCCCTATTCCATTTCAGTAATACTTTACTTGGATAATCCATTATTCTGTAGATGCTTTGCAGGAGGGGACTGCAACAGGTCGTTCATGAGCTACTGTACCAGTGGTAGATCGCAGCCCACCTATGAAATTATTCTGAAAATCTATGCAATGTTCATGTGTTCCACCACAAACTGTCATGAACAAATCTAACAAGTATCAGACACCACCAGCTCCCAGCTACTACCTAATCGACTCAACTTGACATTATCCCACCTCTGGTAAGCCACTGTTGACTGGATTAAAATGCCAAACCTAACACAATATCTGCTAATTCATGTCCAGCAATACTGCCCCTGTCTGTCTGTGTGTTGCGTGCATTTGACTATTACTTTGTGTGTAGCCAGTTGAGGTGATAACCGTCTTGTGGGTAGACAGAAAGACTTTCCCCAAAAAGCTCAATTAAATGTTTACTGCAAAGTAGGCTTAACTGACAGAACTACAGTACCAGTCAAAGTTTGGACACACCTACTCTTTGCAGAGCCCCACCTGTTCTGAGCCCCACATTACCAATTTTTATTTGTTTTTAAATGTGGGGGGGCTTGCCTGTTTAGCATATTATTTTTGCATTAATAAGGGTCACATATCGGTTTGCAAACAATGTGAAAATAAGATATCTCATTGAGTTAATGAAGCCTCATACAAACACGGTCTCTTTTTTGTTTTGTTGAGTAAGGCAGAGCCAAAATGCAGGCGTTTCAGAACTAGCTCGGTGCCTTCTGTGGTGGTGGGGCAAGCCAGCAGAAAATATGGCGTGTTGCGCCGTGATTGGCTAAGTGTTCTGTCACTCATGGGTAAACCACGTCACCACTAAGTCTAAGAGGAGACCTCAAATTCTAGCCCTTTGGGTGGTGCCATTGAGTTACATTAGAAATGCCCATCCAAGAAGGCTCAAGGTCACTGGCCACAGATAAAATGCCATCAAATCACGTTATATGTACAGTAGCTTTGATCAGACTTTCAAAATCTTAGCTAGCAGTCATCATCATGAATCAAGTAGACAATCTCCTGGCAAATCCCTTTTAATCCTTGTCATATGAAGAGAAATAATTAAGAAAAATTATAGATTAAACGAATCGGTGCTCTTCGGTCATTGGACATAAACATTACACAACAAGTTGGAAATCACAAATTCAACGAGTGGTTTGGAAGGAATCAGTGACAGTGGCTGTATGGTCCCAAATCTGGGAGGCTCTTTTCCAAGTTTAAAATGATAAACGTTCAACATTGGCCATGCTGTCAATGAAGCATGATTTGTGCCTCTGGAAACTGTTCACTTGGAACTGCAAAAACTTTACTTCAGTGAGTTCAAGACAACTCGGTAGACAGGAATAAACGTTTTGAATGGTCATCAAATCAAATCAAATGTATTTATATAGCCCCAGCTGATATCTCCAAGTGCTGTACAGAAACCCAGCCTAAAACCCCAAACAGCAAGCAATGCAGGTGTAGAAGCACAGTGGCTAGGAAAAACTCCCTAGAAAGGCCAAAACCCAGGAAAAAACCTAGAGAGGAACGAGGCTATGAGGGGTGGCCAGTCCTCTGGCTGTGCCGGGTGGAGATTATAACAGAACATGGCCAAGATGTTTAAATGTTCATAAATGACCAGCATGGTCAAATAATAATAATCACAGTAGTTGTCGAAGGTGCAGCCAGTCAGCACCTCAGGAGTAAATGTCAGTTGGCTTTTCATAGCCGATCATTAAGAGTATCTCTACCGCTCCTGCTGTCTCTAGAGAGTTGAAAACGGTAGGTCTGGGATGGTCATCAAATCACGTCCGGTGAACAGGTCAGGGTTCCATAGCCGCAGGCAGAACAGTTGAAACTGCAGCAGCAGCACGGCCAGGTGGACTGGGGACAGCAAGGAGTCATCATGCCAGGTAGTCCTGAGGCATGGTTCTAGGGCTCTGGTCCTCCGAGAGAAAGAAAGAGAGAATTAGAGAGCATACTTAAATTCACACAGGACACCGGATAAGACAGGAGAAGTACTCCAGATATACCAGACTGACCCTAGCCCCCCGACACAAACTACTGCAACATAAATACGGAGGCTGAGACAGGAGGGGTCAGGACACACTGTGGCCCAATCTGATGATACCCCCGGACAGGGCCAAACAGGCAGGATATAACCCCACCCACTTTCCCAAAGCACAGCCCACACACCACTGGTGGGATATCTTCAACCACCAACGTACCATCCTGAGACAAGGCCGAGTATAGCCCACAAAGATCTCCGCCACGGCACAACCCACGGGGGGGGTTGCCTTTTGCACACAATGTATATAGACTCTTTTTTTCTCCTGTGTTATTGACTTGTTAATTGTTTACTCCATGTGTAACTCTGTGTTGTCTGTTCACACTGCTATGCTTTATCTTGGCCAGGTCGCAGCTGCAAATGAGAACTTGTTCTCAACTAGCCTACCTGGTTAAATAAAGGTGAAAAAAAAAACCCAGACAGGAAGATCACGTCAGTTACTCAATCCACTCAAGTGACGCACCCTTCCTAGGGATGGCATGGAAGAGCACCAGTAAGCATCATCGAACTCGGAATTGTAAACCCGGCCTCCAGTTATGTTGAAAGCATCATAAATCCAGAGAATGCCAGACTTTGATGACAAAATTTGCCCACAAAGGACCGCCGCGCCACCTTCCTGTTTAAGTGAGCACAGCACAACAAGGTGAGTCCAAAAATGTTTTGCATGCTGCTGCATAAATTATGTAGTATGCCAGGGAAATATGTATACTGTAGCTAAGAAAGTAATATTAAGTTAATATTGTGTAGTAAGATGTCAGTAGCCCATGTGCCTCACCCTAATAATTTGGTCTATTTTGCCCTCTTAATTTTGCCTACTGTTCTGACTTGGTGGTGCACATGTAGACTATAACCTGTTTTTAAGGAAACGTAAACATTGAATATTCTATGAGCTTTCATTGTTTGCTTACAGTTCACGTTGGAAGTTTACATACACTTAAGTTGGAGTCATTTAAACTCGTTTTTCAACCACTCCACACATTTCTTGTTAACAAATTAGAATTTTGGCAAGTCAGACACAAGTCATTTTTGACACAAGTAATTTTTTCAACAATTGTTTACAGACAGATTATTTCACTTATAATTCCCTGCATCACAATTCCAGTGGGTCGGAAGTTAACATACACTAAGTTGACTGTGCCTAAACAGTTTGGAAAATTCAGGAAACTGATGTCATGGCTTTAGAAGCTTCTGATAGGCTAATTGACATATTATGAGTTAATTGGAGGTGTACCTGTGGATGTATTTCCAGGCCTTCCTTCAAACTCAGTGCCTCTTTGCTGGACATCATGGGAAAATCAAAAAAATTGTAGACCTCCACAAGTTTGGTTCATCCTTGGGAGCAATTTCCAAATGCCTGAAGGTACCACATTCATCAGTGAAAACAATAGTATGCAAGTATAAACACAATGGGACCATGCAGCCATCATATCGCTCAGGAAGATGAACGTGCTTTGAGTGTGAAAAGTCCAAATCAATCCCAGAACAGCAGCAAAGGACCTCGTGAAGATGCTGGAGGAAACAGGTACAAAAGTATCTATAACCACAGTAAACAAGTCCCAAATCGACAAAACCTGAAAGGCTAGGAAGAAGCCACTGCTCCAAAACCGCCATAAAAAAGCCAGACTACGGTTTGCAATTGCACATGGGGACAAAGATCGTACTTTTTGGAGAAATGTCCTCTGGTCTGATGGAACAAAAAGATAACTATTTGGCCGTAATGACCATCGTTATGTTTGGATGAAAAAGGGGGAGGCTTGCAAGCCGAAAACACCATCCCAACCGACCCAAGTTAAACAATTTAAAGGCAATGCTACCAAATACTAATTGAGTGCATGTAAACTTCTGACCCACTGGGAATGTGATGAAAAAAATAAAAGCTGAAATAAATCATTTTCTCTACTATCATTCAGACATTTCACTTTCTTAAAATAAAGTGGTGATCCTATCTGAACAAAACCAGGGAATTTTTACTTGGATTAAATGTCAGGAATTGCGAAAAACTGAGTTTAAATGTATTTGGCAAAGGTGTATGTAAACTTCCGACTTCCGACAACTGTATTTGCCCACTTTTATTTATCCTATGGTTCTGACATGGTATAAAGGGAGAACACTGTAAGAACGGCTCATGTTCTGAATCTTGTCGCTGTACATTTCAAAAGTGCTAAACAAATAGCTATATTGTCCATCCTAGCTCGCTCATTAATATCTTTAACGATAGCCTCTTATCCGCTTGTCGTCCCCTTGTGCCATAATTTGTACATCTCAATTGTCATTAGAAACCACATTTGTTTAAGAAAGTAAGCCATATCAGCTATGTTTTTTTAAAAGGCAGTAAATGAGGCTGAATGAACTGTTTTGCTGCCAGACAAGGCTCCGCTGATAGCCAGGTGTAGCAGTGGTAAGATGTTGGGACTGCTGTTAGGACAGCTTTATGTAGGCCCTAAAATTTTGTGGGCACAGATTGTCACCGTTATAGTGCAAATAATGTATTGGTTAGTGTTGTGTAGTGGCTTTGCTGGCAATACATGCTAAAATCGCCACTGGAATTAACACATATGGAATTAAGTAGTGACCAAAAAAGTGTTAAACATATCAAAATCCATTTTATATTTGAGATTCTTCAAAGTAGCTGCCCTTTGCCTTGATGACAGCTTTGCACACTGTTGGCATTCTCTCAACCATCTTCACCTGGAATGGTTTTCCAATAGTCTTGAAGTCAATTTGTCAAAGACTTCAGCCACCCTCGTCATAGACTGTTCTCTCTGCTACCTCACGACAAGCACCAAGTCTAGGTCTAAGAGGCTTCTAAACATCTTCTACCCCCAAGCCATAAGACTCCTGAACAGCTAATCAAATGGCTACCTTGACTATTTGCACTTATACCAGGAATATTGACAGAAAACAAATCTCTTGAACACCAACGACTCGTAGAAGAGTTGCAGGGTAGAAGAGAAGAACGTACCAATTTGAAAGCTATAAAAACAATTGTTCTTACGCAACATTTCATTTTTTGAAAGTTGCTCTCATGCTAGAATAAGGTTAGAGACCCCTGATCTACAGACTATATACCAACCCTAACCCTATCCCTAACCTTAACTCTTATCCTAACCCTAAACTTAACCCTGACCCTTGTTCTAAACCTAGTCCTAAACATAACCTTATTAAGCAATTGCATATCAATATATATTTTGTTGCTAGAATTTCCATCTGTAGATGTAGAGCATCTACAGATGGACTATTCTGACTATCCAAATAAAGTGTTACTCCCATTTCCCTACTGTGTTTCTTTGGAAGTTACATTTTTAGAAAATAGGCCAAATACTGTATATTTGGTTCTTGTATCATAAATAACTGGCTGAAGTTGTTTAGTAACCTGTAAGCACAGTAAACATTTGTCACTTCTCCAAACTGTTCTACTTATCCATTTCCCCTTCTGAATCTATTGTGTTTAAGTGAGTTTGTCTGAAGATAAACTGTGAATCCTCAGCAAACCTGCTGTGTATACCTGTCTCAGCTCTGTCTTTCTCTCTCTCTGCACAATACATATCCTTTGTTTGCATCTAACATTCCAATTCCCTCAGAAAATTGCTGCTCCAATTTAAAATACGAACACTGAAAAAAATTCCGGTACTTTTCCGCTAAAAGCATTTTGGCATTGTTGCCTTCTGTTAAACTGGAATAGAAAATTGGATAATTCAGTTTAATATAAAAGCAGGGGAAAGAATAGGTTGGCTCCAGCTTGAAACAATCTACTCAGTCATCAATTTTAGTTAAAGAAGTTTCTTACTTCAATGAAGAAATTACTGTCGGAGGAATGCAGTGTCGATGGAGAGAAAGAGAGAGCGAGAGAGTGAAAAATGTGAAAAGGGGAATGAGTTTTTTTATTTATTTTCTTATTTCACCTTTATTTAACCAGGTAGGCTAGTTGAGAACAAGTTCTCATTTACAACTGCGACCTGGCCAAGATAAAGGAAAGCAGTGCTACACAAACAGCAACGCAGAGTTAAATGGAATAAACAAGTCAACACAATACAATCAAATCAAATCAAATCAAATCAAATTTTATTTGTCACATACACATGGTTAGCAGATGTTAATGCGAGTGTAGCGAAATGCTTGTGCTTCTAGTTCCGAAAATGCAGTAATAACGAGCAAGTAATCTAACTAACAATTCCAAAAAAAACTACTGTCATACACAGTGTAAGGGGAAGGGGTACAGTAAGAATAAATGATAGTCTATATACAGCGTGTGCAAATGGCATGAGGAGGTATGGCAATAAATAGGCCATAGTAGCAGAGTGATAGATGAGCAGATGATGATGAGCAGATTATGTTGTGTAAGTAGTGATACTGGAGTGCAAAAGAGCAGCAAAGTAAATAAAAACAATATGGGGATGAGCTTGGTAGATTGGGTGGGCTATTTACAGATGGACTATGTACAGCTGCAGCGATTGGTTAGCTGCTCAGATAGCTGATGTTTAAAGTTAGTGAGGGAAATATAAGTCTCCATCTTCAGTGATTTTTGCAATTCGTTCCAGTCACTGGCAGCAGAGAACTGGAAGGAAAGGCAGACAAAGCAGGTGTTGGCTTTGAAGGATGACCAGTGAGATATACCTGCTGGAGCGCGTGCTATGGGTGGGTGTTGTTATCGTGACCAGTGAGATGAGATAAGGCAGAGCTTTACCTAGCATAGACTTGTAGATGACCTGGAGCCAGTGGGTCTGGCGACAAATATGTAGCGAGGGCCAGCCGAGTAGAACATACAGGTCGCAAGTGGTGGGTGATATAAGGCGCTTTGGTAACAAAACGGATGGCACTGTGATAGACTGCATCCAATTTGCTGAGTAGAGTATTGGAAGCTATTTCGTAGATGACATCGCCGAAGTCGAGGATCAATAGGATAGTCCGTTTTACTAGGGTAAGTTTGACGGCGTGAGTGAAGGATGCTTTGTTGCGAAATAGGAAGCCGATTCTAGATTTGATTTTGGATTGGAGATGTTTGATATGAGTCTGGAAGGAGAGTTTACAGTCTAGCCAGACACCTAGGTATTTGTAGTCGTCCACATATTCTAGGTCAGAAACGTCCAGAGTAATGATACTAATCGGGCGGGCGGGTGTGGACAGCGAACGGTTGAAAAGCATGCATTTGGTTTTGCTAGCATTTAAGAGCAGTTGGAGGCCACGGAAGGAGTGTTGTATGGCATTGAAGCTCGTTGGAGGTCTGTTAACACAGTGTCCAAAGAAGAGCCAGATGTATACAGAATGGTGTCCTCTGCGTAGATGTGGATCAGGGAATCACCTGCAGCAAGAGCGACATCGTGTATATATACAGAGAAAAGAGTTGGCCCGAGAATTGAACACTGTGGTAGCCCCATACAGACTGCCAGAGGTCCGGACAACAGGCCCTCCGATTTGACACACTGAACTCTATCTGCGAAGTAGTTGGTGAACCAGGCGAGGCAGTCATTTGAGAAACCAAGGCTATTGAGTCTGCCAATAAGAATACAATGATTGACAGAGTCAAAAGCCTTTGCCAGGTCGATGAAGACTGCTGCACAGTACTGTCTTTTATCGATGGCGGTTATGATATCGTTTAGTACCTTGAGCGTGGCAGAGGTGCACCCGTGACCAGCTCAGAAACTGGATTGCACAGCAGAGAAGGTACAGTGGGATTCGAAATGGTCAGTGATCTGTTTATTAACTTGGTTTCAAAAGCTTTAGAAAGGCAGGGCAGGATGGATATAGGTCTATAACAGTTTGGGTGTAGAGTCTCACCCGCTTTGAAGAGGGGGATGACCGTGGCAGCTTTCCAATCTTTAGGGATCTCGGGCGAAATGAAAGAGAGATTGAACAGACTGGTAATAGGGGTTGCAACAATGGCGGAGGATAATTTTAGAAAGAGAGGGTCCAGATTGTCCAGCCCAGCTGATTTGTACAGGTCAATGTTTTGCAGCTCTTTCAGAACATCTGCGAGCTGGATTTGGGTGAAGGAGAATCATCTGCTCATCATCATCTGCTCATCTATCACTCCATTGTTAATCTGCTAAATTGTAATTACTTTGCTTCTATGGCCTATTTATTGCCATACCTCCTCATGCCATTTGCACACACTGTGTATAGACTTTTTTTCTATTGTGTTATTGACTGTACGCTTGTTTATTCCATGTGACTCTGTGTTGCTGTTTGTGTCGCACTGCTTTGCTTTATCTTGGCCAGGTCGCAGTTGTAAATGAGAACTTGTTCTCAACTAGCCTACCTGGTTAAATAAAGGTGAAATATATATGTTTTTATAAATAAAGAAACATATCATTCTATAAATGGAAAGCTCTTGTGTGTTACTGTCGACAAATTTGTCCTGCCTCTGATTTTAAATGTTATCTTCTTCTCAATACAAATAGGTTCCACGTTATATGCAGTGGACTATCCAAATCAAGTGTTATTGACATATTCAATGTGATTCAGACGAGAGACTTGTATTAGACCCAGTGAAAAGGCTGTTCCTGTTCCAGCACAGTGTGTTCTTCTTAACATGGGTTTGGAGTAAGTAACAAGCTCAGCATTCTCTTTTGTTGCCTAAATCATGAAATGAAACTTACACTCTAAATGTTCATCCCAAATGGCACCCTATTCCATTTATAGTGCACTACTTATGACAAGAGCCCTATAGGGAGTGGGATGCCATTTGGGATTAAAGCCTGCTTGGCAGAGTGCATGCTAAATGGGGATAGCACAGTAAAGCTGATTATTTTGTTAGAAAGTTATCTCCCTGTAGATTCCAGCTAAGCTCTGTAGGATCTCGGACATCAGGGTGCACTGATGCATGTAACACACAAGGCACTTGACTATCTGTCAGTGCCTTAGCTTATGATGCATGAGCAGAGAGGGAGTTCAATTCCATCATGGGAAGAGGACCCTGGTGAAACTGTAATATTGCTATGGGCCTGGTCAACAATAGGGCACTATAAAGGGAATAGGGTGCCATTTGGGATTCAATCAGGCAGTTCAATTCCATCATGGAAGGATAACCTTCCACTTATGGGGAATTACACATGGTAAAACTGAAAAAGATAAAGTGGAGCAGATTAAACGTCTCCAGTCAGTCCAAGACTGTACCAATCATAGAAATAGAGGGAATCATTATTTTTCTATGGTACGAAGGAGGGACATAGGACCTTGATCATTCAATGCATGTTCTAAATGTGTTCTAGATTTCCTCACAAAAAAGCTGTTTCAATGATAATTTTGACCACATTAACGGAAAATATTCGTTAACAACCTGAAATGAAAACTAATGACTATAACGATAACGAGGTGCCATGAAAAAAATAACTGTTGTCACACCCTGATCTGTTTCACCTGTCCCAGTGATTGTCTCCACTCCCTCCAGGTGTCACTTATTTTTCCAGTGTATTTATCCCTCTTGTTTCCTGTCTCTCTATGCCAGCTCGTTTTGTATGTTTCCTAGTAAACCAGTGGTTTTCGTGTTCTTCTGCTTTTTGCATTTCTCCTTTTTCTAGTCCTCCTGGTTTTGACCATTGCCTGTTTCTGGACTTTGTACCCGCCTACCTGACCATTCTCCCTGCATTGACCAGGAGCCTGTCTGCCACTCTGTACCTCCTGGATTTGAGCATTTGCCTGTCCACGACCATTCCATTGCCTACTCCTTTTGGATTAAAAAACATTGTTAGACTCCAACCATCTGCCTCCCGTGTCTGCATCTGTGTCTCGCCTTGTGTCATCATAACTGTAACAAATTATTTTAGTTGACTAAAATGTGACGACACTAGAATTCCACGTGAGACTAATGGACATTCAATGTTAAGCTCCTTTTCATCTGTTTTGTCCAATCGTATGCATGCATACCTTACAATATTTAATGCAATCCTCTCATTGGTAAAATTAAACATCTTTCAGTTCCACTGTCTGATTGAGCTGATCTGTCCCGGCTCTTCCACACAGCTCCTGGGTGGTCACTCCAGTCACTCGTCAATATTTTGAACTGATTGGCAAGCCAGGGCACATCAATTGTAATTACTCTCAAAGAAAATCCTGTTTTTCAGGTAACTTACTGTCAAACAAAAAATCCGTATGTTACCAGAAATCCTCAATGTTGGTTTAAAAGTATATTACTGTAAAGTTTGCAGTAAAGATTTTTTTCTCAAGTGTATCAGCTTTCATAGGAACATTACTTGCCCATTACTTTCTCCAATTGCAGTGTATGATATTCCATTTAAGCTCTGAGTCTGTCTTTTTATAAACTGTAAAGAACAGTTTTTGTAAAAATTACAATAAGCCTAGGATCGTGTAAAGAGTCACATTTACCATGTCTGCATTAATATGGAGGAATGAAAAATATCTCTCTTTCATGTACTAGTGGTATGTGGCTAAGCTGTAAATGTTGACTCAATAGTAAACTTTGTGATTTTTGGCAAAAAGGTAGATAGATGCATACATTCTGAAATATATAGATACGGAGCCACCCCATATTTGGCCCCTGGGGGTGTGGCTCAGTCAATGTCTCTATCAAGTTGAGAGTATAATCTTTCAGAGGCAATTGGAACTGAGTTGGTAGCCCATATCGTTCCAAAGTTAGAGCTAAAAGTCTGACACAGGCGCCCATATTGCCTGTATCTCCCATATCGGTGGACATTTTAGGTCGTACCGGTATGTCAAAGTTGCTCAAACGCCAATGTCTTAGCCTCTGAGTATCACGGAAACACAACATTTCCAATAAACAAGACAAATATTCATAAATTGCTATGGATGAAATTGATAAAAAATATCTGAACAAAACATGAAAAATATATGGCAAATATGCCTAGAAATGTGTGATTAAAAAAAATCTAACAATATACTGTACATATACAGTACCAGTCAAAGGTTTGGACACACCTACTAAGGGTTTTTCTTTATTTTTACTATTTTCTACATTCTATTCTTACTATTTTCTATAGAATAATAGCGAAGACATCAAAACTATGGAATAACACAATTGGAAACATGTAGTTACCAAAAAAGTGTTAAAAAAATCCAAATCTTTTTATATTTGAAAGTCTTCAAAGTAGACACACTTTGCCTTGATGACAGCTTTGCCCACAACTGTTATATAGGAATGAGGTCAGGGCTTTGTTTGATGGCCACTCCAATTCCTTGACTTTGTTGTCCTTAAACCATTTTGCCACAACTTTGGAAGTATGCTTGGCGTTATTGTCCATTTGGAAGACCCATTTGCGACCAAGCTTTAACTTCCTGACTGATGTCTTCAGATGTTGCTTCAATATATCCACATAATTTTCTTGCCTCATGATGCCATCTATTTTGTGAAGTGCACCAGTCCCTCCCTGCAGCAAAGCACCCCCACAACATGATGCTGCCACCCCCGTGCTTCACGGTTGGGATGGTGTTCATTTCTAAGCTGTTTGAAGGCACAGTCAACTTAGTGTATGTTAACTTCCGACCCACTGGAATTGTGATACAGTGAAATAATCAGTCTGTAAACAATTGTTGGACAAATTGCTTGTGCAATGCACACAGTCGATGTCCTAACCGACTTGCCAAAACTATAGTTTGTTTCCAAAAAATTTGTGGAGTGGTTGAAAAACAAAGTTTTAATGACTCCAACCTAAGTGTATGTAAACTTCCGACTTCAACTGTATATATATAAATAATGACCCGTTTTAGGACGCTAGGCATATGTCACTAATTCACAGGAGACCCATTTGAAAGTATTGTTATAATTTTTTTAGCTAAATATATTTTGGGGCTGAAATGCCTTCTGGAACATGTGAACTTACATGTGCCTTAATAACAAAATGATATGCCATGGAAAATGACTGGAGCCTTCCCGCTAGCCATGATTGGCTAAGATCATGGATGGGCTGGACATGTTGAGAGATGAGTTTGGATTGGTCTGCCATGTAGCGTGCTTCTGTCTATAACGTGAGATGCTCAGTATGTGTATATAATCATTGCTACCACGTCTTTTTTGAAAGATATAACATTTACCATGGAGAAGGGCAAAAGTTTTGTTACTGCAACATTGCTGCTTTCTGCACATGGTCAGTGAGAACCAGAGTGAATTAACACAACACAGGCCAAACAAGCTGTATAAACAAAACAGAGTTAAAGGGCTCCTGTCCAGTTCTTGAGTTTTCCCTGTTAAAACTATCAATGTTTCCTTTTACTGTGGCAATTGTGATCAAATCAACACAATCTTAGCCACTTTCAATGCAACATACCGAACAAAACAAACTATGCAAGAGATGTTTTTGTGGGCAGAACGCATTGGAGAAGGATTCCATTGCAATGACCTGCACTACTCAGCCCGTACAACCCGTACTTTACATAGACCGCATAAAAAAAATCAGAGCTTCAGTAGGCCTATATGCAAATAGACCATTGCCATACAGTGCCTTGCGAAAGTATTCGGCCCCCTTGAACTTTGCGACCTTTTGCCACATTTCAGGCTTCAAACATAAAGATATAAAACTGTATTTTTTTTTGAAGAATCAACAACAAGTGGGACACAATCATGAAGTGGAACGACATTTATTGGATATTTCAAACTTTTTTAACAAATCAAAAACTGAAAAATTTGGCATGCAAAATTATATAATATGGGGATGAGGTAGTTGGGTGTGCTATTTACAGATCGGCTGTGTACAGGTACAGTTAGTGAGTTATTAGCCCAGTTATAGATCATTTGTAGTCAGCAATAGGGGAGTGATTGCTTCCAACAAGAGCACAAAACTTGTACATTTGTAGACATCTTTGATGTCACAGGAAAATAACTTTTGTTTGTCTTAAAGGGGCAGTGTGTAGTATAATTAGTTTTATTCATTGTAATAATGGTTTGGGAATATTATTTATTTTTACATTTGTAAAGTGTTTTCCTGCATCAAACAACACAACTTTTTCAGTCACCTTCTTGTCAAAGGACAAGTGGATAAACAGGTCAATGTCAAGCCCTGCATGTTTTCTTTTAAAGTCTCATGGAATGTATGCCTGTCACGCCCTGACCTTAGAGCTTTCTATGTCTCTATTTGGTTTGGTCAGGGTGTGATCTGGGTGGGCATTCTATGTTCATTTTTCTATGTATTTGGATTTCTTTGTTTTGTCCGGGTATGGTTTTCAATCAGGACAGCTGTCTATCGTTTTCTCTGATTGGAAACCATACTTAGGTAGCTTTTTCCCACAGGGTTTTTGTGGGTAGTTAATTTCTGCTTAGTGTTTGCACCTTACAAGACTGTTTCGGTTATTCTCCTGTTTATTTTTGTAAAAGTGTTCAGTTTTAATAAAGAAAGCATGAACACTTACCACGCCGCGCTTTGGTCCGATGATTCCTAGCACAGTGGCTAGGAAAAACTCCCTAGAAAGGCCAGAACCTAGGAAGAAACCTAGAGAGGAACCAGGCTATGAGGGGTGGCCAGTCCTCTTCTGGCTATGCCAGGTGGAGATTATAACAGAACTTGGCCAAGATGTTCAAATGTTCATAAATGACCAGCATGGTCAAATAATAGCAATCACAGTGAACAGGTCAGGTTTACATAGCCGCAGGCAGAACAGTTGAAACTGGAGTAGCAGCACGGCCAGGTGGACTGGGGACAGCAAGGAGTCATCATGCCAGGTAGTGCTGAGGCATGGTCCTAGGGCTCAGGTCCTCCAAGAGAGAGAAAGAAAGAAAGAAAGAAAGAAAGAAAGAGAGAATTAGAGAGAGCACACTTAAATTCACACAGGACACTGGATAAGACAGGAGAAATACTCCAGATATAACAGACTGACCCTAGCCCCCTGACACATAAACTACTGGAGGCTGAGACAGGAGGGGTCAGAAGACAAGCACAGCCCCCACACAACTAGAGGGATATCTTCAACCACCAACTTACCATCCTGAGACAAGGCCGAGTATAGCCCACAAAGATCTCTGCCACGGCACAACCCAAGGGGGGGGCGCCAACCCAGACAGGAAGATCACATCAGTGACTCAACCCACTCATGCCGAACCCTCCTGGCATGGAAGAACACCAGTAAGCCAGTGACTCAGCCTCTGTAATAGGGTTAGAGGCAGAGAATCCCAGTGGAGAGAGGGGAACCGGCCAGGCAGAGACAGCAAGCGTGGTTCGTTGCTCCAGTGCCTTTCCGTTCACCTTCACACTCCTGGGCCAGACTACACTCAATCATAGAACCTACTGAAGAGATGAGTCTTCAATCAAGACTTAAAGGTTGAGACCGAGTCTGCGTCTCTCACATGGGAGGATAAAGCCCTGCCTCCAGCTGTTTGCTTAGAAATTCTTGGGACAATTAGGAGGCCTGCGTCTTGCGACCGTAGCGTATGTGTAGGAGCAAATCGGAAAGATAGGTAGGAGCAAGCCCATGTAATGCTTTGTAGGTTAGCAGTAAAACCTTGAAATCAGCCCTTGCCTTAACAGGAAGCCAGTGTAGGGAGGCTAGCACTGGAGTAATATGATCAAATTATTTGGTTCTAGTCAGGATTCTAGCAGCCGTATTTAGAATTAACTGAAGTTTATGTAGTGCTTTATCTGGGTAGCCAGAAAGTAGAGCATTGCAGTAGTCTAACCTAGAAGTAATAAAAGCATGGATTAATTTTTCTGCATCATTTTTGGACAGAAAGTTTCAGATTTTTGCAATGTTAAGTAGATGGAAAAAGCTGTCCTTGAAACCATCTTGATATGCTCGTCAAAAGAGAGATCAGGGTCCAGAGTAACGCCGAGGTCCTTCACAGCTTTATTTGAGACGACTGTACAACCATCAACATTAATTGTCTGATTCAACAGAAGATATATTTGTTTCTTGTGACCTGGGACAAGCATCTCTGTTTTGTCCGAGTTTAAAAGTAGAAAGTTTGCAGCCAAACACTTCCTTATGTCTGAAACACAGGCTTCTAGCGAGGGCAATTTTGGGGCTTCACCATGTTTCATTGAAATGTACAGCTGTGTGTCATCCGCATAGCAGTGAAAGTTAACATTATGTTTTCGAATGACATCCCCAAGAGGTCAAATATATAGTGAAAACAATCGTGGTCCTAAAACGGAACATTGAGGAACACCGAAATTTACAGTTGATTTGTCAGAGGACAAACCATTCACAGAGACAAACTGATATCGTTCCGAGAGACAAGATCTAAACCAGGCCAGAACATGTCCGTGTAGACCAATTTGGGTTTCCAATCTCTCCAAAAGAATGTGGTGATCGATGGTATCAAAAGCAGCACTAAGGTCTTGGAGCACGAGGACAGATGCAGTGCCTCGGTCTGACGCCATTTAAAGGTAATTTATCATCTTCACAAGTGCAGTCTCAGTGCTATGATGGGGTCTAAAACCAGACTGAAGCATTTCATATACATTGTTTTTCTTCAGGAAGGCAGTGAGTTGCCGCGCAACAGCTTTTTCAAAATATTTTGAGAGGAATGGGAGATTCAATATAGGCCAAAAGTTTTTTATATTTTCTGGGCCAAGGTTTGGCTTTTTCAAGAGAGGCTTTATTACTGCCACTTTTAGTGAGTTTGGTACATATCCGGTGGATAGAGAGGTGTTTATTATGTTCAACATAGGAGGGCCAAGCACAGGAAGCAGCTCTTTCAGTAGTTTAGTTGGAATAGGATCTAGTATGCAGCTTGAAGGTTTAGAGGCCATGATTATGTTCATCATTGTGTCAACAGCTATAGACACTTGAGTGTCTCCCTTAATCCTAGGTCCTGGCAGAGTTGTGCAGACTCAGGGGCTTTGGAGGAATACGCAGATTTAAAGAGGAGACCAGCATTTGCTTTCTAATTTTTATATTACCTTTATTTAACTAGGCAAGTCAGTTAAGAACAAATTCTTAGTTTCAATGACAGCCTAGGAACAGTGGGTTAACTGCCTGTTCAGGGGCAGAATGACATATTTGTACCTTGTCAGCTCTGGGATTTGAACTTGCAACATTTCAGTTACTAGTCCAACGCTCTAACCACTAGGCTAACCTGCCGCCCCTAACAATTGTGATCTTTTGCTCAAAGAAGTTCATGAATTTATTACTGCTGAAGTGAAAGCCATCCTCTCTTGGGGAATGCTGCTTTTTAGTTAGCATTGCGACAGTATCAAAAAGGCATTTCGGATTGTTCTTATTTTCCTCAATTAAGTTGGAAAAATAGGATGATCGAGCAGTAGTGAGGGCTCTTCGATACTGCACGGTACTGTCTTTCCAAATCTGAGCAGATTATTTGTTGGGATTGCAAATTTAATAAAATGGCGGTCCGATAGTCCAGGATTATGAGGAAAAACATTAAGATCCACAACATTTATTCCATGGGACAAAACAAGGTCCAGAGTATGACTGTGGCAGTGAGTAGGTCCGGAGGCATGTTGGACAAAAGTCGATGATGGCTCCGAAAGCCTTTTGGAGTGGGTCTGTGGACTTTTCCATGTGAATATTAAAGTCACCAAAATTTAGAGTATTATTTGCTAGGAATTCAGGTAAGTCAATGAGGAATGCTGTATATGGCCCAGGAGGCCTGTAAACAGTAGCTATAAAAAGTGATTGAGTAGGCTGCATAGATTTCATGACAAGAAGTTCAAAAGACGAACACTTTTTTTTTGTAAATTGAAATTTACTATCGTAAATGTTGGCAACACCTCCACCTTTGCGGGATGCACGGTGGATATGGTCACTAGTGTAACCAGGAGGTGAGGCTTTATTTAAAACAGTAAATTCATCAGTCAATTTCAGTCAGGCCAATCACATCAAGATTATGATCAGTGATTTGTTCATTGACAATAAATGCCTTGGAAGTGAGGGATCTAACATTTACTTCTTACGGCTAGGGGTTCCGCTAGTGGCACCCCTCGACAACATTCCACTGAAAAGGCAGCGTGTGAAATTCAAAAATATATTTTTTTGAAATGTGTACATTCACACATTAACAAGTGCAGCACACCAAATGAAAGATAAACTTCTTGTTAATCTACTCATCATATTCAATTTCAAAAAGGCTTTACAGCGAAAGCACAACATATGATTATGTTAGGTCAGAGCCAAGTCACAAAAACACACACAGCCATTTTTCCAGCCAAGGAGAGGAGTCACAAAAAGCAGAAATGTAGATATAATTAATCACTAACCTTTGATGATCTTTATCAGATGACACTCATAGGACATCATGTTACACAATACATGTATGTTTTGTTCGATAAGGTTTCATATCCAAAAATCTCAGTTTATATTGGCGCGTTACGTTCAGTAATGTTTTGCTCGCAAACCATCCGGTGATTTTGCAGAGAGCCACATCAATTTACAGAAATACTCATAATTAACACTGAATAAAGATACAACTGTTTTTCACAGAATTAAATATACACTTCTCCGTAATGCAACCGTTGTGTCAGATTTCAAAAAGACTTTACGGAAAAATCAAACCATCCCATAATCTGAGTACGGCGCTCAGACAACAAATCAAGCCAAACAGATATCCGCCATGTTGGAGTCAACAGAAGTCAGAAATAGCATTATAAATATTCACTTACCTTTGATTATCTTCATCAGAATGCACTCCCAGGAATCCCAGTTCCACAATAGATGTTCGATTTGTTCGATAAAGTTCATCTTTATGTCCAAATACCTCCTTTTTGTTAGCGCGTTCAGCCCAGTAATCCAAATTCATGATGCGCAAGCAGACGAGCAGACAAAATGTTAAAGTTCCGTTACAGTCCGTAGAAAGATGTCAAACGAAGTAGAGAATCAATCTTTAGGATGTTTTTAACATAAATCTTCAATAACTTTCCAACCGAAGAATTCCTTTGTCTTCAGAAATGCAATGGAACTCAAGCTAACTCTCACATGAACGCGCATCAAGAGCTCATGGCACTGACCACGGACTCAAAGAGCTTTAGAAACTTCAGAGTGTTTTCTATCCAATACTACTAATAATATGCAAATATTAGCAACTATGACTGAGGAGCAGGCCGTTTGATATGGGCACCTTTCATCCAAGCTACTCAATACTGCCCCTGCAGCCATAAAAAGTTAATGGGGAGAACCGGTTGAAAGTTACTGTCGGCCGAATGAGCGACACGGGTTAAGCATTCCAACAGCATTTCCCTCCAGAAGCCATGAGAAAGTTATCCGACTGTGGGGACTGTGCGGGGGGAATTTATACCCTATCTGTACTTACTGGTGACATAGACGCTGTTTCATCCTACACTAAAATGACCCTTGCCTAACGATTGCGTCTGAAGCTGGGCTTGCAGCACAGGTATCCTCGCCGTAAGGGGATCATTCTTCTGTATATTATGAGTACAGCGACTGCAATTAGAAGGCATCATTTTAATGTTACTACTTAGCTTCGGCTGTTGGAGGTCCTGACGAACCATTTCCAGATAAAGTGTCCGGAGTGAACAAGTTGAAAGAAAAAAAGTTGAGTGAGGGAAAAACAAAAAATATAAACAGTAATTAAAAAGTAAAAACCGTAAAGTTGTCAGGTAGCAAAGTAAGGTTAGCAACAAAACGCACAGCAGCACGTAAACAAGTCTTCACGTTGTGACCGGAAATGACACGTTCATTAGTGTGGTCAGGTGCCACATGTTCTCCATTGTTGTTGATCGTAGGCTACTCTGGCACTGTAGGGCTACATTAGGATGAAATAGCCATAATAGCCTACATGGCCACTGTTAACTGTAACTTAAAACAGGTACAGCCTCAGTGTTCACAGTATACGAACGCTGGAAGTTGCACAGAATTTTTACAACATTCAAATTTGCAGTCAGCAGAACTGAAATTTGCTCAGTGCCAAACAGTTTTGGAGGGAATATTGGTTACAATTTTAGAGTTTCCCATTGTTCCTCATATAACATTTTGTAGCTCTGAGTCAATACTTTTATCCAATGTAAAAAACACATTTTCAAATTTTACAACATAACACTGAATCGAGGTCGTCAGTCACAAATGTGTACAAAACATTATGAACACCTGCTCTTTCCATAACATAGACTGACCAGGTGAATCCAGGTGAAAGCTATGATCCCTTTTTCATGTCACTTGTTAAATCCATTTCAATCAGTGTATATGAAGGGAAGGAGACAGGCTAAAGAAGGATTTTAAGCTTTGAGACAATTGAGAATGTTTGCCATTCAGCTGAATGGGCAGGACAAAATATTTATGTGGCTTTGAACAGGGTATGGTAGTAGGTGCCAGGCGCACCGGTTTGAATGTGTCATGAACTGCAACACCCACAGTAAATTTATGGGTCATGTGAAAGAAATGCTAGAACCACGCAACATCTAGCTAAGTGGATGGGTCACTATTGTTAAGATACGTTCATGAAATGTAATAAATACCCCTAGACACACCTGGCTAACTTAATGGATCATCTGGTGAAGTGGATTCTTTTGTTTAGACATGTGTCTATCTACACAGCGAAGCATAATCCCAACTCATACTACTAGCAATACAAAAGGATTGACATAGCTAGCCAACATGCATAGTATGCTGTAGTATGAATCTGCAGGTAGCTAAGGCTAACCAACTAGGTTCAATGTTAGCTAGCTAGCTAACATTAGGCTATAACTAGCAATGCAAATGGATTTCTGAGATACATATAACATTACTACACAGATCATACACTTAACGTTAGCTAGTGAGCCAGCTAGCTAACTTTCAATGTATAATGTCTGAAAATGTAGCTAGACTCGCTTCACGCTGATTGGACCCACTTTAGCTAACTCTATTTTGTTTCTGTAGCTTGTTTGGCCTGCATTGTGTCATGTTACTCCAGTTCACACTGAACTTGTGCAGAAATTAATCCATCACAACTTTTTTCCACTGATCTTTGTCGATAGCGCTTGCTAAATTCAGGGAAGAAATATTGTTGAGAGCAGTAGCAACACTTTTGCAGTTCTCCATGGCTAACATTATAGTTTTCAAAAAAGCAGCGGTCACAAGGATTATCTACACATGCTGAGCAGCTCACGGAAGAATGCCATATGACAGACCAATCCGAACTTCTCCATCTGCATGTCCAGTCCATTCATCTCAGCCAATCATGACTCGTGTCTGTAGTTTTCCAGGGTTCAACCAACTAGGCTCATAACTTAACAGCTGTATTCATATTTACAGATATCATACAAGTCAGCTATTAAGGCACATGAAAGTTCACAAGTTTGAGAAGGCATTTATACCGCCCCCAAAAAAAAAAAAAAAAAACATTCAAATTCCTCTTCTGTAACGTAGTAACGTACGATGTATGGATAGCTTCCTGAAATTGGTATTTTTTGTCCAAATAGTCTCTTCCTAATCTATTCCATGAGCAGATGATTGGAAAACAACAAGGCTAACTTTGAATCGTCCTAATGAAACCATTAGGACACCACTAATGTATTCACAGCCATAAAGAACTTTCACCATGCCTGCCACATCCCTTTTTCCTTTTGTCTCTCTCTCTGTTTCTTCTCCACCCCTGCCCCCTACCCTTTTTATGTCAGTGCCCTCAGCCAAATGGATGGTTGGTTTGGGCATTATCATCTATGAATATCAAAACACAAATGTTTGTTGTGTGAGCCAGAGTGGGATAGTGCCTGAGGCCATGCACCTGCTCCTGAAGATGACAAGGGAGAAGACCCCCATTCAGAACCCTTCATTTTCATCTATTTATTTAGATCAAGAATGCTCAGGTCCCAATTGGCATTGCTGTGTATTATAGCAAACATTTGTCAGTTGTATCTGATTAGTTATCTGCTTTGTTATTATAATCTACCTATCAACTGTAAAGTTGTGTCATAAATATTATGTAGATAGGATTCCATGAAAGAAGCAACGGGCCAACAAAGGAGTGTGTATCTGAAACTGTATTTCACTGCAGATTTGCTGAGTTCACTGCATTCAATAGAAAAACAGTAGGGAACAGTCGACAGCTCTAGCTGGAAGATCAGGGGCAGCATTGAGGCTGTAGTTCTTATACCCCATGTAGGTAAAGGTAATGAGTCCAAACTGCATTAGCTAAGCAGCTTTCCAGAAATATATGATGGCAGGGGCTTGTCCTTTAAGCCAATGGTGGTCATATTTCAGACAGGAATAACAGGAATGAGAATACAAATGTGCTTTAGCATTAGCTCAATGTCTCGTCTATGGAGGAATGGGACATCTGTTTGCCAGCGGATCATACACATTACCAGAGGAACTGATGTAAAGGGAGAAATATTACGTTTCCTTGCCACATATCTATTGCTAATACATACGTATCTTAGATAAACAGTTGAATTGTTAACACTTTACCATGGCACTATTTTGACATATTCTAATGAGACCATGTTGACTATAGATAGTATGATCAAGTAAGTGCAATTTAATATAATGGTGAAGTGAATTGACGTGCCTGTCTCCAGTAGGCCAATGTCCTGAGATTTAGCTATAAAAGCCATGCAGGTAGCTCAGATAGTAAATAGTTGAACCTTGGTAGTTCTCCCTAGGGACAAAGATAGTTGAGATAAGAGGAACGAAGATACATTACCAGTCAAAAGTTTGGACACACCTACTCATTCAAGGGTTTTTCTTTATTTTTACTATTTTCTACATTGTAAAATAATAGTGAGGACATCAAAACTATGAAATACCACATATGGAATCATACAGTAACCAAAAAATGTTAAACAAATCAAGATCTATTTTATATTTGAGATTCCTCAGGAAACTGGTACTGTATGTGGCCGACTCAGTGACACATAATAAAGCAATGAATAGTGGTAGCATTATTCTCAAAACGTGATTGACATCAAATGGAATGACCGTACAGCTAAGGGAGAAAGCAATAGTAAGTAAAAAATAAACTGCTATAAGAAAAGCACAAGGACACCAGGTGTATCTCGTGTCATGGAGCTGGCGTTAAAATAGACACACACACTAGGAAGACCACAGTGACACAAGGTGGATGTAATATGAGGGGCTTTTAGTAGTGGAGAAGGTGGGAAATTTTAAGTTCCTTGGCGTACACATCACAGACAAATTGAAATGGTCCACCCACACAGACAGCGTGGTGAAGAAGGCGCAGCAGCGCCTCTTCAACCTCAGGAGGCTGAAGAAATTTGGCGTGTCACCAAAAACACTCACCAACGTTTACAGATGCACAATTGAGAGCATCCTGTCGGGCTGTATCGCCTGGTACGGCAACTGCGCCACCCACAACCGCAAGGCTCTCCAGAGGGTAGTGAGGTCTGCACAACGCATCACCGGGGGCAAACCACCTGCGCTCCAGGACACCTACACCACCCGATGTCACAGGAAGGCCAAAAAGATCATCAAGGACAACAACCACCCGAGCCACTGCCTGTTCACCCCATTATCATCCAGAAGGCGAGGTCAGTACAGGTGCATCAAAGCAGGGACTGAGAGACTGAAAAAATGCTTCTATCTCAAGGCCATCAGACTGTTAAACAGCCATCATTTACATTGAGGGGCTGCTGCCAACATACTGACTCAACTCTAGCCACTTTATTTATGGAAAAATGGATGTAATAAATGTATCACTTGCCACTTTAAACAATGCCACTTTATATAATGTTTACATACCATACATTTACTCATCTCATATGTACATACTGTACTCTATACCATCTACTGCATCTTGCCTATGCCGTTCGGCCAGCACTCATTCATATGTTTTTATATTCTTATTCATCCCTTTTAAACTTGTGTGTATAAGGTAGTTGTTGTGATATTGATAGGTTAGATTACTCGTTGGTTATTACTGCATGGTCGGAACTAGATGCACAAGCATTTCGCTACACTTGCATTAACATGTGTATGTGACAAATCAAATTTGATTTGATGATTATTAGCATTACAGAGTAATGACTTGTGGCTCTTCCTGTCACATGGCTCCACCAGGTCCTACCACCGATGATTAAAGAGTCATTGTTTACCACAAACACGCACCCTTTAAAGCTAAGAACTATTAATTGGACACACATGGGCCCATGGGCTCTGTTTATTAACACCCCACCCCCATTATGGCATATCAGGACTCCAAAGACAGATGGTCCTCTATTCGACAGCAACACCCTTAATGAGAGGAGAGATGCTAACATATAACTGTGGTCATGAACACCTTGCAATGGGCATGTTGTTGGTATTTCGTTATTCAGAGTATATTTATACTTAGTTACAACCAGTATGTTGCAATGTTGATTATCAAATTATTTTTCTAAACTCGGCGGGTGGTTTTTTATGAGTTTAAGATTTATTGAAACCTTGTGTGAATGAATAAACAAACAATTCCCCAGATTAGATATGGGTGACTTAGACTAAATTGATTCTTGCTCACAATTTACAAAACTGAAGAAATGCAGAATTGACATAAGACAATTACATATAAAGAGCATTGAAACACATAATACGGAACATAAAAACAAGCACGATACAGCTTTTTTTTTCTTGATTAGAAAAGTGTATAATTGAACATTCATTTTAAATTATCACTTTGAAAAGCAAAAGGTGCAACACTCGCTCACCATTAACTCAATGTTTAATTTAAGCAAAGTTAAAACCTCTTGAGCTTACTTGAGACGCAGACGTCCCACCTAGAGCTCTAGAAATGCACATGCGCGACGCTACATGCTAATAGTATTAGTTAAAACGCAAACGTTCATTAAAATACACATGTTTGGTATTGAAATAAAGCTACAGTCATTGTGAATCTAGCCACCGTGTCAGATTTTTAAAATGCTTTTCGGCGAAAGCATGAGAAGCTATTATCTGATAGCATGCAACACCCCAAAAGACCCGTAGGGGATGTAAACAAAAGAATTAGCATAGTCGGCGCTACACAAACCGCACAATAAAATATAAAACATTAATTACCTTTGACCATCTTCTTTCTTTGCACACCTTGATGTCCCATAATCAATACTGGGTCTTTTTTTGGATTAAATCGGTCCATATATAGCCTAGATATCGATCTATGAAGACTGTGTGGAAAACGGAAAAAAGAGCGTTTCATAACGTAACGTCATTTTTTAAAAGTTAAAAATTCGACGATAAACTTTCACAAAACACTTCGAAATACCTTTCTAATGCAACTTTAGGTATAACTACACGTTAATAAGCTATAAAAATCATCAGGAGGCGATGTAAATTCGATTGCCGTGTGGAAAAATGTCCGGAAAAACACAGAGACAATGCCTCGGGTCGGTGGTCGGAGAGAATCGGTTCCCTTTGGTCGGATCTACCAAGAATCAATTCAGATTCAAATGAGGAGACTCTATACACCCTGTGGAAGCTGTAGGTACTGCAAGCTTGGCCTCATATATTACGGTTCACCTTTAACAATTCATGGGAGTGGCGCATGGATATTTTTTCCCATCTCCAGTGATCAGATTTTCCTGCGCTTTTCGATGAAACAGACGTTCTGTTATAGTCACAGCCGTGATTTAAACAGTTTTGGAAACGTCTGAGTGTTTTCTATCCACACATACTAATCATATGCATATACTATATTCCTGGCCTGAGTAGCAGGACGCCAAAATGTTGCGCGATTTTTAACAGAATTTCCGAAAAAGTAGGGGGGAAGCTTAACAGGTTTTAAAAAGCTTCTTAAAAAATTAAATATGCATTTTTAATGGTGAGCGAGTGTTGCACCTTTTCCATTTCAAAGTGATAATTAAAAATAAATGTTCAATAATACACTTTTCTAATCAAGAAAATAATAAGCTATTATTGAACATTGCAACAGTCGCTCACCATTAAAAATGCATATTTTATTTTTTAAGGTTCAACATTTGAGAGCTAACGTCTGACAGCTAACGTCTGACAGGAGTGCGAAGAGTAACATTTCTCAGGCAGTTCATACGCCATTGATAGAGAACAGTTCATTACTTACTAAGGAGCCTGTTGGTTCAGTCACTTATTTTTAGAATCTTAAAGTTGCACATAAAAATAACGTCAGATGTTTTATTTAAAAAAATTATATAACCTTTATGAAACTAGGCATATTTACAATAATGGCCTACTAAAAGGAAAAAGGCTTCCTGCAGGGACAGGGGCTGGGATTAAAAATACAAAATAAAATACAATTATTGGACAAAACACACATCACGACAAGAGTGACACCAAAACACTACATAAAGAGAAACCTAAGACAACAACATAGCACGGTAGCAAAACAACATGACACCAAGATGGTAGATCAAGCGTTAACCAGCGATAACCGACACCCACGTAGCTGATGTTTTCACTGTGTTGGAGGTTTTCACAGCTGCTCTTGTGATAATTGTCAAAAAGCCATATCCGTCCCACTCGTTAGAAGTTCAAACTGTGAAAGTGTAGGCTTTATAGACATAATGACACTCAAATTGAAAAGCATGATAAAGGTGTAGATTTCATCTCACATTCCAGTGTTTAAACTTGTAAAGAAGACTGCATAGGATTTATCTTAATGCGACATAGTGCAGCCAATGGGAATGTTCGCTCTAGGTATAATGCCGGGAGCTACTTGTGGATGTGACAGCTGTAATGCAGTTCCACCTCTGACACCGGCAAAACATGCAGATGATGGCTAAAGCAGATCTGATTGAATTGAGCCATAAGTCTTTCACTATGGCCCTGTTAAACCTTGTGACTGGGCTTACTCACACATCTCTCTTTCATTGTGTCTAAGAAGTGATGCATTGGTTTTGTTTGTCTTGGATCTGAAGAGCTAAAGGCCAGCTAGCTGCAGGAAGATAAATTATACTGCTGGACTTGTAGAGTTGCATTTTCTCTGAGCTCCAGATTTAGTCCTGCACAAGCTGGGAGGAACATGAACAGAGAACTGAGGAGGTTGTTCTGACAGTAAAGCTACTGTAATTGGTAGTCATTCTGACCAAAAAAATACCTACAGAAATGGTCTACCTGATATGTCATCCCTGTTCTGGTAGGGATATGCATGATGCAACTAGTTTTACAATCTCAACCAGACTGCTATATTCTCATGGCTAGCTTTTTACTGCATTACAATCTTCGAAAGGTGACTGTGTAAGTTATAATAAATGGTTGATGTCATTGGAAAATGTAGGCATTTTATGTTACATAATGCCTTAGCTACAGCATATAGATCAAGTGCATAAATTACACACACACATAAATTACACACATTACACATTCCCAGAGAAAAATGCACTTTAACAACATACCAACCGACATCAGAATTCATGTTCATATCTTTACTTACAATGCCACTCACTGGGGGTATACGGTTCCTGCTGAAAATCTAAATAATTCTTAAGTCCTGAAAAGCCATTCTGAAAAGTACTTTTTCTCTCAAGCCTAACTACAAGAAAGTTTAAAAAGACATGCTGAGTGGGCGGGGAGCTTAGTCATGAGCCTAGTCATGAGTTCACCTTGACTGACAGCTCTTTGAAATGCCTATGTCAAGCGACTTTGATGCAGTGAGCAGTGTTGCAGGAAAATCATCTCAAGCAAATTTGGTGATACATGAAGAAACTCAAACATTGAAATTGCATATCTCCTGTTTGGCATGTCTCTTCTGATATGCTTCACAGTACTGACAGATGTGTTGACTTGACAACTGTGTTCGAGTTTTGTACAACCCCCAAAAGTAAAATTGTGGTACCAGTAGAGCAGCTATCTAGGTATATAAAACTCGCCCCTCTGCAAACACGCCTTCTCCGATGTTGGTTACAAGGCGGTACTTATTTAAATTAGGTAAGAGAATATCATGTTACCATTGGTGTATTAAAATAAGACTTAAGGTGATGCCACCTTTTCCCCTTAACAATGAATCCATGTGTTTGACATGGGGGAAAAGACCAGTAACTTTATGATCAAACTTTATCAATGTAGAAGCAACATACATTTTTCATATTTTGATCTGGTGTCCTTCAAATCTCATCCAATTTCCTGACAAATTTTAACTGTTCATGACCTTCAAAGGATTTGCTTTGAATAATCGAAGGCAAAGATCTCGAAAGATCTCTCACAAGACTCTTTGTCTTGCTAAGGGACACGATTAAGACTCAGGATGATGCCTTTCAGAGAAACATCAGTCTGGTTGAATATTTCAAACCCTCTCATGACTCTGTAAAATACTGAAGGGGCACTTTTACACACAGTATTTTAAAAGTACTTTGTAAAACTGTTCAAAAACATGAATTTACATTGGAAACCCAGTTTGTTTTAGTGTTTATGGGAAGCTATTTTGCCCCTTAGGGCCACCATAGTTAGTCATGTGTCTGTAGGTATGCTTGACAAAATTAAATTATGTTGCTTGCCCCTTAGGGCCACCATAGTTAGTCATGTGTCTGTAGGTATGCTTGACAAAATTAAATTATGTTGCTAAACGACTACTTCATGGTTAAAAAGCAGCATACTGCTATAAGAAGACTTTCTGCATAAAATGTTACCCAATTTTGCATTGTATTATCGCATAATGAACCAGATACAGATACACATGACCACATGAATGAATCTGTATAATGAAATATGACACCATACCAGAAGAGTTAAGAGGATGAGTTGGAGGTCTTCTGATTTATTTATTTTGTATGTTTGACTCATTAGAAATGACTCCACCACAGAAAATAAGCCACCTCATCGCTGCTTCTGTAAGATGGGCAATTCTTCCCTCTCTAGCTAGCCCATGGCTGAATGATAACCACCACCCCACATCCACCCATCTCCCTCCCATCTAGTCTTATTCTGCATTATCATCCCGGCCATGTGAAAGCTAGCTCTGCATTGAAATTCTTTGCATTCTTGCCCAGGGCTGTCAAACCAGCCAAAACAGAGGGATTGAGGAGCAGGATCATGATAGTTTTCTGTCCTAAGCAACAGCTGACCTATTTTCCTCGAGCATCATTCTATTTTGATTGAAAAGAGAAAAATAAAAACATTTTCACAAACACATTGAAGGGAAAATGTTTTCAGACTTATTGACTGGAGAGGGTTCAATGTGAAGTGTCCACTGAAGTTTAATCTGTAAACTAACGCCAAGGAATGCCCATCTCACCCCTGTTATCTGCTTGCTATTGTATTTGTAAATATTTATTATGGATCCCTATTAGCTGCTGTCAAGGCAGCAGCTACTCTTCCTGAGGTCCAGCAGAATTAAGGCAGTAATACAATTTTAAAAACATTACAATATTCACAACACGCTAAGTGTGTGCCCTCAGGCCCATACTCCACTACCACATATCTACAACATAAAATCCATGTGTACGTGTGTGTATACTGCGTATGTTATCGTGTGTGTGTGTATGCATGTGTATAAATAAACTATTATTTACAGAAAGTTCTGTTCATTCAAATCAACTATTTTATATAATACTTTTCATGCATGTGTCTGTATTTGGAGCTGAAAGCGCAGTTGTGCAGAAAGTATAGTCAAGCACATCCAACTGCTGCTGTTTCAAACAATGATTGATAGGTACTATTAAACGTTGGCCACTATGAATGAATCCCAGTATTTGTTGCCCACTTTTCCACTCCACCTGTGGAGCTCATGGAGGACAGATTTGGGAAGGTGGAGGTGGAGGGAAACAAACCCACAAGAGACAAACCCTCTCAATCCTGTCATGCTCCATGGTCACTGTCTCTGTTCTCTCCACAGAGCAGAACCCTGGCAGACAGCTCTACCCAGAGGATCAGACAACAGCACCAGGCCCTGACCACACCAGATAACAAGGACAGACATCGAGCCCCTCTCCCCTGTCTCTAGACCTCAGGTAAACATAGGTAAAAGGATCCCCATCAGAAAATTATACTTGAAGCTACAATCCTTCATTTGTTTTAATTGAACAGCTTTAAGATTGCACCTTCAAATGTGTACTACCATATACTCATCACAGAAATAAAAACAACAAGAACAACAACAGCATCAACAGCTAACACGGAGATTATGAAATAGACACCAATTACTTATTCGAAATTTGTGACAAGCACACAAAAAAGTAATTTTCTTTGTGTCCACCACATGATTTTCTTTCTAACGCATTTGTGTCTAGTACACAATTTTCTTCATAATTTGTTGCGGCTAATGTTAGCTAGGTTAACTAGATTTCCAACGTTAGTTAGGCTAGAGGTTAAGGTTAGGGGTTAAGGTTAGGGTTGGGGTAAGGTAACATGTTAACTAATTAGTTAAAGGGTTAAGGTTAGAGTGAGCTAACATGCTAGCTAAGTAGTTGAAAAGTAGTAAGTAGTTGCAAATTAGCTAAAATGTTAATGTCCATCATGTGATTCGAAAGGGCAACATTTGATTGCTAGTCCTTTGGTTTTATATGCCTGTCCATCCTCCCTGACCAATCTCCCTCCGATTGTTTCTGTCTTAGTTAACTAACCTACTGACTTAATCTTTGACTTAAATGCACAGTTTTTTTATTATTTTTTATTTCACCTTTATTTAACCAGGTAGGCCAGTTGAGAACAAGTTCTCATTAACAACTGTGACCTGGCCAAGATAAAGCAAAGCAGTGCAACACAAACAAAAGTAACAGAGTTACACATGGAATAAACAAACATACAGTCAATAACACAATGTGTGCAAATGGCGTGAGGAGGTAAGGCAATGAATAGGCCATAGCAGCGCAGTAATTACAATTGAGCAAATTAACACTGGCGTGATAGATGTGCAGATGATGATGTGCAAGTAGAAATGCTGGTGTGCAACAGAGCAAAAAAATAAATAAAACAATAAGGGAATGCGGTAGGTAGTTGGTGGACTATTTACAGATGTGTGTGCGGTGTACACTTTGAGCGATCGGTAAGCTGCTCAGATAGCTGATGCTTAAAGATAGTGAGGGAGATATTAGTCTCTAACTTCATTGATTTTTGCAATTCGTTCCAGTCATTGGCAGCAGAGAACTGGAAGGAAAGGCGGCCAAAAGAGTTGTTGGCTTTGGGAATGACCAGTGAGATATACCTGTTGGAGTGCGTGCTACGGGTGGGTGTTGTTTTGGTGATCGGTGAGCTGAGATAAGGCAGAGCTTTACTTAGCAAAGACATATAGATGACCTGGAGCCAGTGGGTCTGGTGACGAATATGTAGCGAGAACATACAGGTCGCAGTGGTGGGTGGTAAATGGGGCTTTGATGACAAAATGGATGGCACTGTGATAGACTGCATCCAGTATGCGGAGTAGAGTGTTGGAGGCTATTTTGTAAATCGAGGATCGGTAGGATCGGTAGGATCAGTAGGATACTCAGTTTTACGAGGGTATGTTTGGCAGCGTGAGTGAAGGAAGCTTTGTTGCGAAATAGGAAGCCAATTTTAGATTTAATTTTGGTTGGGAGATGTTTAATATGAGAATCTAAGGAGAATTTACAGTCATTTGAGAAACCAAGGCTGCTGAGTCTATCGATAAGAATACGATGATTGACAGAGTCGAAAGCCTTGGCCAGGTCGATGAAGACGGCTGCACAGTACTGTCTCTTATCGATGGCGGTTATGGTATCGTTTAGTACCTTGAGTGTGGCTGAGGTGCACCCATGACCAGCTCGGAAACCGGATTGCATAGCAGAGAAGGTATGGTGGGATTCGAAATGTTCAGTGATCTGTTTGTTAACTTGGCTTTCGGAGACTTTTGAAAGGCAGGGCAGGATGGATATAGGCCTATAACAGTTTGGGTCTAGAGTGTATACAAGACTGTCGTGACTGTATAAAAAATAGTCTGGTAGACACGAGCGAATTGACTTTTTTGTCTGTCACATTTCTCGTATAAGTAATTTGTGTCTATTTCATGACAATTTGTGATAGTGGGTTACAACAGCAGCAACAACAGGCAGGACATATAAACCCTTCTGGCAGCATGAAAGCCCTGGCCCTGCAGAGTGATCAAAGTAGAACAACAAATGCTGCTTGTCTGTAAAATGGGAAATAGCTGTCTTATCTTGACAGTCAGGACACTGTTATGGGTTTTAGAAGGGTGGGGAGGATCAATCTTCCTGTCGAGGCTATGGGGAATGTAATTTAGCCATATTTTCTCTTGTACAAAAATACATTATATCTGATATCCCAGAAAGTTTTTTAAAATAAAATAATTAACAAAAGTAGTAGCTTCCCACCTTTTGAAGCAGATTATGCACCCGAAGCATCTGTCAGTCACTTTCTGGCCACTGTAGAGTAGTCAATTTACAGTCCATGATTTTGTACTAACATATACATGTACAGTGCCTTCAGAAAGTATTCATACCCTTTGACTTATCCCACATTTTGTTGTGCTACAGCCTGAAATCAAAATGGATAACATGTTTTTTTCAATCTTACCCATCTATACACAATACCCCATAATGACAAAGTAAAAATATGTTTTTATACATTCTTGCACATTTATTGAAAATGAAATACAGGAACATCTCATTTTCATAAGTATTCACACCCCAGTGTCAATATGTGTTAGAATCACCTTTGGCAGTGTTTACAGCCGCGAGTCTTCCTGGGTAATATTAGCACATTAATATAAAAAAAATATTCAAGTTGCTTGTTGATCATTGCTAGCCCTTTTCAAGTCTTGCCATAGATTTTCAAGACGATTTAAGTTAAAACTGTACCTAGGCCACTCAGGAACATATCTTTGTAGTGACTGGGTCTATTGATACACCATCCAAAGTTGAATTAATAACTTCATCATGCACAAAGGGATATTCAATATCTGATTTTTTTGTGAGGTACCAATAGGTGCACTGCTTTGGAGGCATTGGAAAACCTCCCTGGTCTTTGTGGTTGAATCTGTGTTTGAAATTCACTGCTCGACTGAGGGACATTACAGATAATTGTATGTGGTGGGTACAGAGATGAGATAGTCATTAAAAAAAACGTTAAACACTGTTGCAACATAATTATGTGACGTGTTAAGCACATTTTTACTCCTGCACTTGTTTTTGCTTGCCATAACAAAGGGGTTGAATACTTAATGACTCAAGATATTTTTAATTCATGTGTAAACATTTCGAAAAACATAATACGACTTTGAGATTATGGGCTATTGTGACAAAAAATGTCAATTTAATAAATGTTTAATTCAGGCTATAGCACATTCAAATGAATAACATCTCAAGGGGTATGAATACTTTCTGAAGGCAGTGTGTTCAGTGTACACACAAGTAAATAGTGTATTGGAAGGTTTTAGCATCACTGCACTTTGAAACTACATTTTCTATATGCGTACAATACCATTGCTAAATAATTCAGTGAAAAAAGTTACTCTACAGCACAGAGGTGAAAATCGAAACCATTGGGTGAATACATAGTGTGTAACATGTATTGTTTCTCCTCACACTTGAGTAATCTGAATATTAATATGTTAGTAGATTATGTACTTTTGGAGTTTGTAGTGGTTTACATGTTCAGCATCACGAACAGCGACAGCTGGATGGCTGAAATGAACTCTCTGCAAATGGCTGCAAAACAGAACAAGTGGAGAGAGATAGCTATGACCTGGAAGAACCATACAGGGGCAAATGGTCTTGAAGATGACCTCTACTTGAAGTGTGTTTACATTGACATTGTGTGGAAGTTGTAGAAAAGGAAACTGGGTGTGCATCCCAAATGGTATCCAATCCCCTATATAGTTCACTAACTTTAACTAGGTCCCAAAGGGAATAGGGTGAATAGGATGCCATAAGGGTGACAAAGCGTGGGTGTCTATGTGCTGACCAGCATCCTGCCCTTCCTACGGACCAGACTATACATTCTCATTACGATGGCACTCACTCCACCATCTGTGTTAATGATGATGAATCACACAATAATAGAGTCAGACCCTTTTATTTACCATTGCATTGCATTGTCTAGAAAATTAAACATTGACTTAAAAACTAACATTTAATCTCAATGTAATTTAATAGAGATTGTTGCAATCGTGGAATTATTAAGAACTGCGATTTTGGGGTTGGATGGGAGTGAGGGACAGTTTGCATTTTGTCATGGTAACATCCACCAATCATAGTAAGTGACAAATGATGATGATGTATATTAAAATAACATTAAAATACTGTAGGTATAATGTTTTCACCCAACCACACATATTACTCCATAAAGTTTATACAACATTCTCAGTTAATGAAGATGACAGAGTGTGTTTTTGGGCCACTGGATGCAGCAACTCTGTGATGAGTATTATTTTATGGACAGCAGTAAATGCATCACTAAGCTATTTTACTTTTTATGACCTCCATTACACTACAAAGCAACTTCACATATACTACTGCCCTTTGCTGGTGACACAACCTGTAAGACACAGCAGGCAGGGAGAAACCCCGGGTCTCAGAGGACAAATGAAACTTCACCTCCCTGGAAAACTCTATTCTCTATTCACGTCACAGGCTTGTAATATGTGTAACGTCTGCTTCCAACTCACACTCTCAAACACGTAGATCCCGATCACCTGTTCACACACCTGTATGTCATTATCACACACTATTTAGATCAGTTCTTTGCACCGCATCATTGTGAGGTATTGTTTGTTTTGAGACACACTTATAGGCAGAGAGCTGGGTTTACCGTAATGTACTCATCTTGTGTCACCTATTCTCAAGGTGGGTGGAATCAGGCGCAGAGAGCAGGTTAAGTGATTCGACAGTTTAATTCTCCGGCAATCAAAACAACACGGTCAACCCAACATACAGGGTGAATAATCCAACACAGGATCAAAAATAGACCGGAGAAATAACACACACGTACTCCACCAAAATACATGAAATACAAACAATCCCGCACAAAACAAGGGCGGGACAACCTAATACATATAAGGACGTTAATTAAACTAAAATACACACAGGTGAAACTAATAAGACAAAACCAACAGACAAACGAAAAAGGGATCGGTGGTGGCTAGTAGGACGGTGACGACGACCGCCGAGCACCGCCCGAACAGGCAGGAGAGCCAACTTCGGCGGAAGTCATGACAGTACCCCCCCCTGACGCGCGGCCTCCGCAGCGCGCCGCCACTATCCTCGAGGACGACCCGGAGGACGAGGTGCTGGGCGATCCGGGTGGAGGCGGTGGAAATCTCTCAGGAGAGAAGGGTCCAAAATGTCCCCCACCGGAACCCAGCATCTCTCCTCCGGACCGTACCCCTCCCAGTCCACGAGGTACTGTAGGCCCCCCACCCGGCGTCTCGAATCCAGAATGCTCCGAACTGTGTACGCCGGGGACCCCTCGATGTCCAGAGGGGGCGGAGGGACTTCAGGCACCTCACCTTCTTGCAGGGGCCCAGCCACCACCGGCCTGAGGTGAGACACATGAAACGAGGGGTTAATACAGTAATACCTAGGAAGTTGTAACCTGTAACTCACCTCGTTTATTCTCCTCAGGACTTTGAACGGCCCCACACACTGCGGACCCAGCTTCCGACAGGGCAGGCGGAGGGACAGGTTTCGGGTCGAGAGCCAGACCCTGTCCCCCGGTGCAAACACGGGGGCCTCACTGCGGTGCTGGTCAGCGCTCCTCTTCTGCCGTTCTCCCGCTAACCGTAGTGAGTCCTGAACGGCTTTCCAGGTGTCTTTGGAGCGCTGTACC
Organism: Oncorhynchus tshawytscha; assembly: GCF_018296145.1. Lineage (NCBI taxonomy): Eukaryota > Metazoa > Chordata > Actinopteri > Salmoniformes > Salmonidae > Oncorhynchus > Oncorhynchus tshawytscha. Next base: position 35,103,340 of record NC_056454.1, read on the forward strand.
CATTCCTCCACCGCAGGAGCCTCGGTCTGGCTCTGATGCCATGGGGCCAGAACCGGCTGGTAACCTAACACACACTCAATGAGGAGTGGCGTAGGGAGTTTTGAGCCAGTTCAGCCCAGGGAACATACCTTGCCCACTCACCAGGCCGGTCCCGGCAATAGGACCACAGAAACCTGCCCACCTCCTGGTTTACGCGCTCCACCTGCCCATTACTCTCGGGGTGAAAACCTGAGGTTAAGCTGACCGAGACCCCCAGTCTCTCCATAAACGCCTTCCACACTCTGGACGTGAATTGGGGACCCCGATCAGAAACGATGTCCTCAGGCACCCCATAGTGCCGGAAGACATGGGTAAACAAGGCCTCCGCAGTCTGCAGGGCCGTAGGGAGACCGGGCAACGGGATGAGACGACAGGACTTAGAAAACCGATCCACAACGACCAGGATCGTAGTACTTCCCTGGGACGGGGGAAGGTCGGTAAGAAAGTCCACCGATAAGTGTGTCCACGGCCGTTGTGGAACGGGGAGGGGTTGTAATTTCCCTCTAGGCAGGTGCCGAGGAGCCTTGCTCTGAGCACACACTGAGCAGGAGGAGACATAAAATTTCACGTCTTTAGCCAGCGTGGGCCACCAGTATCTCCCACTCAGACTCCGCACTGTCCTCTCGATGCCAGGATGACCCGAGGAGGGGAGAGTATGAGCCCACCAGATCAGCTTGTCCCGGACCCCCCACGGCACGTACTGAGTCACCACTGGACAGTTAGGGGGGGCCGGCTCTGACCGTGAGGCCTCCTCTATCTCCGCGTCCACCTCCCATACCACCGGTGCCACGAGACATGACGGTGAAATGATGGGAGTTGGCTCAACGGACCGCTCCTCGGTATCATAGAGGCGGGACAGCGCGTCGGCTTTGGTGTTTTGGGAGCCTGGCCGGTATGAGAGGGTAAACCGGAACCTGGTAAAAAACATGGCCCATCTAGCCTGACGTGGATTTAGTCTCTTAGCTGCCCGGATATACTCGGGATTACGATGGTCAGTCCAGATGAGAAAAGGGTGTTTAGCCCCCTCAAGCCAATGTCTCCACACCTTCAGAGCCTTGACTACAGCTAACAACTCCCGGTCCCCCACATCATAGTTTCGCTCCGCTGGGCTGAGCTTGCTCGAAAAGAAAGCACACGGGCAAAGCTTGGGTGGCACGCCCGAGCGTTGGGACAGCACGGCTCCGACCCCAGCCTCGGACGCATCCACCTCCACTATGAACGCTGAAGAGGGGTCCGGATGCGCCAACACGGGCGCATTGGTGAACAGCTGCTTCAAACGACTGAAGGCTCTGCCCGCCTCTGCTGACCAGCGCAAGCGCACCGGTCCTCCCTTCAGCAGTGAGGTGATGGGAGCAGCCACCTGACCAAAACCCCGGATAAACCTCCGGTAGTAATTGGCAAACCCTAAAAACTGCTGCACCTCTTTCACCGTGGTCGGAGTCGGCCAATTACGCACGGCTGTAACGCGGTCATCCTCCATCACCACCCCGGAGGTGGAAATACGATATCCCAGGAAGGAAACGGACTGTTTGGAAAAACTCACATTTCTCCGCCTTGCAATACAGGTCATGCTCCAGCAGTCGCCCAAGTACCTTATGCACCAGAGACACATGCGCCTCGCGTGTTGCAGAATAGATCAAGATGTCTTCGATGTACACTACCACTCCCTGCCCGAGCAGGTCTCGGAGAATCTCATCTACGAAGGATTGGAAGATGGCTGGAGCTTTCTTCAACCCGTATGGCATGACGCGGTACTCATGATGACCAGATGTAGTACTAAATGCGGTTTTCCACTCATCTCCTCCCCGGATACGCACCAGATTATACGCACTCCTCAGGTCCAGTTTTGTGAAGAAGCACGCCCCGTGAAATGATTCCACCGCCGTAGCGATGAGAGGTAGTGGGTAACTAAACCCCACTGTGATGGAATTTAGACCTCTATAATCAATGCACGGACGCAGACCTCCATCCTTCTTCTTCACAAAAAAAGATGCTTGAGGAGACGGGTGATGCGGAGGGCCGAATGTACCCCTGTCCCAGCGATTCAGCAACATATGTTTCCATCGCTACCGTCTCCTCCTGGGACAATGGATACACGTGACTCCTAGGAAGTGCAGCGTTCTCCAGAAGGTTTATCACGCAGTCCTCTCGACGATGAGGTGTAATTGGGTCGCCTTCTTTTTACTGAAGGCGATAGCCAAATCCGCATATTCAGAGGGAATGCGCACGGTGGAAACTTGGTCTGGACTCTCCACCGTAGTCGCACCAGCGGCAACTCCTATACACCTACCTGAACACTCCTCTGACCACCCCTTAAGAGCCCCCTGTCGCCAGGAAATCACCGGGTTGTGTTGAGCTAACCAGGGTACCCCCAACACCACTGGAAACGCAGGTGACTCTATAAGGAACAGACTAATCTGCTCCTTATGATCCCCCCGCGTTACCATGTCCAGCGGCACCGTAGCCTCCCTAATTACTCCTGACCCTAATGGTCGGCTATCTAAGGAGTGCACGGGTTAAGGTAGGTCTAACGACACCAGGGGAATCCCTTGCCTTAACGCAAGCCCACGATCCATGAAATTCCCAGCTGCGCCTGAAACGACTAGCGCCTTATGCTGTAGAGAGGGAAAAAACCCAGGGAAAGAAGTCAATACATACACATGACCGACAGGAAGCTCTGGGTGAGTCTGGTGCTTACTCACCTGGGGTGATCGAGCAGTGCTCCGCCTGTCCTCCCGACTCCCAGACGAGTTCCTCCAGCACCGGTCTGACGTGTGCCCTCGTCGACCACAACTGGTACAGGAGGACACTCCTCCTCCGGTCCCCCTCGAAGCCTCACCCTCCTAATTCCATAGGGATAGGGGCAGGAGGGCTGGGAAGTGGGAACGACAGGGCCTGATCCGAACGCCCGCGGGCAGCCAGCAGGTTGTCGAGACGGATAGCCAAGTCAATGAGCTCATCCAATGTGCATGTGGTGTCCCGACATGCCAGCTCCCTGCGGACGTCCTCCCTGAGACTGCATCGAAAATGATCGATCAAGGCCCTGTCGTTCCATCCTGCTCCTGCGGCCAAGGTCCTGAACTCCAGAGAAAAGTCCTGTACGCTCCTCGTCTCCTGACGCAGGTGGAACAGCCGTTCACCCGCCGCCCGACCCTCTGGTGGATGGTCAAAAACAGCTCGGAATCGGCGGGTGAACTCTGGGTAATTATCCCTCGCCGAGTCCGGACCATTCCACACTGCGTTGGCCCACTCGAGGGCTCGCCCAGTCAAGCAGGAGACGAGGGCGCTCACGCTCTCCTCTCTGGAGGGAGCAGGACGCACGGTAGCCAGGTATAGTTCCAGTTGAAGGAGGAAACCCTGGCACCCAGCCGCCGTTCCGTCATACTCCCGTGGGAGTGTCAGCCGAAGAGCCCCGGAGCCAGATGTGGTCACAGGAACAGGAGGTGCTGGAGAAGGGGGTGCTAGTGATGATGTGGGAAGGCCACTCCTCTCCCATCGATCCATCCTCTCCATCATTTGGTCCATGGCAGAACCAATCCGATGAAGCACGCTGGTGTGATGGAGGACCCTCTGTTCCATCGATGGGAGAGGAGACGCAGCTGCTCCTGCTGATTCAATGTCGTTGGTGCGGGATTCTGTCACGTATTCTCAAGGTGGGTGGAATCAGGCGCAGAGAGCAGGTTCAGTGATTCGACAGTTTAATTCTCCGGCAATCAAAACAACACGGTCAACCCAACATACAGGGTGAATAATCCAACACAGGATCAAAAATAGACCGGAGAAATAACACACACGTACTCCACCAAAATACATGAAATACAAACAATCCCGCACAAAACAAGGGTGGGACAACCTAATACATATAAGGACGTTAATTAAACTAAAATACACACAGGTGAAACTAATAAGACAAAACCAACAGACAAACGAAAAAGGGATCGGTGGTGGCTAGTAGGACGGTGACGACGACCGCCGAGCACCGCCCGAACAGGCAGGAGAGCCAACTTCGGCGGAAGTCGTGACATCTTGTGTATGATAGTTTTTGCTTGCCTCACTAACAATGCCTTTGACCTATTCTCTGCCTGTACTTTAGCCTATTGGCTTTCCTGTTATCACCTTATTGCCTTATCTCCCGGGTGACGTTATTAGCCTTTTCCCTGCCTGCACTGTTGCCGTTTTGGACCCTTTGTATGACCTTCTGCCTGCTCCTGGACCCAGCTACCTGCCTCCTCCTGAGGTCCTTTAGAAATAAACACCTGCTGTGCCCTGCGCTTGAAACCAGCTCTCTGTCTCCCATTGTGTTCAGTACAATATGGTTATCTCTCGCTTGCACTCTCGCTTTCTCTCTCTCTGAATGATTTATGTTACAAAATGAATCATGCTAATATAAAATGTGTTGACTGAGATTGCAGCATGGTATATGCAGCAACATGTTAATACAATGTTGATTCCACAGTGGTTGTTACTGCATAGGAATTAGAACAACTTCACAAACGTCTCTTCAGGGAACCCCAGCCGTTACAACTATTTTATCTATTCCAAAGTTAGCATAATGATTCAACTTCTCCATAATCCTTAAGCCCTGGTTCAGGGAAAGCTAGTTCAGAGTGACAGCAAAAATTGTGAAACGTCTGGGGGTTCCTGAGGAAAGATTTTAGAACCACTGCTCTAGCATACAATCATCACTGTGCAGAAATTAGTTTCTTTGTCTGTCAAACCTTGGTGGCTGTCATTTTAGAGCTGTGTCACATGACATGGCCTGGGATCCTTTGTACGGAAGGGGGTCAGAGAGTCCAGAGCCATTGCATTGCATCTAATCTCAATTAATAAAAGGCTGGAGTGAAATCCTGTGTGACAGAATGTGTGAATGGTGTGAGAGAGGAAAGAATGGTGGACAGGTACAAACTGTAAAATGTAGGATGTACCTCAACACAACACTTGGGCAGATAAAACATGAGAACTTAGCCACAACTAGTGTCTCAGACTTGTATAGAAAATGCATCGAAACAAAATAACTACTATAAAGAACAATCAAACAATCAAATGTGTTGATGTACAGTACAAGAGAAACTCAACAACATTTGTACATAACAATTGGCAACAGAGGAAGGCTAGTAGTTTTGTTTCCCTTTGCAATGATAAGGCATAGTAAAGTCTTTGCATGTAAAGGAAAATATATTTTTTAAACTTAATCTCTAGCAGCAACATTAAAACATGTGAAAATTGTGCTTTTCTATGATTTGTAGTAAAAAAAAGATAGAGGAAGATAAGTGTTTCCAGTAACATCATCAATCAATTAGTAGGCAATACCCATACTTGGTTAAAATCACAATGCACACTGATGATGTCAATGGAAACAATTATCTTCCTCTATCTTTTTTACTAGAAAATGTAGAAGCGCGCAATGTCCACATATGTTGATGTTGGGGTGGTGCTAGAGATGATGAATTTGAAGTTGAAAAATGGTGAAATGTTCTTTTAAGTTGCCAATTCAGACAAACAGCACATGTTGATGAGCTAAGGTTCGTTGTATGTGTCTCCTTTCCCAGATAGACATTGACATTCCTGTCAGTCTTTACCAGAAATAAGTGTTTCCAGATAAAACGTCTCACAGCACCGGAGTGCCCCGAAGACAAATGTTAGCAGAATGGAAGACAGCCATTGATTTGTAACACAACAAATTGAAAGTGAATAATATAATAATTACTGCATGCTATGAAAGGTAAGGAGTTGTCAGATCTCATTGGATTACACGTAGGTCCCTCCATCACCTGGTGAGGAGGGGAGAGAGGGGGGATATATCAGAAACAGTCTGTGGGTTGAGGGATGTGTGTGGCAGGTTCACGTTTATTAATATGAGTATTTTCCTTGAGGCAGAACTGAGGGATTTCCACTAGATGCCCCAACTGCAAAATTGAAATGAGCTATATTATAAAAAAGTGTGATTATTTTTGTTGTTGTTGCTTTTTGGTCCTAATTTAAGGTTAGGCATTAGTGTTAGCAGTGTGGTTAAGGTTAGGTTTACATTCAGATTGTATTACTTTGTGGCTGTGCCAGCTAGTGACCAGTCTGCAGAAATTCCCCCAGAACATGATTCATGAGAAAAATGTTAGTGTGTTTGTGTTTATGTTTGTGTGTGTGTGTGTATGTGCGTGCGTTGCATTTACACCACAGAAATGTATCTATAATTTTTATGTATTTAAATGTTCACCTTTATTTAACCAGGTAGGCCAGTTGAGAAGAAGTTCTCATTTACAACAGCAACCTGGCCAAGATAAGGCAACGCAGTGTGAAAAAAACAACAGCAGAGTTACACATGGGATAAACAAATTGAAAAATCTATATACAGTGTGTGCAAATGTAGTACGATTAGGGAGGTAAGGCAATAAATAGGCCATAGTGGTGAAGTAATTACAATTTTGCATTAATACTGGAGTCATAGATTTGCAGATGTTGATGTGCAAGTAGAGATACTGGGGTGCAAAATAGCAAAAATAAATAACAATATGGGGATGAGGTAGTTGGGTGGGCTATTTACAGATGGGCTGTGTGCAGATATCAGTAAACTGCTCTGACAGCTGATGCTTAAAGTTAGTGAGGGAGATATGTCTCCAGCTTCAGTGATTTTTGCTATTTGTTCCAGTCATTCGCATTAGAGGACTTGATAGAAAGGTGGCCAAACGAGGAGTTGGCTTTCGGGATGACCAGTTAAATAAACCTGCTGGAGCGCGTGCTATGGGTGGGTGTTGCTATGGTGACCAGTAAGCTGAGATATGGCGTGGCTTTACCTAGCAAAGACTTATAGATGACCTGGGGCCAGTGGGTTTGGAGACGATTATGAAGCGAGGTCCAGCCAACGAGAGCATACAGGTCGCAGTGGTGGGTAGTATATGGGTCTTGGAGACAAAAAGGATGGCACTGTGATAGACTATCTAATTTGCTGAGTAGAGTGTTGGAGGCTATTTTGTAAATTACATTGCCAGTATAGTCAGTTTTACGAGGGCATGTTTAGCAGCATGAGTGAAAGAAGCTTTGTTGCGAAATAGGAAGCCGATTCTAGATTACATTTTGGATTGGATGTGCTTAATGTGAGTCTGGAAGGAGCGTTTACAGTTTAACCAGACATCCAGGTATTAGTAGTTGTCCACATATTCTAAGTCAGAACCGTCCAGAGTGTTTTATATTTCTATAACCACATGCCTCTTCAACCACTGCTAGTATTACCACCCAACACCATCACTGACACAACCCTACAGTAGCAGTCTGTCTGTACATAGACAAACCAGTTTAGTTCTATACATTTTAAAGTCACTCCATCTATAAACACAGAAGGGCCATTCCAAGAGCCCATGGTGTGAATTGTTGATGTCGGACCTTCATTTTGCAAAGCATTGTACCTGGCGCTCCTGAAACCACCCGGAAATCATGGCTTCTGTTTGTAACAATGAGATGAGTGACAGAACCATAGAAAGAGGATGATCATTCTAGTTCTATTGAGAGTCCCCTCAGTGATTACACCAACGTTCCAATCAGAACACGATGACAGTGGAAAACAGGCCTGGGTGAGGATCAGAATACAGAAGTAACACAGCCAGACAACATAATGCTGTAGTGAATTTTCTGCTGTGAAACCCACAGGGATGTTTGTGTGTGGGTATGCTAGAAGACAGTCCTGTTAGAAGCCTGTCAGTGAGAGCATGAACAGGGTCAGTAACACCGATAATCCTGGTTTGCACAGCCTTTGGCATTTACAGCACAGAAACATTCTGATGTTAAGGAAATCTCCATTTGCATCACATTTTATTCAGTTTTTTATTTGTATATATATACAGTGGGGAGAACAAGTATTTGATACACTGCCGATTTTGCAGGTTTTCCTACTTACAAAGCATGTAGAGGTCTGTAATTTTTATCATAGAGAGACGGAATCTAAAACAAAAATCCAGAAAATCACATTGTATGATTTTTAAGTAATTAATTTGCATTTTATTGCATGACATAAATATTTGATCACCTACCAACCAGTAAGAATTCCGGCTCTCTGTTAGTTTTTCTTTAACCTGTTGCGACTCTAGGGGCAGTATTTTCATTTTTGGATAAAAAAAGGTTCCCGTTTTAAACTAGATATTTTGTCACGAAAAGATGCTTGACTATGCATATAGAGCTTTGGATAGAAAACACTGACATTTCGAAACCGCAAAGATATTGTCTGTCAGTGCAACAGAACTGATGTTACAGGCGAAACCCAGATAAAAATCCAATCAGAAAGTGCCGTATTTTTTGAAACCGCCTCATGCCAATGACTCCTTATATGGCTGTGAATGAGCTACGAATGAGCTTACGTTTTCTACGTATTCCCCAAGATGTCTACAGCATTGTGATGTCTTTTTACGCATTTATGTTGAAGAATAGCCGTAAGGGACCACATTTAGCAAGTGGTCACATGATGGCTCCCGCAGAAAATCTTGCGTAAAGTACACAAGTAGCCATTTTTCCAATCGCTTCTTATGAGAAACCAATTGTCCCGGTGGATATGTTATCGAATAGATATGTGAAAAACACCTTGAGGATTGATTCTAAACAACGTTTGCCATGTTTCTGTCGATATTATGGAGCTATTTTGGAAAAAAGTTTGGCGTTGTAGTGACTGCATTTTCCGGTCGATTTCTCAGCCAAACGTGAAGAACAAACGGAGCTATTTCGCCTACAAAAATAATATTTTTGGAAAAAAGGAACATTTGCTATCTAACTGGGAGCCTCCTGAGTGAAAACATCCGAAGTTCTTCAAAGGTAAATTATTTCATTTGATTGCCTTTCTTATTTTTGTGAAAATGTTGCCTGCTGGTAGCAGAGCCTAGCCATAGCATTATGCCATGATAAACTTACACAAATGCTTGTCTAGAGTTGGCTGTAAAGCATATTTTGAAAATCTGAGATGACAGTAAATTAACAAAAGGCTAAGCTGTGTCTCAATATATTTCATTTGTGATTTTCATGAATGTGAAGATTATCTAGGAAGATTTACGTCCGCTGCGTTATGCTAATTAGTTTGAGGCTATGGTTACGCTCCCGCATGCGGTTTGAGAGTCATGAGAAGTTAAGAAGCCCTCCTGTTCTCCACTAATTACCTGTATTAACTGCACCTGTTTGAACTCGTTACTCTGTTAAGCAGCTTGGTGAGAAGGCAACAACTGTTGGCGCAATTATTAGAAAATGGAAGAAGTTCAAGATGACGGTCAATCACCCTCGGTCTGGGGCTCCATGCAAGATCTCACCTCGTGGCGCATCAATGATCATGAGGAAGGTGAGGGATCAGCCCAGAACTACACGGCAGGACTTGGTCAATGACCTGAAGAGAGCTTGGTCCACAGTCTCAAAGAAAACCATTACTAACACACTACGCCGTCATGTATTAAAATCCTGCAGCGCACGCAAGATCCCCCTGCTCAAGCCAGCGCATGTCCAGGCCCGTCTGAAGTTTGCCAATGACCATCTGGATGATCCAGAGGAGGAATGAGAGAAGGTCATGAGATCTGATGAGACAAAAATAGAGCTTTTTGGTCTAAACTCCACTTGCCGTGTTTGGAGGAAGAAGAAGGATGAGTACAGCCCCAACAACACCATCCCAACCATGAAGCTTGGAGGTGGAAACATTCTTTGGAGATGCTTTTCTGCAAAGGGGACAGGATGACTGCACCGTATTGAGGGGAGGATGAATGGGACCATGTATCGCATATTCCCTCAGTAAGAGCATTGAAGATGGGTTGTGGCTGGGTCTTCCAGCATGACAATGACCCGAAACACACAGCCAGGGCAACTAAGGAGTGGCTCCGTAAGAAGCATCTCAAGGTCCTGGAGTGGCCTAGCCAGTCTCCAGACCTGAACCCAATAGAAAATCTTTGGAGGGAGCTGAAAGTCTGTATTGCCCAGCGACAGCCCTGAAACCTGAAGGATCTGGAGAAGGTCTGTATGGAGGAGTGGGCCAAAATCCCTGCTGCAGTGTGTGCAAACCTGGTCAAGAACTACAGGAAACATATGATCTCTGTAATTGCAAACAAAGGTTTCTGTACCAAATATTAAGTTCTGCTTTTCTGATAGATCAAATACTTATGTCATGCAATAAAATGCAAATGATTTACATAAAAATCATACAATGTGATTGTCTGGATTTTTGTTTTAGATTCCGTCTCTCACAGTTGAAGTGTACCTATGATAAAATTACAGACCTCTACATGCTTTGTAAGTAGAAAAACCTGCAAAATCGGAAGTGTATCAAATACTTGTTCTCCCCACTGTATATATATATATATATATATATATATATATATATATATATATATATATATATATATATATAGTACCAGTCAAAAGTTTGGACAAACCTACTCATTCAAGGGTTTTTCTTTATTTTTACAATGAGAGAATGCCGAGAGAATGCCAAGAGTGTGCAAAGCTGTCATCAAGGTCAAATATATTTTGATTTGTTTCACACTTTTTAGGTTACTACATGATTCCATGTGTTATTTCATAGTTTTGATGTCTTCACTAATATTATACAATCTAGAAAATAGTAAAAATGAAGAAAAAACTTTTGACTGGTACTGTATATTTTAGTCAAGCAAAACCACGTTGATAAAGATGCTCCTCCAGACAAACTTGCGGCAGTTTTGGGGGAATGAAAAAAAGTACTCAAATAAAAAAAGATTAGGTAAACAAACCCTGCTCTTCAATTAGTGGTGACATCCCTTTACCCAAGCATTTTTCATTGTTATGAAAATGATATATTTATTTACCCATCTATATTAACTAAATGTTTTGTACATTTACCGCCTTTTCTTGATATCCAATTTGTAATTACAGTCTTGTCCCATCGCTGCAACTCCCCTACGAACTCGGGAGAGGCAAAGTTCAAGAGACATGCGTCCTCCAAAACACAACCCTGCCAAACCGCATTGTTTCTTGACACACTGTTCGCTTAACCCGGAAGCCAGCCTCCCAATGTGTTGGAGGAAGGCGCCCAGCCTGCCACAAGGAGTCACTAGAGTGCGATGGGACAACGGAATCCAGGCCTGCCAAACCTTTCGCGAACCCGCCTCATGGGTCTCCCGGTCACGGCCGGCTATGACACAGCCTGGGATCTAACCCGGATCTGTAGTGACACCTCTAGCACTGTGATGCAGTGCATTAGACCACTGCGCCACTCGGGAGGCCATAAGTAATAGTTTTGTGCTTGATGTATGACTGGTAAAGAAAAATGATTAGTATCTTGTTAACACTTTCTCTCTCCCTTTCTCACTCTCCTTCTCTCTTTATCTCTCTCTCTCTCTCTCTCTGTTGTCCATTCATTAGTGTGCTGGGCTGGACTACTGCATATGGGGCCCCAGTGGAGCACCGACCTCTGGGAATCCGACCCTGCCTGGGGGGCTGGGATACCTTTTATGGTGACTAAGCTTCTCAGTACTGGAGAGAAATGCAGCATGTCTCCCAATCAGATCTTCTGTTTCTCCCATTGTTTACTGTAGGGAACATTACATGTAATAAAATGGACAGGCAGCGATGGGCAAAAATGACAATATACCATAGAGATCAATGTATCAAAATAAACCAAAAATGCTTGTATTTTGAAATACATGTATTTTATATTTTAAAATGCAGAAAAATGTATTTGCAAGTAGCCAAGCCGAACAGCAACAATATTCTCAGTGACGGTCTAGGAAATTTAACTTTTAACTTTCTATAACTGTGATATTTTGTTGTCTATCTACCTTAGTTGAATGTGCTGACTGGAACTCACTTTCGATACAAGTGTCTGCTAAATGACCAAAATGTAATCTGTTTCAGGAAACTAGGTGAATGTCATGTCACTTCTTCACAGGAGAGGCATTTCAATGTTTATTTTGATCAAAATATACATCTTTGGGCAAAAATGCTTCCTGGAACATTCATGTGCCATAATAAAAAATGTGTATGCCATCTGTAAATATGAATAAAATGGTTAAATAATGAGCCTAGTTGGTTTAGCCATGGAAAAATACAGGAACATTCCCGCTAGCCATTACTTTCTGAGATAATGGATGGGTTGGACATGCCGAGAGATGAGTTTGGATTGGTCTGCCATGTAGGATGCTTCTGTCTATAACATGATATGCTAAGTTTGTGTGGATAATCCTGTCTACCGCTGCTTTTTTTGAAAGATATCATAAAGTACTGAAAAGGTTTTGCTAGTGCTCTCAACATTGTTGCCCTGAAGTTAATTGTGCTGTGGGGAAACCTTATGATAGACTACTTTCTGGAGGATGATCGTGCCATGTTGACTCTCTCTGACTCTGCAAATGAATCAGACAATGGGGAAATCCCTGATTTAGGTCAAAATAATTCAATGAATCAGACATTGTAGAGTCTTCTGATGAAAAAAACGGTGTCGTTGTCACGGAAGAAGTTGACCGAGTTATGAAATCAGTGGAATGCCCGGTGGAAGCAAAGAGATGATTGCCAAATGCGGAGAGATTCCAAAAAGAGAAAGAAGGCTGTTGTAATAAAAACCTGTCTCCAGATTACATCTTTAAAACTTGTTAACGACTAGGTCCCTGTGGCGGGATCAAATCAGCGGAAATTTTAGAGCGCCACCGAAAGTTTTCGATAAAACTCAAACTTTCATTAAAACACACATACAAGGTACTGAATTAAAGCTACACTCGTTGTGAATCTAGCCACCAAGTCAGATTTGTAAAATGCTTTTCGGCGAAAGCATGAGAAGCTATTATCTGATAGCATGCACCCCCAGAATACCAGACCGTCAACAAAACAACAGATTTTGCGGTAGCCGGCGCTACCCAAAACGCAGAAATAAAATATAAAAACATTCATTACCTTTGACGAGCTTCTTTCTTGGCACTCCTATATGTCACATAAACATCACAATTGGGTCTTTTTCCCGATTAAATCCGTCATTGTATACCCAAAATGTGATTTGCTGAAGACCGGTCTGATCCAGAAAAATGCCCCTTTACAAGACGCAACGTCACTTTTTAAAATTACAAAAGTTGCCTATATACTTTTACAAATCACTTCAGACTACTTTTCTAAACCAACTTTAGGTATTAATAAACGTTAATAATCTATCAAATTGATCACGGGGCGATCTGTATTCGATAGCAGCAAGTCTTGAAATCATACTCCATGTTTTCACTTTCATAACATCCTGTGGTGTGCCCCAAGAAAGGAAGTGCCTACACGTCACCAAACCAGGGATAAAGCAGCCCAAAAATGCCAGCACTGGCGACATCGTGTGGAAGCTGTAGGCGTTTACAGGGGATCCCCATGTATTTTCTTCAGCCTTAGACAATACATTGACTGGCGGATGGATATTATTTTTGTGTTTTTGGTGAACAGTTTTTCGAAGGATTTTTACTCCTAAACACGTTATGTTATAGCCACAGACACAATTTAACCAGTTTTAGAGACTTCAGAGTGTTTTCTATACACACCCACTTATCATATGCATATACTATATTCCTGGTATGAGTAGCAGGATGCTGAAATGTTGCGCGATTTTTAACAAAAAGCTGCGAAAATTCACAGCCTCCTTAACAGGTTTTAAACTAAGGGCAGCTATGGCATCCATGAAAGAGGGAGAAGCATTCATCCATCTATATTGGTAAGAGTCTAGCTGTATTTTCAAATTTTGTCAGTCATTTTCATTGCAAGTTAAAGCATACTGTTAGCTATTGTTAGCCGGCTGGCTCGCTAGCTAACATTACGTGTATGATCAGTGTAGGAACTCTAGAAAAAGTCCAGCATTCCCGAGATGGAATCCCGAGTTGACTAATCTTTCAAATAGATTTTTCCCAGTCGGAGTTATATTTTTTTCAGAGTTCCCAGTTGGGATTATGGTTCATTGTTTAGCTAGCTACTGTATATGTCTAAACAAACAACTCCGCTATGCAAGTAACCATTTCACTGTACCATTTACACCTTCTGTAGCCTGTGCATGTGACAAATAAACTTAGATTGCATTTTATATAGTGTGTGTTTACCAGAGACAGTAATGTGAAAAACAACATGACCTGCACCAAAGTCAGATTTGGATATAGGCCAAGGACTAGATAACGTTTATTTTTGCAGGGTGAAAGGGGGCCACAAAAAAGTTAACCTCTACAAAAAATTGCATAGAAAAGTATTTTCTATTTGAAAAATACAAAATACAGTATCTTGTCCAATACATTGGAGTGTAATTCTGCACAGTCTAATACAAATGACATAATACTGTGAAGTGGGTGAAATGCATATTTCAAATACAAAGTCTTTGGGCAGCATTTCTGTAACCATCACACCAGAACACAACAAAATGAATCACAATGACATATAACTAAGATGATTTAACACGTGTAACTACACAGTAAACTGTATTAACAACATATTAACAAGTAGTGTTTCAGAAAATTGACTCTGAGTATTCCCTCTTTCAAATGTTATCTTATTCCCTACATAGCATCCTATTCACTACCTCCAGTAGTGTGTGATAGATAGTGGTTCAAAAGTATTTGACAAAACTTGGGCACTATTCTCATCCTTGGTGATTCAGCATCGTTGATGTCAGTGTCAGTTTAGATGACAGAATAATATTGATGGGCCATGTCCTTGGCCAGGCTGCTACTGTACACAAACTGTAGGACTGGGGATGCTCAGTCTGTAGCACCACAGTCCCCTGGGCTCACCCTGTTCTCTGTGGTGGTCAGGAATATAACAGACAGTGTGTGTGAGTCTGGCTGTCTGTCTGTCGACAGGAAAGTGACAGATAGCCACTTCAGGTGCATAATCCTCCCAGGAGAAAACTGGAATCGGTAATGAGAATCTGAACGCGAGAGAATATGACTTTTATTTTCAAGGCAATGAATTAATTGGCAAGCACATTTTTCAATTATAGACTAAATGCATGGGCCCTGATGTGGTACAATAACAATGCTTCCTTTGTGGGGAGAGACATTACAGTTTTTCTCAGT
The DNA here is from genome assembly GCF_018296145.1 of Oncorhynchus tshawytscha. Lineage (NCBI taxonomy): Eukaryota > Metazoa > Chordata > Actinopteri > Salmoniformes > Salmonidae > Oncorhynchus > Oncorhynchus tshawytscha. Next base: position 35,118,381 of record NC_056454.1, read on the forward strand.
CGCTTTGGTGCATTTCTTAGATCAAAAATGCAATTCTTGATACTACTTGTACAAATTCCAAATCATCTAGTCACTTGTGCACATCATTAAAGCAATTTCTTATTCTTTTGAACAAATTGCAATTGATAAAGTACAAGTGTCAGCTTTTTTCCACATTATCAATTGCTCATGTCATGTTGATCAAAATATAGTAGATGGTTCTCTGTTGAATAGTCTTACCCCTCAAAACATCTAGGCATTAGTTCCTTGCATAAGCCATTACATGGAAAATAGTTGAACTATTTGTCATAAACTGTCAAGCATAGTTTTACACATTTCTATTAGACCCTTTGTACAAAAACGTGAATTGATTAATCGTGCGGGTGAAATTGACCCTCACTCATGAAGGAATGTAAAGTGCTAGTTCAACCAACAATCAACCAGTTGTCTAAATTGCTCAAAGGTGCATCTCATGAAGAATCAATTGGCAAGCATATATAGACAGACCACAACACAGAGTTGCAATTTTCCAATAATGGATGGACCAGGAAACGAACAGGGTCAACAGCCAAGAGGTGGAAGAAGAGGAGCAAGGATGTGTGGTGGAAGGCAAAACAGAGGAAGAGGCAGAAGAGGACATAGGCACATATCTGATGACATAAGGGCCACTATTGTAGACCATGTTGTCAATCATGGTCTTACAATGGCTGAGGCGGGTCGAAGGGTGCAGCCGAATATTGGGAGATCAACCGTGTCCTCAATAGTTCAAACGTTTCGAAGAGAGAACAGGTATATCCACCAATGTACAGTGCACTGTTAATGTATATAAACAGTATACTGTATACTTCCTACAATGCTTCATATTACAGTAGTCTACTTGTATTTCACAGCATACAGAAATATACTCTATACAGATACATACTGCACCTTACATGCACCCACCTGTATGTTTTACAGTAAAATGTGTGTTCGCATAGTTTTTGTCTATGTGAAAGTGTGCGATGCATCACTGCATTTTTCCCCACATAGGACTGCAAGATTACCTCAAACCGGTGGCAGAGAATGCCTTTTCACACCTCAACAGGAGGAGGCTATTTGCACCATGGTCCGAGCAAACAATGCCATGAGACTCAGGGAAATACAAAGGACCATTATAGAAGACAACGATGTCTTTGAAAACATCCATATGGTTAGCATCTCAACCATCGACAGGGTGCTGCATAGAAACCAGATGAGTATGAAACCGCTGTACCGTGTACCATTCCAAAGGAATGAGGACAGAGTTAAGGAGCTACGGTACCAGTATTTACAGGTAAAACATATATCTTTGTAACTACTTTACAGCAACATTTTATAGTGATACATAGTACAGTAAACTGCACACATTTCCATTGCTGTGGAAGGAACATGTAATATATGTACATTTAATGTCACTCTTCCTTACCAAAACAAATTCAACTGTGTGTTCTGGGATATAGCGTATAATGGAGTTGGAATCAAGTTAACCCTCTCATAACTTTGTATACGTGGATGAGGCTGGCTTCAACCTGACCAAATGCAGAAGGCGGGGTCGGAATATCATCGGTCACAGAGCTACTGTGGATTTGCCAGGCCAACGGGGAGGAAATATCACCATGTGTGCTGCTATTTCGGAGCATGGTGTCCTAACCCATATCCCCCTTATAGGGCCATACAACACCCAGCATCTACTCAACTTTTTAGAGACTCTCTACAGGGCTCTCATCCCTGATGATGAGAGGGGTCTGTTTAGAGAGGATTTGCCAAAGTATGTGGTCATTTGTGATAATGTGAGTTTCCATCGATCAAACATCATAAGGCAATGGTTTGTGACCCACCCGAGGATGCTCATAGAATTCCTCCCACCTTATTCACCATTCCTTAACCCAATTGAGGAGTTATTTTCAGCATGGAGGTGGAAGGTGTACGATCGTCAGCCACACACACAGATGACCCTGCTGGCTGCAATGGATGCAGCATGTGAGGACATCACAGTAGACGCCTGCAGAGGATGGATAAGGCATTCCAAAAGATTCTTTCCACGTTGCATTGGAAGGGAAAATATCCGGTGTGATGTGGATGAGAATATGTGGGCCGACAGACAGGAACGTCTGGATGTGTAGAGACAGCACAACAGTGCTGTGGGCAAAGTTGTGCCTTAGGGGTAGTTTCCTGTGTTTCTTTCTAATTTAGTTTTTTTCCCTTTGTGCCCCTTGGGTTGTCCAGTCTCTTTCGATCAATAACCCACATACAGTAATATGTAAATAGTACTGTTGAAATTGACATATGCCTTAGAAGTGCAGCCGTGTGCATTTTCAATACAGTAACTGTCATCCAAACTGTAGCCTAAGTTTACATCAGGTAATACTGTCAAAGTACACAGTTACATTGACAACGTGCCTAAACATTTTGACGACCTTGTTCGTGAACAATGACTCAATGACTTATCATTCTGATGACACTGACATGATCATTGGCACGAATATTTACTTTAGAGATGTACTAAGGATTTTTAGTGACTTGACTAGCTTTAGAAACATATCTATTGTATATTGCAGTTTGTACACATTTTTATGAGAAATGCACTTATTATTTTACACATGTTAGGGATGATGTGAAAAATGTGCCAAAGCGACTGAGAACATTTTTAACTAACAATGGAAAACAGTTGAATGCGTGTCACAAGGACATCAAATCAAATCAGCTTTATTTATATAGCACATTTCAAACATGAATGCAACGCAATGTGCTTCCAAAAAAAATCAAACATGAATAAAAAACAATGAAAATTAAAATCTAAATATTTACTAGACAACAAACATAAGAGAACAAAAAACTGAAAGACTAAAAAAGCACCCAAATGAAAAGCAAAGCTAAAGAGGTGTGTTTTAAGATCTCTTTTAAATACAGTTTCGGTCCCCCCTCAGGTTCCCTGGCAGGCTATTCCAGAGGCAGGGGGCATAATAACTAAAGGCTTCCTCTCCATGCCTCTTGGTCCTGGGCTTTGGATAGTTAAAAGGCCAGTGCCAGAGGACCTGAGGGACCTACTGGGTACATAACTCAAAAGCATGTCTGACATGTATTGGCGTGCACAATCATGGATTGTCTTTTTAAAATGTTTATCCTACATTTTTTTTTCAAATTAATTGTTAAACCCACAGGTAGCCAGTGCAGAGACTTTAAAACAAAGTGTAGTGTGCGCACTCCATCTGGTCTTGGTCCGTACCCTTGCTGCAGTTTCGGTATGTTTTGCAGTTGACCAATAGCTTTCTTTGGTAGACCAGACAGGAGAGCATTACAGTAGTCAATCCTGCTTGCAATAAAAGCATGGATGAGTCTCTCTGTATCAACCTGAGATGGAAACAGCCGCACCTTGGCAAAGTAAAAAGCTATTTTGGTCACAACCAATTAAGATAAGGGTGTCGTTTGAAATTACAATTATCATTGTTTTGGGGGTATTTCAGTGTGTTTCTACCTCCTGTACCTACTGTTGACCAACCACACTAAGGCCAATCCTTTGGTATAAGGATTCCATCCGTGTAATTTCAGAAATTCTTTTCTGTTTACCTGACTGTATGAGAGAGTGCCGTTTATACTATTGTCACGTCCTGACCTTAGTTCCTTTTTCATGTCTCTATTTTGGTTTGGTCAGGGCGTGAGTTGGAGTGGGCATTCTATGTCTTTCATTCTATGTTTTGTTCTGTGTGTTGTATTTCTATGTGTTTGGCCTGGTATGGTTCCCAATCAGAGGCAGCTGTCAATCGTTGTCACCTGTGTTTGTGGGTAGGTTTTCCCTGTTTTGTGTTTTTTCGCCTTACAGGACTGTTTTGTGTCGTGCACTCTCTTTGTTGGTGGTTTTTTTGTCATTCAGTTTATTTAATTACATTTACAATGAACACTTACCATGCTGCGTGTTGGTCCGATGATTCCTATTCCTCATCATCAGACGAAGAGGAGAGTCGTTACAACTATAGCTTTTCTGGTTCAGAGACTTGTTCTACTTATGAGTTCAACAAAACATGGAATTCAATGGACTTATCTCACCCATCAACCCTCATAAGGTAATTTGGATTTAGGAGTGAGCACAGTACAAGAGATGGCAGAGAGAGGCACATCCTTGACAGAAAATATATATATTTTTCATTATTTTATTTGTTATACAAGATTGTTCAGGTCCCCTTGGTCAACAAATCAGGGCTATGAGCTATAGAAGGGCTATAGAGAAGGGCTATAGACAGATGCTATGAAAACAGCACACCAATTGACTAACAATCTGATGATATTACATATTTGTACATGGCAGCGTGCTGGCAGGTCAGGACTGTTAGCCTACCTGGCCAGGGATGATTTTCAGACATACAGTATTTGGATGTCATTCAAGGAGAGAAGAAGAGAAAGAAGAGGATGGAGAAAATAAGAAGAGGAAAGGAGAGAAGATTAGAGGAGGAGCAAAAGAGACTGGGAAGAGGAAAAGCATGTTGAATTCACCTGGCCAGAGCTTCATCAATCCAAACCTACGTTAACATGTGTTGTTCAGCTTGTTTAGCAGGTTAAACAGGCACAGGTCACTTCACCCCTACAGTAGCCGTCTCCCTCTCCATCGATGTGACAGGCAGTGGTCAGGAGGTAGAGCCACCTGCCATTCACTCACCTGGAGAGGATTGCAGCTGTCAGCTGGGGAAAAATGTATGGATGGAAATTGTGTTTTATCTTAGCTGTGTCTCAAATGCACCCCATTCCCTTGGGGCCTATTTACAAATAGCACCCTAAGCCCTATTCCCCGATAGGACTCTGGTAAAAAAAATATATATATATATATACAAGGAATAGGGTGCCATATGGGACTAGCGCTGTATTTTACCTTGCTGCTAGTATTCATAACTGTCTGGAGAAGATATGGAGCTATGAAACCACACTGTTGGTGGTTATCTTTTTGCAAGAGAGAGAAAAGGGAACATCTATTTGTCTCATGAATGTCAATTTATATAGGGGTAGCCACTCACTTACATAAACACAAAGGTTGATTGTCTCCTTTTGTTAGTGTTATTTCATTGCACCAGCTGCCAACATTGGCTCACGTTCATTCCAATTTAGCTGTCTCGCCTTAAATGTTTAATCAATCTATTAATCTGTTAATGTCAACACTAGGTAGGCAAACTAGCCCACAAGATCAGGACGTGTTTAAAATACGGAGGTCTGAATGGCTGGGTTGGCTGGGAACATCCTCTCACACTGCATACAGACAGGCATGCGCATGTATGCACACACACACACATGCATGGATGCACGCGGACACACACACCACCATATGAATCTCAGATCGTTAATCATTTAGGTGAAGCAATTTACAGAGCACCTGTCCCAAGCACGAAACTATTAGGGCCTTCAATGAGAGGAGCTTATTTAAAGACATACTGTAGGATGTGTGCCAAATGGCACCCTATTCTCTACGTAGTGCACTACTTTTGACCAGGGCCCATAGGGCTCTGGCCAAAAATAGTGCACTATATAGGGAATAGGGAGCCATTTGGGATGTACACATATTGGTTTCTATGACACATGTAGCGGGAAGGCTAACTGTACAACACTGTACTGTATTTCTTAGCAGAGTCCATGTTGTTCCAATATGATGTGGAATGACTATTGTGTGTTTTTTCCGTTGATAGTTGGAGGAGTGGGTGATCGTGATTGTTATTAATATGATGCTTCTGTAAGCAGCAGTGTTAAAAATGAAACACACACTCCGTTACCAGAGGATTGACCCTAGTGTGGTTAGTCAACACACACTCTGTTACCAGAGGATTGGCCCTAGTGTGGTTAGTCAACACCCACTCGTTTACCAGAGGATTGGCCCTAGTGTGGTTAGTCAACACACACTCGTTTACCAGAGGATTGGCCCTAGTGTGGTTAGTCAACACCCACTCGTTTACCAGAGGATTGGCCCTAGTGTGGTTAGTCAACACCCACTCGTTTACCAGAGGATTGGCCCTAGTGTGGTTAGTCAACACACACTCGTTTACCAGAGGATTGGCCCTAGTGTGGTTAGTCAACACACACTCTGTTACCAGAGGATTGGCCCTAGTGTGGTTAGTCAACACCCACTCGTTTACCAGAGGATTGGCCCTAGTGTGGTTAGTCAACACACACTCTGTTACCAGAGGATTGGCCCTAGTGTGGTTAGTCAACACCCACTCATTTACCAGAGGATTGGCCCTAGTGTGGTTAGTCAACACCCACTCGTTTACCAGAGGATTGGCCCTAGTGTGGTTAGTCAACACCCACTCGTTTACCAGAGGATTGGCCTGTGTTGTTAAACATCAGGACAGACGTTTTTAATTGGAGATGTTCTTGGAAGTTAACCATTTATACTGAACAAAAAAATAAAGGCAACAAGCAGGACAGGAAAGTGTTGGTCCCATGTTTAATGAGCTGAAATAAAGATCACATAAATGGTCCATATGCACCACAAACATATTTCCCTCAAATTTTGTGAACTAATTTGTTTAAATCACTGATAGGGAGCATGTTTCCTTCACCTAGATTATCCATACACCTGATAGGTGTGGCATATCAGGGGGGGTGGGTTCTACTAAGCTATATGGAATTGTTTAAAGAAGGTCATACCTGTGATGTAGTTGTTGAGAGGCTTCACAGCAAGTATGTTTTAAATATTCAATAAAAACTCTCAGCATATGAGGGATGATGATGTGAATGATACATGGTGTGGACTGCATCCTGGGGTGCACTACTTTCAACAGTGTTTTGTCAGACCCTAGGGTAGTGGTCGGTGCTGTGTAGAGCATTCTATTTGGAACCGGGCTGCCTCCCGGGTATGAGCCAGGTGCCATATTCTGTCCAATGGCGAAGTTGGCTCAAAAGTGACAGCACGTGTAGTAATGAGTAGGATTTTGTGTTTAAAACTGATTGAATGATGTCTGTGAATATAACAGAACTCATACGACAGGCAAAACCCCCCAAAAAATCCAACCAGGAAGTGGGATATCTGAGGTTGGTCGTTTTTCAAGTCATTCCCTATTGAAGATACAGTGGGATATTGGTCATGTTGCACTTCCTAAGGCCTCCACTAGATGTCAACAGTCTTGAGAAACTTGATTGAGGCTTCTACTGTAAAGGAGGGGCTCATAAGGGCTCTTTGAGTCTGTGGTCTGGCATGGTGCCACAAACTCGTGACGCTCGTTCAAAGATTGATTCTATGGACTGTAACGGAACTTTTTTACTTTTCGTCTGCTCCTAGTGATCGCGCTTCGTGAGTTTACATTTGTTTACAAAACTCGCTAACAAATGTAGCTATTGGACATAAATGATGGACATTATCGAACAAAACAAACATTTATTGTGGAACTGGGATTCCTGTGAGTGCATTCTGAGGAAGATCATCAAAGGTAAGTGAATATTTATAATGTTGACTGCACAATATGGCGGATATCTTTTTGGCTTGTTTGGTCTCTGAGCGCCGTAATAAGATTATTGCACGGTTTTCTTTTTCCATAAAGCTTTTTTGAAATCTGACACAGCGGTTGCGGTTGCATTAAGGAGAAGTGTATCTAAAGTTCAATGCATTACACTTGCATTTTCATCATTTATTATTAGAATTTCTGTAAATTGATGTGGCTCTCTGCAAAATCACCAGATGTTTTTGGAACTACTGAACATAACGCGCCAATGTATACTGAGATTTTTTATATAAATATGAACTTTATTGAACAAAACATACATGTATTGTGTAACATGAAGTCCTATGAGTGTCATCTGATGAAGATCATCCAAGGTTAGTGATTAATTCTATCTCTATTTCTGCTTTTTGTGAAAAATGGCTGTGTTTTTCTGTGACTTGGCTCTGACCTAACATCATCGTTTGTGGTGCTTTCGGGTGAAAAGCTGATTTGAAATTGGACACTGTGGTGGGATTAACAAGAAGTTTATCTTTAAAATGATGTGAAATACTTCACTTTGAACTTTTTGCGAATTTTAATTATGGGATTTCTGTTGTTTTGAATTTGGTGCCCTGCACTTTCACTGGCTGTTGTCATATCGATCCCGTTAGTGGGATCTCAGCCCTAAGAAGTTATGAAATTACATGCTTGCTAACTTGGTTAGCTACGTGATTAAATGAGTCCGTTTTCAATAAACTGTTTAAGACAATTGCATTTTAACCACTGAAGAGAAAAAACCGTTCAATCAGTCAGCACTGAGTGAATGAACAAAATCATTTTGGAACAAACGCCATTTAAATTGTCTGTCAAAATCATTGTTTTAAGAACAGGGAACCTAGTGTAATGGTTAGAGTTACCACCTGTGGATCTGAAGATTGTGAGTTTACCTCCATGAGGAAACATTTTGACCATTTAGTTCCAAGTTTTGACAGCCCCATCCCGACACACACACACACACACTTATTAGGTTGCTCTTAAATGATCAGAGTCTAGCCCTGTCTAAGCCAGGGAAGGGGGGGTTCTACTAAGCTATTTGGAATTGTTTTAAGAAGGTCATACCAAGGATCATTTGATATTTCCATTTCTGCCATTAGCCCAAACAAATGCATTAAATAACATATTCACTACATGGAACAACAGTTAATCCCGAAACAACCGACATGTACATGTTCATGAGAATCTCACCTTTGCACAGAAGGGTAATACGCTACAGATCGGCTGTACCGACTTCAGACGAGTCTCATGATACTTGTGTAGGCCGTAGAGCACAACGGAGAACACCATCATGTTCGTCAGAGTCTCACCCAAACCGTTCTGACGCTACAGACGATTTTGTGAGAAGATCGATTTTCTAGATGTTTCCTGGTCTGAAAAACACAGCTCTAGCTCTGTTACCTTTCATCACAGATGAGGAAGTGTGACATTGGTGGATTAACCTTTTGCGTGTAGGGTGCAGTTTTTTCGTTTTTGGCTAAAAAACGTACCCATTTGAAACTGCCTATTTCTCTGCCACGGAAACTAGAATATGCATATAATTGTCAGATTAGGATAGAGCACACTCTAAAGTTTCCAAAACTGTAAAAATATTGTCTGTGAGTATAACAGAACTGATATTGCAGGCGAAAACCTGAGGAAAATCCAATCAGGAAGTGCCTCTTATTTTGAAACCTCTCTGTTCCTATGCATGCCTATCCTCCATTTAAAGGGATATCAACCAAATTCATTTTTCTAGGGCTTCCCTAAGGTGCCACAAGTCTTTAGACATAGTTTCTGGCTTTTATTTTGAAAAATGAGCATGAAAGATCACATTGCGTAAGTGGATAGGTGGGGGCTTTCAGAGTGAGTTTTGCGCTACGGAGTAAAGCGGCCATTGTTCCACCCGGTGTTATTGAAAAACCCAAAAACTCGGTTGATATATTATCGAATATATAATCGCACGATAAACATTAAGTACATTTAGCATCAGGTAGATCAGTCACGAAAATCAGAAAAGCAATCAAATTAATCATTTACCTTTGATCTTCGGATGTTTTCAGTCACAAGACTCCCAGTTACACAACAAATGTTCCGTTTGTTCCATAAAAATTATTTTTATATCCAAAATACCTCCGTTTGTTTGTCGTGTTATGTTCAGAAATCCACAGGAAAGAGTGGTCACGACAAAGCAGATGAAAATTCCAAATAGTTACCATTATGTCCACAGAAACATGTCAAACGTTTTTTATAATCAATCCTCAGGTTGTTTTTAAAATATATAATCAGCAATCAGTCTTTCACAGTAGGAGAGGGAAAGGAAATGGCTGGCCGAATTCTGTTGCGCAAGCAAAACTCATGTGACCACTTGACGCAATGTTATCGTTCTGGCTCATTTTTCAAAATAAAAGCCTGAAACTATGTCTGAAGACTGTGGACACCTTGAGGAAGCGATAGGAAAAGGAATCTGGTTCATATCCCTTTAAATCCAGCAAAGGGAGGATATGGAACATGGAGTTATCAAAATAGAAGCCACTTCCTGTTTTGATTTTCCTCAGGGTTTCACCTGCAATATCAGTTCTGTTATACTCACACACAATATTTTGACTGTGAGTAACACTTTGGAGTGTTTTATATACAATACTACTAATAATATTCATATATTAGCAACTGAGACTGAGGAGCTGGCCATTTACAATGGGCACTTTTTCATACAAGCTACTCAATACTGCCCCTGCAGCCATATGAAGTTAACTCCCTGACTGATGTCTTGAGATGTTGATTCAATATATCCACATACTTTTCCTCCCTCATGATACCACCTATTTTGTGAAGTGCACCAGTCCCTCCTGCAGCAAAGCACCCCCACAACATGATGCTACCACCTCCATGCTTCACGGTTGGGATGTGGTTCTTCGGCTTGCAAGCCTCCCCCTTTTTCCTCCAAACATAACAATGGTCATTATGGCCAAACAGTTATATTTTTGTTTCATCAGACCAGAGGACATTTCTCCAAAAAGTACAATCTTTGTCCCCATGTGCATTTGCAAACCGTAGTCTGGCTTTTTTATGGTGGTTTTGGAGCAGTGGCTTCTTCCTTGCTGAGCGGCCTTTCAGGTTACGTAGATATTGGACTCGTTTTACTGTGGATATAGACACTTTTGTATCTGTTTCCTCCAGCATCTTCACAAGGTCCTTTGCTGTTGTTCTGGGATTGATTTGCACTTTTCGCACCAAAGTACGTTCATCTCTAGGAGACAGAATGCGTCTCCTTCCTGAGCAGTATGATGGCTGCGTGGTCCCATTGTGTTTATACTTGCATACAATTGTTTGTACAGATGAACGTGATACCTTCAGGCGTTTGGAAATTGCTCCCATGGATGAACCAGACTTGTGGAGGTCTACAATTTTTTTTTCTTAGGTCTTGGCTGATTTATTTTGATGTATGACCTGGTCTTTTCACCTCACTGAATCTCAAAGAAGAGTCTGTATTTCTATACAGGCCATACATAAGACTACTACCATGCCTGGGCCTGTATTTACAGAGTCTTAGATTATCTGGGATCTTGTCTTCCCTGTCCTTATAATCCTATGAATGATGATCTAAAAAGCTGAACTGATCCTACAGCATAATAATAATAACAAGCTAACAAAGTGCTTCACATCAAGTGCATAATTTAAAAAATAAAAGTACTCCAACGATACAGAGACAGAAAAATGGAGAAGGAAAACAAAATACCTTTTTAAAATAGATAAGATCAGCAGCACTCCTACTCGCTTTATGACTATGCGCCCAGGTGTCTGTGAGTGAATGGAGGAACCACAGAGGTTCTAGCTACACTGGCTACCAGTAGCAAAGTGCACCAGCAGGCACAGTAATGTGTCCCTTATTCAACACATACAATAGACCAGCGTGAGACCATCTTGGGCTTTTAACAAAGCTTGCCCCCATAACGCTGTATGATAATTTTTTCTCCTTCTTCTTCTCCTTTGTGGTTCTTTTTACCATCAAAGCCTCTTCTGATCTTAAAAGGGGTTAGCTTCCTTTAATGCTGCAGCAGCTTTATCCTCCTTCACTAATGGCCTGTTCCTCTCTCAAATAATGGCTGGTGCTGGCGGAGGGACTGGAGCACTCAAATGAATTATAGAGAGATAGACCTAGGCTCAATCACAAATAGACCCCTAAACCCTACACCCCTAAACCCATGCACTTGTGGAGATCTCAATGGATTTTATTGGTAAAAGTAATATGGAAAAACTTCCCTTTAGCAGATTTAAGGGCAAGGTAGATGTATTACCATACTGATTACACCTGCCAAATCCTCTTACATGTAGATCTCCACAAGTGCATAAGTTGTAGGGGTACATTGGGGATTGGGCCATAGTCTATTTATAGATATGAGAGAACAGAGGTAAAGGGGCATAGAACTGGAAATTGACATTGATGTAGACTGGGTGTCTACAGTCAGAATGGGTAGACCGCATGACAAAATGTTAAAAGAATGTCAGAAAGTGGCATGGATTCTCTTTTTTCAGGTAAGATGTACAGTCTAACTATTCATTAGAGAATCTAATCCTGAAAGAGTTAAAATCAAAACATGCACAAACCAGGCACCTGACACATGAACAGACCATGCTGTAGTCCATAGCATCCTAACAAGGAGACAGTCTGGCAGAGCGGCGTTTGAATGTCAGTTTATCATCTTAGTTAATTGGATTTCTCTGCTGCATGTGTTCCCATGGCAGCCTCTCTCTCTCACTCACACACACACACACACACACACACACACACTACCTACACACACGTGGCGACAGTCACACTTGTGAGCCATTGATCATTTGTTTGTTTATCTCACCGATGTATAGCACATTTGTTCATGCAACCATCCAGTTTTTCTCCCTAGTAATTTCCCCCAGCCACACACCCACAAGCATGCACGCACACACACACACACACACACACACACACACACACACACACACACACTAGCTATTTTAAAATTGCTGGTTGTTTTGAGACATTACTCGTACTTTCTTCTAATTACTTTCTAGCTACATAATTTAACATGTAGCTCCCATATTCATGATACTGCTTTGTGCAACTTAGTCAATAACATGCTCCGCCTAATACTCCACCACCAATTAATTAGGGAAAACACTTGGTTTTGATAGGTGATTACACATTCAGTGGACACTTGTTGGCTTCCTCAGTCCTCTAAGGTCTATCAAAGTGCTCTCTCTGTACATGTATTTCCCATTATGCAAAGCATGATGATAACTGGGAGTATGTCCCAAATGCCACCCCATTCCCTATATAGTGCATTACTTTTGACCAGAGCCGTATGGTAGTGCACTAAATAGAGAGTAAGGTGCCATTTGGCACAAAACCTAGTTTTGAACTGAAACATGCATGGCCACAGCCACATTCAACTACTTTAAAGCTTTTCCAATTGAGCATGTCAGAAAACAGGGAAAAAGAACACAGGAAAGGAGTGACTACTTGACTAGTTATCTTTGCCTCGAAATGGCATCATTTTGTTTTCAAGTAGGGGACCCATGGTGAAATTGCCAGCGAGTGCCCCATTTGGGACACCATCGAAGCAGAAGTCTCACTCAGGGAGAACTTGACATGTTTTTGGGAGGAGGTTAACACATTTTTGGTTCAATGAAGTCTGACATATCTTTGAAGCCTTTAGTTTTACACAACAACCTTTTTTTGATCCAAGATGGAGTAGCAGTCAGACGTCTTTGATTTTGCCTTGTCGTGTCCCATGTGTGTGTATATGTATATATATATATGTATGTATGTATGTATGTATGTAAAATATATATATATATATATATATATATATATATTTTCCTCGTAAATATTATGTACATATTTTCACCTCAATTTCAACATACTCTCATGCAACCCGCTTCACCCTAATGTGGTACGGATCGACTATTTTCTATACTTTAGAACCATAACCTCCAACAGAAGCTAGCCACTGCTAGTGGTCATCTCAGCTAACCTCAGCCAGGACAACTCCTGCCAGTCTGCCAGCGCGATTCAACCCAGAGCATATCAGACTGCTTTTTCTCTACCACATCTCCGGATTCCTACCGCAAGCTCTGAACCTTTTCACCTGGATAATTGCAGCTGGCTAGCTGCTATCCGAGTGGCTACTCCTAGTTAACGTCTCTGTCCCGAAACAAGCTCCAGTTAGCCCGGAGCTAGCCTCGTGCTAGGCCCATCTCCCGGCAAGCTGAAGAGGTCCATCAGCCAAATTCCTGGGCCTCAATTCCTATTTTCCCAATTAGGCTGGACCCTTTTACTGCCTACGCGGAGCCCTGCCGATCCATCATGAGGGGGCTTCAACAGACTCTTCCATCGCAACGTCCCCTAAGGCCTTCTGCTAGCCCTGCCCCGCTAGATGTCTGAATCTCCGTGTCTCCATCTCGCCTAGCTACTCACTGGACCCTACAATCACTCGGCTACGCATACCTCTCCCTAATGTCAATATGTCTTGTCCATTGCTGTTTTGGTTAGTGATTATTGTCTTATTTCACTGTAGAGCCTCCAACCCTGCTCACTATACCTCACTATACCTCCCACAACTGCGGTGACCTCACTTGGTTTAAATGGTGTCTCTAGAGACTAAACCTCTCTCATCGTCACTAAATGCCTAGGTTTACCTCCAATGTATTCACATCCTACCATACCCTTGTCTGTACATTATGCCTTGAATCTATTCGTCCGATCCCAGAAACCTGCATCTTTTCCTCTCTGTTCCGAACGCACTAGACGACCAGTTCTTATAGCCTTTAGCCGTACCCTTATCCAACTCCTCCTCTGTTCCTCTGGTGATGTAGAGGTTAATCCAGGCCCTGCAGCGCCTAGCTCCACTCCAATTCCCCAGGCGCTCACATTTGTTGACTTCTGTAATCACAAAAGCCTTGGTTTCATGCATGCTAACATTAGAAGCCTCCTCACTAAGCTTGTTTTATTCACTGCTTTAGCACACTCTGCCAACCCAAATGTCCTAGCCGTGTCTGAATCCTGGCTTTGGAAGGCCAACAAAAATCCAGAAATTTCCATCCCTAACTATAACACTTTCCGAAAAGATAGAACTGCCAAAAGGGGGGAGATGCAATCTACTGCAGAGAGAGCCTGCAGAGTTCTGTCATTACTATCCAGGTCTCTGCCCAAACAATTCGAGCTTCCACTTTAAAAAATACACCTTTCCAGAAACAAGTCTCTAACCGTTGCTGCTTGTTTTAGACCACCTTCAGCCCCCAGCTGTGCCCTGGACACCATATGTGAATTGATTGCCCCCCATCTATCTTCAGAACTCGTACTGTTAGGTGACCTAAACTGGGACATGCTTAACACCCCAGCCGTCCTACAATCTAAGCGTGATGCCCTCAATCTCACACAAATTATCAATGAACCTACCAGGTACAACCCCAAATCTGTAACCTCATAGATATCATCCTGACCAACCTGCCCTCTAAATACACCTCTGCTGTCTTCAACCAGGATCTCAGCAATCACTGCCTCATTGCCTGCATCCATAGTGGGTCTGCAGACAAACAACCAACCCTCATTTCTGTCAAACTCTCCCTAAAACACTTCAGCGAGCAGGCCTTTCTAATCGACCTGGCCCGGGTATCCTGGAAGGATATTGACCTCATCCCATCAGTAGAGGATGCCTGGTTATTCTTTAAAAGTGCTTTCCTCACCATCTTATTAAATAAGCATGCCCCAGTCAAAAAATGTAGAACTAGGAACAGATATAGCCCTTGGTTCACTCCAGACCTGAATGCCCCTGACCAGCACAAAATCATCCTGTGGCGTAATGCAATAGCACCAAATAGCCCCCGCAAACTTTTCAGGGAAGTTAGGAACCAATATACACTGGCAGTTAATTAAGAAAGCAAAGGCTAGCATTTTCAAACAGAAATTTGCATACTGTAGCACAAACTCCAAAAAGTTCTGGAACACTGTAAAGTCCATGGAGAACAAGAGCACCTCCTCTCAGCTGCCCACTGCACTGAGCCTAGGAAACACTGTCACCACCGAATAATCCACGATAATTGAGAATTTGAATAAGCATTTCTCTACAACTGGCCAAGCTTTCCACCTGGCTACCCCTACCCCTGTCAACAGCTCTGCACCCCCCACAGCAACTTGCCCAAGCCTCCCCATTTCTCCTTCACCCAAATCCAGATAGCAGATGTTCTGAAAGAGCTGCAAAATCTGGACTCCCACAAATCAGCTGGGCTAGACAATCTGGACCCTCTCTTTCTAAAATTATCCGCCGCAATTATTACAACCCCTATTACTAGCCGAAGTCGATTTGGATAGAAAACACTCTGAAGTTTCTAAAACTGTTTGAATGAGTCTGTGAGTGTAACAACTTATTTGACAGGAGAAACACTGAGGACAAACCAGTTCCTATCGCTTCCACTGGATGTCAACAGTCTTTAGAAATGTAATGATGTTTTTCCTTTGAGAAATGAAGAAGTACGGCAGTTCAGAACGAAAGTCGAGTGAAGTGTACTGTTTGTTGGAGGCGCGTGACCTGAAAGCACACTCTACTTTGTTTTCGTCCGGTACTGAACACAGTTTATCCTGTCTTAAATTGTATCAATTATTGACGTTAAAATATACCTAAATTTGTTTGAAATGTTTGGACAAAGATTACAGGTAACTTATTAGATATTTTGTAGTCATGTTGCGCGAGTTAGAACTGGTGTTTTTCTGGATCAAACGCTCTAAATAAATTGACATTTTGGATATATAACGATGGAATTAATCGAACAAAGGGACCATTTGTGATGTTTATGGGACATATTGGAGTGAGTGCCAACAGAAGAAGCTTGTCAAAGGTAAGGCATGAATTATATAGTTATTTCTGAGTTTCGTGTCGCACCTGGCGGGGTGAATTATGATTGTCTGTGTTTGTTTGTTTGGGGTGCTATCCTCAGAAATAGCATGATTTGCTTTCGCCGTAAAGCCTTTTTTAAATCTGACACATTGACTGGATTAACAACAAGTGTAGCTTTAATTTGGTGCATTGCATGTGTGATTTAATATTTATACTAATTTAATTTGAATTTGACCCTCTGCCATTTCACCGGATGTTGTCAAATCGATCCTGCTAAAGGGATT
This sequence comes from Oncorhynchus tshawytscha, assembly GCF_018296145.1. Lineage (NCBI taxonomy): Eukaryota > Metazoa > Chordata > Actinopteri > Salmoniformes > Salmonidae > Oncorhynchus > Oncorhynchus tshawytscha. The sequence continues at coordinate 35,134,962 of NC_056454.1, forward strand.
TGATCCCTTTTACAAGCAGATCACCGATCATTTCGAATCCCACAGTACCTTCTCCGCTATGCAATCTGGTTTCCGAGCTGGTCATGGGTGCACCTCAGCCATGCTCAAGGTCTTAAACGACATCATAACCGCCATCAATAAAAGACAGTACTGTGCAGCCGTAGCCATCAACCTGGCCAAGGCTTTCGACTCTGTCAATCACCACATTCTTATTGGCAGAATCAACAGCATTGGTTTCTCAAATGACTGCCTCGCCTGGTTCTCCAACTACTTCTCAGAGTTCAGTGTGTCAAATCGGAGGGCCTGTTGTCCTGAACTCTGTCAATCTCTATGGGGGTGCCACAGTGTTCAATTCTCGGGCCCACTCTTTTCTCTGTATACATCAAAGATGTCGCTCTTGCTGCTGGTGATTCTCTGATACACCTCTACGCAGACGACATCATTGTGTACACTACTGGCCCTTCTTTGGACACTGTGTTAACTAGACGAGCTTCAATGCCATACAACTCTCCTTCCATGGCCTCCAACTGCTCGCAATCCGAAGCGGTGCAGCCAGCGGGTTTCTCCACGCATCGCGCCGACAGAAACGAACATCTTTCTGGTAAGAAGAGGGGCGGGGGCGTATGCCTTATGGCCAACGTGACATGGTGTGATGAAAGAAACATACAGGAACTCAAATCCTTCTGTTCACCTGATTTAGAATTCCTCACAATCAAATGTAGACCGCATTATCTACCAAGAGAATTCTCTTCGATTATAATCACAGCCGTATATATCCCCCCCCAAGCAGACACATCGATGGCTCTGAACGAACTTTATTTAACTCTCTGCAAACTGGAAACGATTTATCCGGAGGCTGCATTCATTGTAGCTGGGGATTTTAACAAGGCTAATCTGAAAACAAGACTCCCTAAATTTTATCAGCATATCGATTGCGCAACCAGGGGTGGAAAGACCCTGGATCATTGTTACTCTAACTTCCGCGACCCTGCCCCGCCCCCCTTTCGGAAAAGCTGACCACGACTCCATTTTGTTGATCCCTGCCTACAGACAGAAACTAAAACAAGAAGCTCCCACGCTGAGGTCTGTCCAACGCTGGTCCGACCAAGCTGACTCCACACTCCAAGACTGCTTCCATCACGTGGACTGGGATATGTTTCGTATTGCGTCAGACAACAACATTGACGAATACGCTGATTCGGTGTGCGAGTTCATTAGAACGTGCGTTGAAGATGTCGTTCCCATAGCAACGATTAAAACATTCCCAAACCAGAAACCGTGGATTGATGGCAGCATTCGTGTGGAACTGAAGGCGCGAACCACTGCTTTTAATCAGGGCAAGGTGACCGGAAATATGACCGAATACAAACAGTGTAGCTATTCCCTCCGCAAGGCAATCAAACAAGCTAAGCGTCAGCATAGAGACAAAGTAGAATCTCAATTCAACGGCTCAGATACAAACAGTGTAGCTATTCCCTCCGCAAGGCAATCAAACAAGCTAAGCGTCAGCATAGAGACAAAGTAGAATCTCAATTCAACGGCTCAGATACAAACAGTGTAGCTATTCCCTCCGCAAGGCAATCAAACAAGCTAAGCGTCAGCATAGAGACAAAGTAGAATCTCAATTCATCGGCTCAGACACAAGAGGTATGTGGCAGGGTCTACAGTCAATCATGGATTACAAAATGAAAACCAGCCCCGTCACGGACCAGGATGTCTTGCTCCCAGGCAGACTAAATAACTTTTTTGCCCACTTTGAGGACAATACAGTGCCACTGACACGGCCTGCAACCAAAACATGCGGCCTCGCCTTCACTGCAGCGGAGGTGAGTAAAGCATTTAAACGTGTTAACCCTCGCAAGGGTGCAGGCACAGACGGCATCCCCAGCCGCGCCCTCAGAGCATGCGCAGACCAGCTGGCTGTTGTGTTTATGGACATATTCAATCAATCCCTATACCAGTCTGCTGTTCCCACATGCTTGAAGAGGGCCACCATTGTTCCTGTTCCCAAGAAAGCTAAGGTAACTGAGCTAAACAACTACCGCCCAGTAGCACTCACTTCCGTCATCATGAAGTGCTTTGAGAGACTAGTCAAGGACCATATCACCTCCACCCTACCTGACACCCTAGACCCACTCCAATTTGCTTACCGCCCAAATAGGTCCACAGATGATGCAATCTCAACCACACTGCACACTGCCCTAACCCATCTGGACAAGAGGAATACCTATGTGAGAATGCTGTTCATCGACTACAGCTCGGCATTTAACACCATAGTACCCTCCAAGCTCGTCATCAAGCTCGAGGCCCTGGGTCTCGACCCCGCCCTGTGCAACTGGGTACTGGACTTCCTGACGGGCCGCCCCCAGGTGGTGAGGGTAGGCAACAACATCTCCACCCCGCTGATCCTCAACACTGGGGCCCCACAAGGGTGCGTTCTGAGCCCTCTCCTGTACTCCCTGTTAACCCACGACTGCGTGGCCACGCACGCCTCCAACTCAATCATCAAGTTTGCGGACGACACAACAGTGGTAGGCTTGATTACCAACAACGACGAGACGGCCTACAGGGAGGAGGTGAGGGCCCTCGGAGTGTGGTGTCAGGAAAATAACCTCACACTCAACGTAAACAAAACTAAGGAGATGATTGTGGACTTCAGGAAACAGCAGAGGGAACACCCCCCTATCCACATCGATGGAACAGTAGTGGAGAGGGTAGCAAGTTTTAAGTTCCTCGGCATACACATCACAGACAAACTGAATTGGTCCACCCACACAGACAGCATTGTGAAGAAGGCGCAGCAGCACCTCTTCAACCTCAGGAGGCTGAAGAAATTTGGCTTGTCACCAAAAGCACTCACAAACTTCTACAGATGCACAATCGAGAGCATCCTGGCGGGCTGTATCACCGCCTGGTACGGCAACTGCTCCGCCCACAACCCTAAGGCTCTCCAGAGGGTAGTGAGGTCTGCACAACGCATCACCGGGGGCAAACTACCTGCCCTCCAGGACACAAACACCACCTGATGTTACAGGAAGGCCATAAAGATCATCAAGGACAACAACCACCCGAGCCATTGATTTGATACTGGCAGCCTAGTGAGTGGAGCTGCCACAACACGTCCGGGCTGGATACCCACTCTAGCTTGATGAGTGTGGAGAGCTGGCACCGGATGCACTGGGCTATGACGGCGCACTGGAGGCATAGTGCATAGAGCCAGCGCAGGACACACTGGACCATGGAGGCGCACCAGAGCGCAGAGCTGGCACAACTCGTCCTGTCTGGATACCCCGGTAGCCCGTCAAGAGCAGGGAGCTGGAACAGGCCACACTGGGTTGTGCTGGCGAACTGGGGATACCGTGCGTAGAGCTGGCGCAGGATAACCTGGGCCGAAGAGACGCACCGGAGGCCAGGAACGCTGAGCCGGCACAATCCCTCCTGGCTGAATGACCACTCTAGCACGGCAACTGCGGGGAGCTTGCAGAGAGCGCACCGGGTTGTGTCGGTAAACACGGGGAGTTGGCTCAGGTCTGAACCCTGACTCCCCTAATCTCCCCGTGTGCTCCCCCATTTTTTTTTGGGGGGGGGGGGCTGCCTCTCGTGCTTGCTTTGTTGAGCCAAATCCTCGTAACGTCGCCTTTTCACTTTAGCTGCCTCCATCTCCTCCTTCGGACGGCGATACTCTACTCTCCAGCTTGCGCCCAGGGTCCTTATCCGTCTAAGATCTCCTCCCAGGTCCATTCATCCTGACCACGCTGCTTGGTCCTTTGGTGGTGGGATCTTCTGTTACTGCTGTCGTCGAAATGAGACCAAGGTGCAGTGTGGTAGGCGTACATTTAGAATTTATTAAATGAACAACCCAAAAAACAAGAAAGATAAACGACACGTAAAGTAATGTAGCACTAAACCAGCAACTAATAAAAACAATATCCCACAACAGAAAGTGGGAAAAAAGGGCTGCCTAAGTATGATCCCCAATCAGAGACAACGATAGACAGCTGCCTCTAATTGGGAACCATACTCGGCCAAAAACAAAGAAATAGACAACATAGAATGCCCACCCCAAATCACGCACTGACCTAACCAAATAGAGAAATAAAACTGCTCTCTAAGGTCAGGGCGTGACAGTTATGGGATATTGTTTTGATTAAGTGTATGTAGCACCTCTGTTGTCATGGTTTGTTGTTTAGTTTGTTTTGTTAAGTTTCACTATTAAATATTATGTGGAACTCAACATATGCTGCGCCTTGGTCTGTCATTGAAAAACAACCGTGACAATGGGCTACATATTTACTCATTGGATGACTCTCTCATCGAGTTGGTTCCCGCCTATAAATATCTGTGCGTCTGGATTGATAAAGATCTAACATTTTAAAAAGCGTACTGATGAGCTAGTGAAAAAAGCAAAGATTTCAAGTGGGCTTCTTTTTTAGAAATATATCTTGCCTCTTAATGAACAGCAGGTAGCAGATTGTGCAGTCAACTTTCCTGCCAGTTCTTGACTATAGTGAAAATATTTACCAGAATGCAGCAGCCACTACTCTTAAACCATTGGATGCCATCGAACATAGCGCCCCCCCGCTTTATTATACTGTAAGAGACTGTTTTAATACCCATCACTGCATCCTGTATCAGAAGGTCAGCTGGACCTCACTAAAGTTCCATAGATCACTTCATTACTCCCTTCTCGTTTACAAAGCTCTGCTCCATAAGTTTCCAACAGACCTCATTTTCCTGTTGAAATATAAAATGAGATATCAACATGTTTGCAAGGTTTAATAACTCTGGAGTTATGGAACACCATACAAAACCAATTACACCTGGATTCCCTGGTGCCGATAGGGCAGTTGAAAACTCTGTTGTTAAATGAGTTTACTGAAGTGATAAATGGACTATCATGTATTTATTTTTTGTAATGTATTTATAGCTGTCTTGTTGTTGTGTTGATGGAATTTTGTCCTCGGGGCACCATTACAAACGAGACACTGGTCTCAATTGGGTTCTCCTGAATTAGTAAAAGTAAATAAAATAAAAAGACGGCATCACTTTTATAACATCTCTCTGCCTGGAATGAGAATAAGAAGCTCGCATATACTGTAGTGGGGAGTCGTCTTATGTAGGGAGCCAAGGCTGACTAAGGCATAACAAATTCATAAGTAGGTACGCATTTAGAAAATATTAACTTCTTATGGCTGGGGGCAGTATTGAGTAGCTTGGCTGAATAAGCTGCCCAGAGTAAACTGCCTGCTACTCAGTGCCAGAAGCTAAGATATATTATTAGTATATTTTGATAGAAAACACTCTGAAGTTTCTAAAACTGTTTGAATGATGTCTGTGAGTATAACAGAACTCATTTGGCAGGCAAAAACCTGAGAAAATATCCAACCAGGAAGTGGGAAATCTGAGGTTTGTAGGTTTTCAACTCATTGCCTATCGAAGATACAGTGGGATATTGGCAATATTGCACTTCCTAAGGCTTCCCCAGTCTTTAGAACCTTGTTTGATGCTTCTACTGTGAAGTGGGGGTGAATGAGAGGGGAATGAGTCAGAGGTCTGCCAGAGAGCCACGAGCTGGCCACGCTCGTTCACATGAGAGCAAGCTCTGTTCCATTGCATTTCTACAGACAAAGGAATTCTCCAGTTGGAACATTATTGAAGATGTATGTTAAAAACATCCTAAAGATTGATTCTATACATCGTTTGACATGTTTCCATGGACTGTAACGGTACTTTTAGGCTCCTAGTGATCGCGCGTCATGAATTTGGATTACTGGGCTGAACACGTGAACAAAAAGGAGCTATTTGGACATAAATGACAGACATTATCGAACAAAACAAACATTTATTGTGGAACTGGGATTCCTGGGAGTGCATTCTGATGAAGATCATCAAATGTAAGTGAATATTTATAATGCTATTTCTGACTTCTGTTGACTACACAACATGGTGGATATCTGTTTGGGTTGTTTTGGTCTCTGAGCACCGTACTCAGATTATAGCATGGTGTGCTTTTTCCGTAAAGTGTTTTTGAAATCTGACACAGCAGTTGCATTAAGGAGAAGTGTATCTATAATTCCATGCATAATAGTTGTATCTTTTATCAATGTTTATTATGAGTATTTCTGCAAAATCACCGGATGTTTTGGAACTACTGAACATAACGAGCCAATGTAAACAGATTTTTTTTTATAAATATGACCTTTATCGAACAAAGCATACATATATTGTGTAACATTAAGTCCTATCAGTGTCATCTGATGAAGATCATCAGAGGTTAGTGATTAATTTAATCTATTTCTGATTTTTGTGACCCCTCTCTTTGGCTGGAAAAATGGATGTGACCTAACATATTCGTTTGGTTTGCTTTCGCTGTAAAGCCTTTTTGAAATCGGACAATGTGGTGCGATTAACAAGAAGTGTATCTTTAAAATGGTGTAAAATAATTGTATGTTTGAGGAATTTTAATTATGGGATTTCTGTTGTTTTAAATATGGCGCCCTGCACTTTCACTGGCTGTTGTCATATCGATCCCGTTAGCGGATCTCAGCCCAAAGAGGTGCCTTGAGGGGAGTGGTGCACAAGTCAGACTAGATGTTTTTTCTTTTCTTCTTGTTCCAGCCCAAAGACAGATATAATCAGTTACCTCATTGTGATTAGGGGCCAGCCTCTCGGTGGTGCTGATGGCCCTGCTTCAATTTGCAGTCTAAATGTAATGGCTGCCAGACAGATTCAGGGCTATCGGAGGGAGAATCACACATTTCTCCAGGCTATAATATTTACTCTGCTAAGCCAAGGCTGCTTTTATCAAACCATCTCCAGAGGGAAAACATTGCAGAAGAGACTGGTGAGAAAGAAATGAAAATACATATATTGATGTAGTCAAGTTATGGATATGATATAGATGGTGGCCAGGCAACTCGAGCTCCAGTGTTCAACCCAACATGTTGTGTCTGTCCTCACTCTATCCCAACACTATTGTTATATTTGTTTGAGCAGAAGATAGGGAAAGTAATGTTGTATTCTTTCCATTTCTGCTCCTCGTTTTGATTGTATTGCCTTGAATCAATTTTGACCCTCACCTTTGCAGCTTCTCCGTCTGTCATCTTTTTTTGTAATACCTGTCTAATCCAAATACATGCAATGTTTGCAACTAAAGCCCATCTTAATGGCACCTTTTCAAATGGTCTCATTTTAAGCCACATGCAGCACATTGTAAACCCCAAGGTATTTTTAACTCATATGGTTAGTAAATTGTACTTAGTCAATTAAAAATCATTATTACTTAAAATGTTTGTGGTACTGACTCAAAACCTAAATGAGAAGTCACACCAACTACATTTTTTAAAGATATGATAACAATTAACTTTATTCCCAGCATGCTCTATTGCTGGTAGATTTTTGGTAATTTTCTTTAATGTTTTTGCATGTACATTGAGTGAGTGATTGATTAAATGTTATCCTACACAAAGATACATATTTGTTATTCTAAACCAATCCAATAATTGAATTTTTGCATATGTTACTGAAATAGTTGTTCCAGTTTAAATGAGTTGGGTAGTTTCCTCACATTGTATTAAGCTCAGGAAGTCAATATAAATGCAGGTTGTGGGTGAATACAAATGTAAACTATTGGATAGCTTATTAATGGCTGGGTTCCAAAAGGAATTACAAGTCATTTTGTAAGCCAGTTATGATTGCAAAATTCTGGTAAATCTCCCAAGTTTGCCAGAAATCCTGACTGGAAGACCACTGGAATCTGTTTTTTTGGGGTGGGGTTTGTGGAATTATGCAACCTTACTTGCAGGCCAGATATGGCTTGTAAACTGAGTTTGATTAAATGTTATGCTACACATAGATAAATACTTGTTTCTAAACTAATCCAATCATTGAATTTTGCACACTTTACTGAGATGGTTGTCCCAGTTTAAATGGCTCAGGTAATTTCCTCCCACTGTTCTTAACCCTGGCAGTCATTATGAATGCAGGTTACGGGTGATTACAAAAATTAACTGTTGGATAGCCTAATGCTGGCTAGATTCCAATAGGAATTACACATAATTTTGCAAGCCAGCATCATAATGATTTACAGTTAGTGTTTAAAAATTCTGGTAAATCTCCCAAGTTTTCCAGGAATCCTGGTTAGAAGATTACTCAGGGTAATGTTTGTGGATTTTTGAAACTCTGATATGGCCTGTAAACTATGAGTTTCAGGCCAGTGAATAAGGCCGTATGATATTCAGTGCCTTCGGAAAGTATTCAGACCCCTTGAATTTTTCCATATTTTGATAGGTTACAGCATTACTCTAAAAGTGATTACAGTTGTTTTCCCCCTAATCAATTTACACATAATCAAATCAAACTTAATTTCTCACATGCACAGAATACAACAAGTGTATACCTTACAGTGAAATGCTTACTTACAAGCCCAACAGTGCAGTTCAAAAACAGTTAAGAAAATATTAACCAAGTGGACTAAAGTAAAAAAAGTAATAATAAAAAAGTAATAATAACAATAAGGAGGCTATGTATGCAGGGGGCAGCAGTACCGAGTCAGTGTGCGGGGGTTCAGGTTAGTTGAAGAGATTTGGTAGGGGTGGGGTGTAGGGGTGAAGTGACTATGAATAGATAATAAACAGCGAGTAGCAGCAGTGTACAAAAGGGGGGGACAATTTAAATGTAAATTGTACGATGGCGATATTATTCATTGTTCAGAAGTTCTTATGGCTTGGGGGTAGAAGCTGTTGAGGAGCCTTTTGGCCCTGGACTTGCCGTGCGGTAGCAGAGAAAACAGTCTATAACTTGCATGACTGGAGTCTCCGACAATTTTATGGGCTTTCCTCTGACACCACATATTATATAGGTCCTGGATGGCAGGAAGCTTGGCACCAGTGAATTACTGGGCCGTTCTACCTACCCTCTGTAGCACCTTACGGTCAGATGCCGAGCAGTTGCCTATACCAGGTGGTGATGCAACCGATCAGCATGCTCTCAATGGTAGAGCTGTAAAACCTTTGAGGGTCTGGGGACCCATGCCAAATCTTTTCAGTCTCCTGAGGGGGAAAAGGTTTTGTCGTGCCATCTTCACGACTGTCTTGATACATTTGGACCATGATAGTTCATTGGTGATGAGCTTTGTGAGTTGTAGTCAATGAACAGAATTCTCACATAGGTGTTCCTTTTGTCCAGGTGAGACAGGGCAGTCTGGAGAGAGATTGAGATTGCGTCATCTGTGGATCTTTTGGGGCGATATGCGAATTGGAGTGGGTCTAGTGTGTCAAGGAGGACGTTGTTGATGTGAGCCATGACCAGCGTTTCAAAGCACTTCATGGCTACAGACGTGAGAGCCACGTTGTGGTAATCATTGAGGCAGGATACCGTGCATGCTTTGAGTACATGTCCTGGTATACCTTCTGGCCCAGCGGCTTTGTGAATGTTGACCTGTTTAAAGGTTTTTTTCACATCAGCTACCGAGAGCGTTATCACACAATCATCCAAAACAGCTTGTGCTCTTGTGCATGCTTCAGTGTTGCTTGCCTCAAAGCGAGCATAAAAGGCATGTAGCTCATCTGGTAGAATTGTGTCACTGGGCAGCTCATGTCTGGGTTTCCCTTTTGTAGTCACCTTTTTATTTTTTATTATTTCACCTTTATTTAACCAGGTAGGCTAGCTAAGAACAAGCCCTCATTTACAACTGCGACGTGGCCAAGACAAAGCAAAGCAGTGCGACACAAACAACAACACAGAGTTACACATGGAATAAACAAACATGCTGTCAATAACACAATAGAAAAATGTCTATATACAGTGTGTGCACGGGAGGTAAGGCAATAAATAGGCCATAGTGGAGAAATCATTACAATTTAGCAATTAAACACTGATAGATGTGCATAAGATGAATGTGAAATGATGAAATAAATAACAGTATGGGGATGAGGTAGTTGGATGGGCTATTTACAGATTGACAATGTACAGGTGCAGTGATCCGTGAGCTGCTCTGACAGCTGGTGCTTAAAGCTAGTTAGGGAGATATGAGTCTCCAGCTTCAGTGATTTTGCAATTCGTTCAAGTCATTGGCAGCAGAGAACTGGAAGGAAAGGCTAGTGGGGGTGACTAGTAAAATATACCTGCTGGAGCGCGAGCCACAGGTGGGTGATGCTATGGTGACCAGTGAGCTGAGATAAGGTCGGGATTTATTTTTCATATATATATTTTTTATTTCACTTTTATTGAACCAGGTAGGCTAGTTGAGAACAAGTTCTCATTTGCAACTGCGACCTGGCCAAGATATAGCAAAGCAGTTCGACACATACAACAACACAGAGTTACACATGGAATAAACAAACATGCAGTCAATAATACAGTATGTGCAAATGAGGTAGGATAAGGGAGGTAAGGCAATAAATAGGCCATGGTAGCGAAGTAATTACAATATAGCAATTAAACACTGAAATGGTAGATGTGCAGAAGATGAATGTGCAAGTAGAGATAAATCAAATCAAATTTTATTTGTCACATACACATGGTTAGCAGATGTTAATGCGAGTGTAGCGAAATGCTTGTGCTTCTAGTTCCGACAATGCAGTAATAACGAACAAGTAATCTAACTAACAATTCCAAAAAAACTACTGTCTTATACACAGTGTAAGGGGATAAAGAATATGTACATAAGGATATATGAATGAGTGATGGTACAGAGCAGCATAGGCAAGATACAGTAGATGATATCGAGTACAGTATATACATATGAGATGAGTATGTAAACCAAGTGGCATAGTTAAAGTGGCTAGTGATACATGTATTACATAAGGATGCAGTCGATGATATAGAGTACAGTATCTACGTATGCATATGAGATGAATAATGTAGGGTAAGTAACATTATATAAGGTAGCATTGTTTAAAGTGGCTAGTGATATATTTACATCATTTCCCATCAATTCCCATGATTAAAGTGGCTGGAGTAGAGTCAGTGTCATTGACAGTGTGTTGGCAGTAGCCACTTAATGTTAGTGGTGGCTGTTTAACAGTCTGATGGCCTTGAGATAGAAGCTGTTTTTCAGTCTCTCGGTCCCAGCTTTGATGCACCTGTACTGACCTCGCCTTCTGGATGACAGCGGGGTGAACAGGCAGTGGCTCGGGTGGTTGATGTCCTTGATGATCTTTATGGCCTTCCTGTAGCATCGGGTGGTGTAGGTGTCCTGGAGGGCAGGTAGTTTGCCCCCGGTGATGCGTTGTGCAGACCTCACTACCCTCTGGAGAGCCTTAGGGTTGAGGGCGGTGCAGTTGCCATACCAGGCGGTGATACAGCCGGCCAGGATGCTCTCGATTGTGCATCTGTAGAAGTTTGTGAGTGCTTTTGGTGACAAGCCGAATTTCTTCAGCCTCCTGAGGTTGAAGAGGCGCTGCTGCGCCTTCCTCACGATGCTGTCTGTGTGAGTGGACCAATTCAGTTTGTCTGTGATGTGTATGCCGAGGAACTTAAAACTTGCTACCCTCTCCACTACTGTTCCATCGATGTGGATGGGGGTGTTCCCTCTGCTGTTTCCTGAAGTCCACCATCATCTCCTTAGTTTTGTTGACGTTGAGTGTGAGGTTATTTTCCTGACACCACACTCCGAGGGCCCTCACCTCCTCCCTGTAGGCCGTCTCGTCATTGTTGGTAATCAAGCCTACCACTGTTGTGTCGTCCGCAAACTTGATGATTGAGTTGGAGGCGTGCATGGCCACGCAGTCGTGGGTGAACAGGGAGTACAGGAGAGGGCTCAGAACGCACCCTTGTGGGGCCCCAGTGTTGAGGATCAGCGGGGAGGAGATGTTGTTGCCTACCCTCACCACCTGGGGGCGGCCCGTCAGGAAGTCCAGTACCCAGTTGCACAGGGCGGGGTTGAGACCCAGGGTCTCGAGCTTGATGACGAGCTTGGAGGGTACTATGGTGTTGAATGCCGAGCTGTAGTCGATGAACAGCATTCTCACATAGGTATTCCTCTTGTCCAGATGGGTTAGGGCAGTGTGCAGTGTGGTTGAGATTGCATCGTCTGTGGACCTATTTGGGCGGTAAGCAAATTGGAGTGGGTCAAGGGTGTCAGGTAGGGTGGAGGTGATATGGTCCTTGACTAGTCTCTCAAAGCACTTCATGATGACGGATGTGAGTGCTACGGGGCGGTAGTCGTTTAGCTCAGTTACCTTATCTTTCTTGGGAACAGGAACAATGGTGGCCCCCTTGAAGCATGTGGGAACAGCAGACTGGTATAGGGATTGATTGAATATGTCCGTAAACACACCGGCCAGCTGGTCTGCGCATGCTCTGAGGGCGCGGCTGGGGATGCCGTCTGGGCCTGCAGCCTTGCGAGGGTTAACACGTTTAAATGTCTTACTCACTTCGGCTGCAGTGAAGGAGAGACCGCATGTTTTCGTTGCAGGCCGTGTCAGTGGCACTGTATTGTCCTCAAAGCGGGCAAAAAAGTTATTTAGTCTGCCTGGGAGCAAGACATCCTGGTCCGTGACTGGGGTGCAAAGGAGCCAGATAAATAAATAAATACAGCATGGGGATGAGGTAGTTGGATGGGCTATGCATAGGTGCAGTAGATATGTGTCTCCAGGTCCAGTGAATTTTGCAGTTCGTTCAAGTCATTCACAGCAGAGAACTGGAAGGAAAGGCGGCCAAAGGAAGAATTGGCTTTGGGGGTGACCAGTGAGATATACCTGCTGGGGCGTGTGCTACGGGTGTGTGCTGCTATGGTTTTGCTATGGTGATAAGTGAGCTGAGATAAGGAGGGCTTTACCTAGCAGAGACTTGTAGATTACCTGGAGCCAGTGGCGACGAGTATGACGTGAGGGCCAGCCAACGAGAGTGTACAAGTCGCAGTGGTGGGTAGTATTTGGGGCTTTGGTGACGAAACGGATGGCACTGTGATAGACTGCATCCAATTTTTTGAGTAGTGTTGGAGGCTATTTTGTAAATGACATCGCCGAAGTCGAGGATCAGTAGGACGGTCAGTTTTACAAGGGTATGTTTGGCAGCATGAGTGAAGGATGCTTTGTTGCGAAATAGAAAGCCGATTCTAGATTTAACTTTGGATTGGAGATGGTTAATTCTTACGGGTACGTGGGACGGTAGCGTCCCAGCTGGCCATCATCCAGTGAAATTGCAGACCACGAAATTCAAATATTTAACATTCTTGAAAATATGTGTTATACATCAAAATAAAGCTTAACGTCTTGTTAATCCAGTCGCCGTGTCAGATTTCAAAAAAGGCTTTACGGCAAAAGCAAACCGTGCAATTATCTGAGGACAGCACCCCGCATACAAACACATGAAAATCATATTTCAACCAGGCAGGTGCGACACGAAAGTCAGAAATAGCGATATAAAAAAATCCCTTACTTTTGATACTCTTCTTCTGTTGGCACTCCAAAAGGTCCCAGTTACATCACAAATGTAGTTTTTTCGATAATGTCCTTCTTTATATCCATAACTCAGTTTAGATGGCGTGCATCAGTCAATAATCCACTTAGTTTCCATCCATCAAAATGCACACAAAATTAATCTCAAACGTTAGTAATAAACTTTTCCAAACAAGTCAAACAACGTTTATAATCAAACCTTAGGTTTCCTAATACACAAATAAACGATCAATTTAAGACGGAGAATAATATGTTCATTACCGGAGATAAATCAGAAAGAACGTGCTTTCCTCCACGCGCTTGGAAACACTACAGCCAAAATGGGAGCCACCTAGAAAAACATTTTTCCAAAGACCAGCCTGAAACTCTTTCTAAAGACTGTTGACATCGAGTGGAAGGCCTAGGAACAGCAGTTTGAGAGGATGGGCTTATAATTATAGTACTAGCAATTGAAAATAGTGAATTGTTTTGTAAGCTGAATTGTTTTTTTGGTGGGGTGGTTTGTCCTCAGGGTTTCGCCTGCCATATCAGTTCTGTTATACTCACAGACATAATTGTAACACTTGTAGAACATTTTGAGTGTTTTCTATCTAAATCTACCAATTATATGCATATCTTAGCTTCTGGGCCTGAGTGAAAGGTAGTTAACTTTGGGCATGCTTTTCATCCCCCAAAAAACTGCCCCCCCCTACCCCAGAGAGGTTAATGTGAGTCTGGAAGGAGAGTTTACAGTTTAACCAGACACCCAGGTATTTATAGTTTTTCACATATTCCAAGTCAGAACTGTCCAGAGTAGTGATGCTGGACGGGCAGGCAGGTGCGGGCAGCAATCGGTTGAAGAGCATGCATTTAGTTTTACTTGCATTTAAGAGCATTTGGAGGCCACCGAAGGAGAGTTGTATGGCATTGAAGCTCGTTTGGAGGTTAGTTAACACAAGTGTTCAAAGACGGGCCAGAGGTATACAGAATAGAAACCCCAGCAGGAAGAGCGACATCCTTGATGTATACAGAGAAGAGAGTCGGCCTGAGAATTTAACCCTGTGGCACCCCCATAGAGACTGCCAGAGGTCCGGACAACAGGCCCTCCGATTTGACACACTAAACTCTATCAGAGAAGTAGTGAACCAGGTGAGGCAGTCATTTGAGAAACCAAGGCTGTTCAGTCTGCCGATAAGAATGTGGTGATTGACAGAGTCGAAAGCCTTGGCCAGGTCGATGAAGACGGCTGCACAGTAATGTCTCTTATCGATGGTGGTTATGATATCGTTTAGGACCTTGAGCGTTCCTGAGGTGCACCCATGACCAGCTTGGAAACCAGATTGCATAGCGGCGAAGGTATGGTGGGATTCGAAATGGTCGGTGATCTATTTGTTAACTTGGCTTTCGAAGACCTTAGAACGGCAGGGTAGGGTAGATATAGGTCTGTAGTGTCTCCCCCTTTGAAGAGGGGGATGACTGCGACAGGTTTCCAATCTTTAGGGATCTCAGACGATACGAAAGAGAGATTGAACAGGCTAGTAATAGGGGTTGCAACAATTCCGGCTAATAACATCCAACCAAGTGTTAGACCCTGTGTAGTGGGATTAAATCTTCATCCTGTATTGACTCTTTACTTTGTTTGATGGTTCGTCTGAGGGCATAGGGGGATTTTTTATAAGCATCCGGATTAGTCTCCCTCTCCTTGAAAGTGGCAGATCTAAGCTTTAGCTCGGTGAGTATGTTGCCTGTTATCCATGGGTTCTTGTTGGGATATGTACGTATGGTCACTGTGGGGACGACGTCGTGAATACACTTATTGATGAGGCCGATGACTGAGGTGGTGTACTCCTCAATGCCATTGGATGAATTGCGGAACATATTCCAGTCTTTGCTGGCAAAACAGTCCTGTAGTGTAGCATCCGTGTCATCTGACCACTTCTGTATTGAGCAAGTCACTGGTACTTCCTGCTTTAGTTTTGGCTTGTAAGCTGGAATCAGGAGGATATAATGATGGTCAGATTTGCCATATGGAGGTTGGGGGAGAGCTTTGTATTCATCTCTGTGTGTGGAGTAAAGGTGGACTATGTTTTTTTTCCTCTGCTTGCACAAGCTGGAAAAAATGTGATAAAAATTATTTAAGTTTGCCTGCGTAAAAAACGAGGCCACGAGGAGCGCCACTTCTGGGTGAACATTTTGTTCTTTGCTTATGGCCTTATAGAGTTGGTTGAGAGCAGTCTTAGTGCCAGCTTCATTCTTTGGTGGTGACGAAGGAAAAAGCAAGAAAATTACAACGCAAAACAGGTTTTTAGACATTATTGATAATTTATTACAAAAAATATACCTAAAATATCACAATAACATACAGTTGAAGTTAGAATTTTAAAAACACTTCGGTTGGAGTCATTAAAACTCGTTTTTCAACCACTCCACAAATGTCTTGTTAACAAACTATAGTTTTGGCAAGTCAGTTAGGACATCTACTTTGTGCATGACACAAGTCATTTTTCCGACAGATTATTTCACTTATAATTCACTGTACCACAATTCCAGTGGTTCAGAAGTTTACATACACTAAGTTGACTGTGCCTTTAAACAGCTTGGAAAATTCAAGAAAATGATGTCATGGCTTTAGATGATTTTGATAGGTTAATTGACATAATTTGGGTCAATTGGAGGTGTATCTGTGGATGTATTTCAAGGCCTACCTTCAAACTCAGTGCCTCTTTGCTTGACTTCATGGGAAAATCAAAAGAAATCAGCCAAGACCTCAGAAAAAAAATTGTAGACCTCCACAAATCTGATTCCTCCTTGGGAGAAATGTCCAAATGCCTGAACAAACAATAGTATGCAGGTATAAACACCATGGGACCACGTAGATGGCATCATCAAAGTAGATGGCATCATAAGGGGAGAAGATTATGTGGAGGATTATGTCAGGAAGTTAAAGCTTGGTCGCAAATGGGTCTTCCAAATGGACAATGACTCCAAACATACGTCCAAAGTTGTGGCAAAATGGCTTAAAGACAACAAAGTCAAGGTATTGGAGTGGCCATCACAAAGCCATGGCCTAAATCCTATAGAAAATGTGTGGACAGAACTGAAAAGAATGTGCGAGCAAGGAGGCCTACAAACCTGACAGTTATACCAGCCAAAACTTATTGTGGGAAGCTTTTGGAAGGCTACCTGAAACGTTTGACCCAGGTTAAACAATTTAAAGGCAATGCTACCAAATCAAATTGAGTGTTTGTAAACTCCTGACCCACTGGAAATGTGATGAATGAAATACAAGCCGAAATAAATCACTCTCTACTAATTATTCTGACATTTCACATTCTTAAAATAAAGTGCTGATCCTTACTGACATAAAACAGGGAATTTTTACTCGGATTAAATGTCAGGAATTGTGAAAAATTGAGTTAAAATGTAGTTGGCTAAGATGTATGTAAACTTTCAGGCCTTTTACTCTGTATTTTGTTAAAGCACCTTTGGCAGCTATTACAGCCTCAGGTCTTCTTGGGTATGACACTACTCGCTTGGCAAACAGGTATTTGGGGAGCTTCTTCCAATATTCTCTGCAGATCCTCTCAAGGTATGTCAGGTTGGATGAGGAGCTTTGCTGCAGAACTATTTTCAGGTCTCTCCAGAGATGTTCCATATGGTTCAAGTTCAGGCTCTGGCTGGGCCACTCAAGGACATTCAAAAGACTTGTCCTGAAGCCACTCCTGCATTGTCTTGGCTGTGTGCTTAGGGTTGTTGTCCTGTTGGAAGGTGATCCTTTGCCCAAGTCTGGGGTCCTGCTCCAGAGCAGGTTTTCATCAAGGATCTCTCTGTACATTGCTTCGTTACTCTTTGCCTCTATCCTGACTAGTTTCCCAGTCCCTCCCACTGAAAAACATCCCCACAGCATGATGATTCCACCACCGTACTTCACTGTAGGGATGGGGTCAGGTTTCCTCCAGACGTGATGCTTGTCATTCAGGACAAGGAGTTCAATCTTCGTTTCATCAGACAAGACAATCTTGCTTCTCATGCTCTGAGAGTCTTTAGCTGCCTTTTGACAAACTCCAAGTGGGCTGTCATGTGCCTTTTACCGAGGAGTGGCTTCCGTCTGGCCAATCTACCATAAAGGCATGATTGTTGGAGTGCTGCAGAATTGGTTGTCCTTCTGGAAGGTTCTCCCATCTCCACAGAGGAATTCTAGAGCTCTGTCAGAGTGACCATTGGGTTCTTGGTCACCTCCCTGACCAAGGCCCTTCTCCCCCAATTGCTCAGTTTGGACAGGCAGCCAGGTCTAGGAAGAGTCTTGGTGGTTCTAAACTTTTTCAATTTAAGAATGATGGAAGCCACTGTGTTGTTGGGGACATTCAATGTTGCAAAAATGTTTTGTTACCCTTCCCTAGATCTGTGCCTCGACATGATCCTGTCTCAGAGCTCTACGGACAGTTCCTTCAACCTCATGGCTTGGTTTTTGTTCTGATATTCACTGTCAACTGTGGGATCTTATGTAGACTGGTGTGTGCGCCTTTCCAAATTATGTCCAATCAATTGAATTTACCACAGGTGGACTCCAATCAAGTTATAGAAACAGCTCAAGGATGATCAATGGAAACAGGATGCATCTGAGATCAATTTCAAGTCTCATAGCAAAGGGTCTGAATACTTATGCATGTAAGGTATTTCTATTTTTTCTAAAAACTTGTTTTGGCTTTGTCATTGTAAGGTACTGTGTGTAGATTGCTGAATTGTTTTGTTGTTGCTCAATACATTTGCCAGTGACGCTGTAATATGTTCCAAAGGCACAGTATGTAAAATTTCAATTATAATTGTAATATTAATTTATTATCTTATTTTGTGAATGCCACAATGTTAAAACTAATGAATTCAACAAACATGTCTCTGTCACTAACAAATATAGTCACGGGTGGTAACTTTACAATTCAATAGAAAAGGGAAACTGGGTAATTGTTGGAGGTGTGGCTTAGTGGGGGTGCTAAACTTAAGTATAACTTACTCAAAAACACTGCACTTGTGCTACTCATACGATGTAAGTACTGCTCACTTCAATTATTTAAGTTTCTTAAGGTGATCGGTTTCCTCAAAATGTTTGAGTGTCCAAAAATGTAGCTTCAGTTCCTGATGCAGGGTTTAAGCCTAAAGGAATCTTAAATCATCTAGTTGACAGGGAGCTCAACAAGGTGTTTGAACAGGATTGGAGATGACTTGACACAGCCCTGGTGATGGGCTTCACACCTCGAACACCCCTTAGTCCCACAGAGCCCAGTAAGTGTCTATCAACTAGGAGGATTGGGGCCTAGATGACTGCTCTGCTGTGGTCATTAGAGCGAGATCAATTACATCTTGGGAGAGTCCCAAATGGCACCCTTTTCACTATATTGTGTACTACTTTTGACCATAACCCAAAAGGCCCTGGTCAAAAGGGGGAATAGGGTGCCATTTGGGATTCACTCATGGTCCAGGTACGTACGTGTGTGTGTAGAGTAGAGGACATCACAGCAATCTTTCCCATTTGTTTTTTACATTGGCCAAAAAGAAAATACATAGTGATAAAAATTTTAATAATTTTTGTTTTGTTTTGGGCCAAGTACTTGAAACAAGATAGATCAATGTTTCATATTGGAAAGATACAGTACAATATGAGTAAATACATTAATAATTGGTAAAACCGTACAGCATACAGCCCAGCTGTCTGAGTGGAATGCAGATTGCAGTTTGATTAATCTATAGCAAGATTAGAACTAAACCAAATTAAGTCCAGTAAACAAATAACTTCATAAGTAGTCAAGTCACACACCCTACATTTCCTAATAAGAAAACATGAGGCGCACACCAAACCCACTCAGATGTGTAATTACCTCCACACATTTCATTCTAAATGGCTACTCTCTAAATATAGAATAGAAAATAAATATATATTTCCTGTATCTAGGGTGGAGAGACAGACAATATTCTATAGAGTTAAAAAGCATTTATAATGCATCCGTGCATGATCCCCAAAAATGAAGTTTTTAACTAAAGGCTAGAGCTGCCACTTTCAAGGAGTGGGACTCTAACCCGGAAGCTTATAAGAAATTCTGCTATGCCTTCCGATGATCCATCAAACAGGCAAAGCATCAACACAGGACTAAGATAAAATCGAACTACACCGGCTCTGACGCTCCTCGGATGTGGCCGAGCTTGCAAACCATTACAGACTACAAAGGGAAGCCCAGCCGAGAGCTGCCAAGTGACGCGAGCCTACCAGACAAGTTGAAATACTTCTATTCTCGCTTTGAGGCAAATAACACCAGCTGTTCCCAGAAGACTGTGGGTTCACCCTCTCAGCAGCCAATGTGAGTAAGACCTTTGGACAGGTCAACATTCGCAAGGCTGCAGGGCCAGACGTCTTACCAGGACGTGTACTGCGAGCATGCACTGACCAACTGTCTTCACTGACATTTTCAACCTCTCCCTGTCCGAGTCTGTAATACCAACATGTTTTAAGCACACCACCATAGTCCCTGTGCCCAAGAACACTAAGGCAACCTTCCAAAATGACTACCGACTCATAACACTGACAGCTGTAGCCATGAAATGCTTTAAAAGGCTGATCATGGCTCTTATCAACACCATTATCCCAGAAACCCTAGACCCACTCCAATTTGCATACCACACTAACAGATCCACAGATGATGGAATCTCTATTGCACTCCACACTGCCCTTTCCCACCTAAATGAGAATGCTATTCATTGACTACAGCTCAGCGTTCAACACCATAGTGCCCTCAAAGCTCATCAATAAGCAAAGGAACCTGGGACTAAACCCTCCTTCTGCAATTGGATCCTGGACTTCCTGATGTGCCGCCCCCAGGTGGTAAGGGTAGGTAACGACACAGGAGTCCCTCAGGGGTGTGTGCTCAGTCCCCTCCTGTACTCCCTGTTCACGCGTGACTGCACAGCCTGGCACAACTCCAACACCCTTGTTAAGTTTGCCAATGACACAACAGTGGTAGGCATGATCACTAAAAACGACAAGACAGCCTATAGGGAGGAGGTCATAGACCTGGCCGTGTGATGCCAGGACAACAACCTCTCCCTCAACATTACCAAGACAAAGGAGATGAATGTTGACTTCAGGAAAAAGACGACCCTATTCTCATTGACGGGGATGTAGTGGAGCAGGTTGAGAGCTTCAAGTTCCTTGGTGTCCACATCACTAACAAACTAACATGATCCAAGCATACTAAGACAGTCGTGAAGAGGGCACGACAAAACCTATTCCCCCTCAGAATACAAAAAAATATTTGGCATGGGTCCTCAGAACCTCAAAAATGTTACACAGCTGCACCATCGAGAGCATCCTTCTGACTGGTTGCATCACTGTCTGGTACGGCAACTGCTCGGCCTCCGACCGCAAGGCACTACAGAGATTAGTGCGTACAGTCCAATACATCACTGGGGACAAGATTCCTGCCATCCAGGACCTCTATACCAGCCACCCTAGTCATAGACTGTTCTCTCTGCTACCACATGGCAAGCGGTACCGGAGCTCCAAGTCTAGGTCCAAGAGGCTTCTAAACAGCTTCTACCCCAAGCCATAAGACTCCTGAACATCTAATCAAATGGCTACCCAGACTATTTGCATTGTCAGCCCCCCCTCCCTTCTACTCTGCTGCTACATTCTGTTATCATCTATGCATAGTCACTTTAATAACTCTACCTATATGTACATATTACCTCAACTAACCCCCCACATATTGACTCTGTACCGGTACCCCCCTGTATATAGTTTTGCTGTTGTTATTTTACTGCTGCTCTTTAATTACTTGTTACTTTTATTTCTTATTCTTAAACAGCATTGTTGGTTAAGGGCTCATAAGTAAGCATTTCACTAAGGCCTAAATCTGTTGTATTCGGCGGGTGTGACTAATAAAATTTGTTTCGATTTTGAGTGAAATTAGTTTCTAAATGTACCAATGTTAGGTGTCTCTGTCCCTCTCTCTCTCATATCAAATGAAAGTTGATTTGTGACGTGTGCCGAATACAACAGGTGTAGTAGACCTTACAGTGAAATGCTTACTCTCTCGCCCTCTCCATGTCTTTTGTAACAAGCAGCCATATTGTGGTCAGTCAGCTAGGGACCTGTTTTAACATATTAAGTGTGTATGTTTATCCTGTGTTACCATTTAGTAAGTAAACAAATAATTAAACCAATTTGCATAGTACTGAATCATAAATAAGGCTGATTTTGCAGATGCAAGGAGGTTACGACTGTTCAGAATGATATGATAGGAGTTATGATTAATAAGTTGACAGTTTATAGATGTGATAGGTAAAGACCTTTTAGAGTTTAATTTGGGAGATGGTAACTCTTTAAAGAACCTCACTTGTGGTGCCCCAGATCTTAATGAACTGAATGTTTTTTTCCTTGCATTTCAGAAAAACAATTTGCCTGTCAAACACCTGCCAATCACCACCCACCAAGATGACATACGTGCCCTGGTGCCTTCTGTGCTGTACAGTTTGTTCTGTGCATGCTGTCTGGATCTTTAACACTCTCTCACTCCTCCTCTTCTCCGGATCCAATATCACAGTCTTCTCTCCATTTGGCTTACAGTCCTGCTACGACAGAGCAAATTCCCCAGTGCTAATTTAACACTGAAAGCGTGGACCCATATAGACATTGTATAGTGATGGATTAACACACTGCTTAGTGTAAAGCTTTATTTGCATATTTCCCAGAGTGCCTTGCCTTTTGAGTGAATTGAAGGCTTACCAGCCATGACTGAATCTGTTAGAGACATGATTGTTGCATCATCCATTTTCAATACCATGGATTTCACCAACTGAACACTAAGTAAATATGCTATCATTTAAATTTAACAAGGCCTTATTTTGAAGGCTTAGTCTAGAAAATAATGGTTTGTTTGAAGGAAGAAACGGTTAGTTTCCAACATTGTTACTTAGTTGTTGTTGTTCTTTTTAAAACAGCAAGGTTGGTTTGTTGATACTGGGTTATCCAAAAGACTGGAAGCTTGACTTAGTAGGGGCGTGGCTTTCAGGAACTTATTTTTGTCCACCCGTGAGAGTAAATTAAATTTCTGTTCATCTGCCTGTTACAGTTGAACTCTGACACTTTGGTAAATTTGATGAAACTTGCCGAAGTGTAAGAGTTCATGAAAATCCAATGTAAATTACAATATGGTATTCCCAATGGGATAGGAACCACATTGTTGCAATATGTAAATATGTTTTTATAATAATTTAATATATAATTTGCAATGACTTTAAAAGACAATGAGACATTGCAGTGTAAAAACGTAGCATGATCAACCGGGTTGACATTTACTCTCATAGGTGGCCGAAAATATATATATATTAAAGCCATGCCCCTCAAAAGCCTCCTGAAAATAACATGGATTACATAAAAAAAGACCCATCTGCTTTGTTAACCATCATGAAAGTCAATAAAAACCCAATTTATGTTTAAATTATATTCACGCAACCTGCCACATTATGCTGGCTTGCAAAGTGATGTGTTAGTACTATTGAAATCCAGCCAGAGTGTGGATATGCAACCTTCAAAATAATTTGCACCCACAAACTCTATTCAGAATGAATGACAGGGTTATGAAGACAGAAATATGAGACTACCTAACGCATATAAACTGGAAAATAAACATTTTAGGAACGGGTCAAATAACTCCAAATAACATATTAGATTAGTTTAGAAAATGTATGACATTTATATTTGAGAAGCATAAGATTCATTAATCAATCAATGTACACGCAAAAACATGGATATTGAAACAAATAATTATTCAAAGCAACCTCCTATAGAGGATACTGGAAATATTATAATGATGGCCATGGATAAAGGGCTGTGCTGACAAAATAACTTGAGGTTAAACTCCCATGTACTAAATAAAGAATACAAGATAAATGGGTTTTCATCGCATTTTCAACTCTACTGATGGTTTTGTCCAACAGAAATGTGTGTTTGTAGGACATTTTGTATGTGACATGTACTTTCTTTGCATAAAAAGATTGGATTGAATCTGGTTACAGTTGATTTAACTCTGGATAATTTGTTGTGCACCAGGTTTTGGGTCAAATCCAGTACACTTAAAAATGAAGAGTTGGGCTTTTAGGGTTAGGTTATCGATATGAGAACAATTTTAAATGTAATTTCAGTCAAAAAGAAAAAAGTGGTTATTTTTATCAAATTGTATGTGACGTGCTGACTATAACAGGTGAAAGTGAAATGCTTACTTACAAGCCCTTAACCAACAATGCAGTTTTAATAATTTATCCTCTTAAAGCTCGGGACTTTTTTTTTCAACATTTTGTTAAAAATCGCTCAAAATTTCAACGTCCTGCTACTCATGCCAGGAATATAGCACATGCATATGATTAGTATGTGTGGATAGAAAGCACTCTGAAGTTTATAGAACTAGTTAAATCATGTCTGTGAGTATAACAGAGCTTGAGGAGCAAGCAAAAGCCCAAGGAAAACTGTTCACAAAAAAAAAGGATATCCTTCCGCCAGTTGCCTGTATTGTCAATGGCAAGGGAAAATAGATAGCGAGGAGGTTGCAATGCCTACAGCTTCCACACGATGTCGCCAGTACTGTCATTTGCTTTGAAGTTAATCCTTGGTCAGATGAGAAATAGGCACTTCCTGTCATCAAGTACACATCTTGAAGTTTTGAGAGAGAGAAAACGGAGCTTCATTTCAAGAACTGCTGCTATTGAATACAGATCGCCCCGTGATCAATTTGATCGATTATTAACGTGTACTAATACCTAAAGTTGGCTTACAAAAGTAGTTTGAAGTGTTTTGTCAAAGTTTATCGGCATTTAAAAAAATGATGTAGTGTTTTGTAAAGCTGCTTTTTCCTGGATCAGACTCGCTTCATAAATGGACATTTTGGGTATACATGGATGGATTTAATCGAAAAAAAAGACCCAATTGTGATGTTTATGGGACATATAGGAGTGCCAACAAAGAAACTCGTCAAAGGTAATGAATGTTTTATATTTTATTCCTGCGTTTGTGTAGCGCCGGCTACGCTAATTCCTTTGTTTACGTCTTTTTCCGGGATTGCGGGGGGGTGCATGCTATCAGATAATAGCTTCTCATGCTTTCGCCGAAAAGCATTTTAAAAATCTGACATGTTGGCTAGATTCACAACGAGTGTAGCTTTAATTGAGTACCCTGCATGTGTGTTTTAATGAAAGTTTGAGTTTTAGCGAGTACTATTAGCATTTGGCGTTGTGCATTTCCATTTCCTGTAGGCTATGTGAGACGCAGATGTCTCACCTTGCCCTAACAGGTTTTAAGAAAAATAAAATAAAAAGGAAGAGATAAGAATAAGAAATAATTGAAGAGCAGCAGTAAATAACAATAGAGGGGCTATATTCAGTTGAAGTCAGAAATTTAAATACACTTGGTTGGAGTCAAAAAAACTCGTTTTCAACCACTCCACGAATGTCTTGTTAATAACAAACTATAGTGCATGATACTAGTCATTTTTCCAACAATTGTTTACAGACAGATTATTTCACTTATAATTCACTGTATCACAATTCCAGTGGGTCAGAAATGTACATACACTAAGTTGACTGTGCCTTTAAACAGCTTGGAAAATTCCAGAATATAATGTCATGGCTTTTATAAAATTCTGAAAGGCTAATTGACATAATTTGAGTGAATTGGAGGTGTACCTGTAGATGTATTTCAAGGCCTACCTTCAAACTCAGTGCCTCTTTGCTTGACAAATCGTAAGAAATCAGCCAAGACCTCAGAATTCTTTTTGTAGACCTCCACAATTCTGGTTCATTCTTGGGCGCTATATTCAAACGCTTTAAGGTACCACGTTCATCTGTGCAAACAATAGTATGCAAGTATAAACACAATGGAACCACGCAGCCGTCATACCCCTCAGGAAGGAGGTGCGTTCTGTCTCCTAGAGATGAACGTAGTTTGGTGCAAAAAGTGCAAATCAATCCCTGAACAACAGCAAAGGACCTTGTGAAGATGCTGGAGGAAACAGGAACAAAAGTATCTATATCCACAGTAAAACTAGTCCTATATTAACAACCTGAAAGGCCGCTCAGAAAGGAAGATGCCTCTGCTCCAAAACCGCCAATAAAATGTCAGACTACAGTTTGCAACTGCCCGTGGAGACAAAGATCATACTTTTTGGAGAAATGTCCTCTGGTTTGATGACCATAGTTATGTTTGGAGGTTAAAGGGGGAGACTTGCAAGGCGAAGAACACCATCCCAACCGTGAAGCACGAGGGTGGCAGCATAATTTTGTGGGGGTGCTTTGCTACAAAATAGATGGCATCATGAGGGGAGAAAATTATGTGGATATATTGAAGCAACAGCTCAAGAAATCAGTCAGGAAGTTAAAGCTTGGTCGCAAATGGGTCTTCCAAATGGACAATGACCCCAAGCATACAGCCACAGTTGTGGCTAAATCGCTTAAGGACAACAAAGTCAAGGTATTGGAGTGGCCATCACAAAGCCATGGCCTAAATCCTATAGAAAATGTGTGGACAGAACTGAAAAATCATGTGCGAGTAAGGAGGCCTACAAACCTGACTCAGTTACACCAGCAGTGTCAGGTGAAATTGGTCAAAATTCACCCAACATTTTGTGGGAAGCTTGTGGAAGGCTACCCGAAACGTTTGACCCAAGTTAAACAATTTAAAGTCAATGCTACCAAATACTAATTGAGTGTATGTAAACTTCTGACCCACTGAGGATGTGATGAAAGAAATAAAAGCTGAAATAAATAATTCTCTATTATTATTCATTTAGACATTTCACATTCTTAAAATGAAGAGGTGATCCTAACTGACCTATGACAGGGAATTTTTACTAAGATTAAATGTCAGAAAATGTGAAAACTGAGTTTAAATGTAGTTGGCTAAGGTATATGTAAACTTCCGACTTCAACTGTACAGGGGGTAGCGGTACAGAGTCAATGTGCGGGGGCACCGGTGTTGAGGTAATTCCAGTAATATGTACATGTAGGTAGAGTTATTTAAGTGACTATGCATAGATCATAACACAGAGTAGTAGAAGAGGGGGAAGGGGGCAAAGCAAATAGTCTGGGTAGTCATTTGATTAGATGTTCAGGAGTCTTATGGCTTGGGGGTAGAAGCTGTTTAGATGCCTCTTGGTGCTCAGGTACCACTTGCCGTTGCGGAAGCAGAGAGAATGGTCTATGACTAGAGTGGTTGGAGTCTTTGATAATTTTTAGGGCCTTCCTCTCACACTACCTGGTATAGTGGTCCTGGATGGCAGGAATCTTGGCCCTAGTGATGTACTGGGCCGTACTCACTACCCTCTCTAGTGCCTTGTGGTCGGAGGACTAGAAGTTGCCATACCAGGCAGTGATGCAACAAGGATGCTCTCGATGGTGCAGCTATAAAACCGTTAGGGTCTGAGGTCCAATGCCAAATCTTTTTTTGTCTCCTGAGGGGGAATAGATTTTGTCGTGCCCTCTTCACGACTGTCTTGGTGTGCTTGGACCATGTTAGTCTGTTGGTCAGCTCTATGATTACATGATTACCTGAGACTTGAAGACTCATGTTATGCTAGACTAGACTTTAGCTCAGCTAGCTAACACAGTATTTAGTCTCCCTGATTCAACACACAGTTGGTTACATTGCCTCTATTAAAAGCTTCAGTGGGGATAAAGCCTCAAGTCCTCCTCATGCATGTTTAAGAGCATAATATGGTTCTTGGAATGATACATTTTTATTTTACCATTTAGGCCAGTAGAGAACAAGTTCTCATTTACAACTGCGACCTGGCCAAGATAACGCAAAGCAGTGCGACACAAACAACAACAGAGTTACACATGGAATAAACAAACATACAGTCAATAACACAATAGAAAAAAGTCTATATACAGTGTGTGCAAGAGAGGTAAGGAAATAAATAGGCCATAGTGGAGAAATCATGACAATTTAGCAAGTATACACTGGAGTGATAGATGTGCAGAAGATTGGGGTGCAAAGGAGCAAAAAAAAAGAAACAATATGGGCATGAGGTAGTTGGATGGGCTATTCACAGGTGCAATTATCTGTAAAATGCTCTGACAGCTGATGCTTAAAGTTAGTGAGGGAGATGGAAGGCTGGAAGGAAAGCTGGCCAAAGTATCAAATCAAATCAAATTGTATTTGTCACATACACATGGTTAGCAGATGTTAATGCGAGGGTAGCGAAATGCTTGTGCTTCTAGTTCCGACAATGCAGTAATAACCAACGAGTAATCTAACTAACAATTCCAAAACTACTGTCTTATACACACAAGTGTAAGGGGATAAAGAATATGTACATAAAGATATATGAATGAGTGATGGTACAGAGCGGCATAGGCAAGATACAGTAGATGGTATCGAGTACAGTATATACATATGAGATGAGTATGTAAACAAAGTGGCATAGTTAAAGTGGCATGTATTACATAAAGATGCAGTAGATGATATAGAGTACAGTATATACGTATACATATGAGATGAATAATGTAGGGTATGTAAACATTATATTAGGTAGCATTGTTTAAAGTAGCTAGTGATATATTTTACATCATTTCAAAATAAATTCCCATTATTAAAGTGGCTGGAGTTGAGTCAGTGTGTTGGCAGCTTAACAGTCTGATGGCCTTGAGATAGAAGCTGTTTTTCAGTCTCTCGGTCCCAGCTTTGATGCACCTGTACTGACCTCGCCTTCTGGATGATAGCGGGGTGAACAGGCAGTGGCTCGGGTGGTTGTTGTCCTTTGATCTTTATGGCCTTCCTGTGACATCGGGTGGTGTAGGTGTCCTGGAGGGCAGGTAGTTTGCCCCCGGTGATGCGTTGTGCAGACCTCACTACCCTCTGGAGAGCCTTACGGTTGTGGGCGGAGCAGTTGCCGTACCAGGCGGTGATACAGCCCGCCAGGATGCTCTCGATTGTGCATCTGTAGAAGTTTGTGAGTGCTTTTGGTGATAAGCCGAATTTCTTCAGCCTCCTGAGCTTGAAGAGGCGCTGCTGCGCCTTCTTCACGATGCTGTCTGTGTGGGTGGACCAATTCAGTTTGTCTGTGATGTGTATGCCAAGGAACTTAAAACTTGCTACCCTCTCCACTACTGTTCCATCGATGTGGATAGGGGGTGTTCCCTCTGCTGTTTCCTGAAGTCCACAATCATCTCCTTACTTTTGTTGACGTTGAGTGTATTTTCCTGACACCACACTCCGAGGGCCCTCACCTGCTCCCTGTAGGCAGTCTCGTTATTGATGGTAATCAAGCCTACCACTGTTGTGTCGTCCGCAAACTTGATGATTGAGTTGGAGGCGTGCGTGTCCACGCAGTCGTGGGTGAACAGGGAGTACAGGAGAGGGCTCAGAACGCACCCTTGTGGGGCCCCAGTGTTGAGGATCAGCGGGGTGGAGATGTTGTTGCCTACCCTCACCACCTGGGGGCGGCCCGTCAGGAAGTCCAGTACCCAGTTGCACAGGGCGGGGTCGAGACCCAGGGTCTCGAGCTTGATGACGAGCTTGGAGGGTACTATGGTGTTAAATGCCAAGCTGTAGTCGATGAACAGCATTCTCACATAGGTATTCCTCTTGTCCAGATGGGTTAGGGCAGTGTGTAGTGTGGTTGAGATTGCATCGTCTGTGGACCTATTTGGGCGGTAAGCAAATTGGAGTGGGTCTAGGGTGTCAGGTAAGGTGGAGGTGATATGGTCCTTGACTAGTCTCTCAAAGCACTTCATGATGATGGAAGTGAGTGCTACGGGGCGGTAGTCGTTTAGCTCAGTTAACTTAGCTTTCTTGGGAACAGGAACAATGGTGGCCCTCTTGAAGCATGTGGGAACAGCAGACTGGGATATGGATTGATTGAATATGTCCGTAAACACACCAGCCAGCTGGTCTGTGCATGCTCTGAGGGCGCGGCTGGGGATGCCGTCTGGGCCTGCAGCCTTGCGAGGGTTAACACGTTTAAATGTTTTACTCACCTCGGCTGCAGTGAAGGAGAGGCCGCATGTTTTGGATGCAGGCCGTGTCAGTGGCACTGTATTGTCCTCAAAGCGGGCAAAAAAGTTATTTAGTCTGCCTGGGAGCAAGACATCCTGGTCCGTGACGGGGCTGGTTTTCTTTTTGTAATCCGCGATTGACTGTAGACCCTGCCACATACCTCTTGTGTCTGAGCCGTTGAATTGAGATTCTACTTTGTCTCTATACTGACGCTTAGCTTGTTTGATTGCCTTGCGGAGGGAATAGCTACACTGTCTGTATTCGGTCATATTTCCGGTCACCTTGCCCTGATTAAAAGCAGTGGTTCGCGCTTTCAGTTTCATGCGAATGCTGCCATCAATCCACGGTTTCTGGTTTGGGAATGTTTTAATCATTGCTATGGGAACGACATCTTCAATGCACGTTCTAATGAACTCGCACACCGAATCAGCGTATTCGTCAATGTTGTTGTCTGACGCAATACGAAACATATCCCAGTCCACGCGATGGAAGCAGTCTTGGAGTGTGGAATCAGATTGCTCGGACCAGCGTTGGAGAGACCTCAGCTTGGGAGCTTCTTGTTTTAGTTTCTGTCTGTAGGCAGGGATCAACAAAATGGAGTCGTGGTCAGCTTTTCAGAAAAGTTGGGTGGGGCAGGGCCTTATATGCGTCGCGGATGTTAGAATCGCAGTGATCCAAGGTTTTGCCAGCCCTGGTTGCACAATCGATATGCTGATACAATTTAGGGAGTCTTGTTTTCAGATTAGCCTTGTTAAAATCCCCAGCGACAATGAATGCAGCCTCAGGATGTATGGATTCCAGTTTGCAAAGAATCAAATAAAGTTCGTTCAGAGCCATCTATGTCTGCTTGGGGGGGAATATATACGGCTGTGATTATAATCGAAGAGAATTCCCTTGGTAGATAATGCGGTCGACATTTGATTGTGAGGAATTCTAAATCAGGTGAACAGAAGGACTTGAGTTCCTGTATGCTTTTGTGACCACACCACGTCTCGTTAGCCATAAGGCATACGCCCCCGCCCATCTTCTTACCAGAAAGATGTTTGTTTCTGTCGGCGCGATGCGTGGAGAAACCAGCTGGCTGCACCAACTCCGATAGCGTCTCTCCAGTGAGCCATGTTTCCGTGAAGCAAAGAACGTTACAGTCTCTGATGTCCCTCTGGAATGCTACCCTTGCTTGGATTTCATCAACCTTGTTGTCAAGAGACTGGACATTGGCGAGAAGTATACTGGGGAGTGGTGCACGATGTGCCCGTCTCCGGAGTCTGACCAGAAGACCGCTACGTTTCCCTCTTTTACGAAGTTGTTTTTTTGGGTCGCCGGCTGGGATCCATTCCGTTGCCCTGGGTGAAAGGCAGAACACAGGATCCTCTTCGCGAAAGTCATATTCTTGGTCGTACTGATGGTAAGTTGACGCTGCTCTTATATTCAGTAGTTCTTCTCGACTGTATGTAATGAAACCTAAGATGAACTGGGGTACTAATGTAAGAAATAACACATAAAAAACAAAAAACTGCATAGTTTCCTAGGAACGCGAAGCGAGGCGGCCATCTCTGTCGGCGCCGGAAGTAATAGCCCCCCAGTACATCTCCTCAGTCCGGTGAGACCTGTTCCGGCTTCACGTATGAGGCCTCCAGTGATGATCCATGGCCCGGAGCCTGTATTGGAAATCCCTGGCCCGGAGCCTCCAGCGACAGTCCCCAGTCCGGAGCCTGCGGCGACGATCCGCAGTCCGGAGCTTGCTTCGACGATCCTCAGTCCGGAGCCTCCAGCGGTTGTTCCCAGTTCAGAGTCTCCAGCCAGGAGTCCGCACCTTTGGGTGGGGGGGATACTGTCGCACCCTGACTTTAGAGGGACATTTTATTTCTCTATTTGGTTAGGTCAGAGTGTGATTTGGGGTGGGCATTCTATGTTGTCGATTTCTTTGTTTTTGGCCGAGTATGGTTCCTAATCAGAGGCAGCTGTCTATCGTTGTCTCTGATTGGGGTTCATACTTGGTGGTACCGGGATGGTGACATGCACCTCAGGGCGAGCGCGAGGAGCAGGCACAGGACTACTGGACTGGGGAGGCGGACTGGAAGCCTGATGCGTGGGGCCGGTACAGGTGGCACCGGACTAGTGACTCGCACTTCAGGGCGAGTGTAGGGAGGAGGCACAGGACGTACTGGACTGGGAAGGCGCACTTGAGGGAGAGTGCGAGGAGCAGGCACAGGACGTATTGGACTGGGGACACGCACTTGAGGGAGAGTGCGAGGAGCAGGCACAGGACGTACCGGGTTATGGAGACGTACTGGAGACCTGGTGCGTATTGCCGGCAGCAATGGTAACGTTTCGATGACACACCTCGCCCGGCAAGTGCGAGGAGCTGGCACAGGACGTACTGGGCTGTGAAGGTGCACTGGAGACCTGGTGCGTATAGACAGCATCAATTGTACCGGAACTTTAACACACTTCTCAGGACGAGTACGGGGAGCTGACTCAGGTGGCATCGGATGGCTAACACGCTCCTCAGGGCGAATGGCGTGCATACTACAACAAACCAACAGCTCTCTCTCATCACTCTCCTCAACTTTCGCCAAACACTCCTCGCTCAATCTATCCCAATATTCCCCCTCGTTCTCTGACTCACCCCTCAGCGTCTTTGACCACCCCGTGTGCCCCCTCCCCCAAAAATGTTTTGGGCTGCTTCTTGGGCTTGCGTCGTCGTCGCTGTCCTCCATTCTCTCCTTGCCATGGAAGGCGATCCTGTCCTGCCAGGATTTCTTCCCATCCAGAAACTCTTCGCAAGTCCAGGATACTTCCTCCTCCTGGGCACACTGCTTGGTCCTTTGTTGATGGGATATTCTGTCATGGTTGTTTGTTTAGACGGAGCAAGGCACTGCGTATGCTGAGTTCCACATCATATTTAATAGTGAAACTTAGCAAAACAACAAACTGTGACAACAGAGGTGCTACATACACTTACTCAAAACAATATCCCATAACCCACAGGTGGAAAAAAATGCTACTTTGGTATGATCCCCAATTAGAGACAATGATAGCCAGCTGCCTCTAATTGGGAATCATACTAAAACACCAACATAGAAGAAAAAACAAGAACCCCACATATAAAATATAAACTAGACTTTCTGGGCTATCTGTAATGCAACAAAATCAGATTGCAGCTCCAACATAGCTTGGTCAACAGTCAGTGCAATGGCATACATACATTACAGGATTTAATATATAGACCAATATTATTTATATAAATAGTCAAGAGAACAGGTCCCAATACGGTACACCTTTTGTAATATCGAGGAGACACACATTGTGCCCTGTCTGCAGATAGCTCTTAAACCATTTGCAAGACTCCTTGTCCAGGCCCATTTCAGACAGTTATTGAATAAGTAAAGAATTGGTTACAATATTGAATGCTTTGGAATAAAATAGGGCGGCACAATGTTTATTTTAATGATCTAGGTAATTTAACACATCATCTAAAACAAGAATAGTGGCTGAAACAGTGCTATATCCAGATCTAAAACCAGACTGGTGCATATTTAGAATAGAGTGAGAAGTAAGAAAACATTATTAGCTGGGAGTTTGTCAGATATTCTAGTACCTTGGCTAGGCAAAATAACTTGGAGATTGGGTGCTAATTATCTAATTCGGGAGGATATCTGCCTTTATGCAGGGTAGGACAAGGTCACATTCCAAATCAAGTTAAAAATAGAGGTTAAAGGTTCAGCAATGAGTGGGGCAGAGAGCTGTAGTAAGAAGGGGTCAGGTGTGGATTTTTTTACATCAATCTTTAGCAAGGAACTTAATACATCATAGATATCAAATGGTTGAAATTAAAATTAAGTATGTGAGTCTGGACATATTTGGCATGTTAAAACTTTACCATTGCTCCAGGGTGAAGTTTTCCCTAGGGCCTAGTTACAGATCTAGGATCAGCTTACCCTAACCTTAGCCATTTGTTAAGGCTTTCTTCCAATGAAGGAGAGGAGGACCAAAATGCAGCGTGGTTATTTCGATTCATGTTTAATAAAAAGATAAACACAAACAATACAAACAATAAACATAACGTGAAAACCTAAACAGCCTTATCTTGTGCAAACAAATACTGAGACAGGAACAATCACCCACGACAAACTCAAAGAATATGGCTGCCTAAATATGGTTCCCAATCAGAGACAACGATAAACACCTGCCTCTGATTGAGAACCACTTCAGGCAACCATAGACTTTTCTAGACAACCCCACTATACCACAATCCCAAGACAAAACCCCAAGACAAAACACACCACATAATTAACCCATGTCACACCCTGGCCTGACCAAAATAATAAAGAAAACACAAAATACTAAGACCAGGGCGTGACACCATTAGCAGAGAAAATGCAAAACTGACCCAAGATCAGTGTCTAGGGGCAACTTCACCCTATACTGTAATCAGACAACAATGAAGTTGCACTCAAATGTTTTACTGATGCTTAAAACTAGTCCTATGTAAACTAGTCCTGTGTCAGTCATCTAATATTCCACGTCTGGCCATGTATAGTTGCGAAAATGAAGCCATTTCTCTTCATAGTGTTCAATACCAATACCTGATAATAGGAGGGGATGTAATGTAGCCCTACATGGAAATAGAAGTCCTGTGGATTTAAAGCTGCATCCCAAATGGAATCCTATTCCCTACATTTAGTCCAGGTGTGATGAGAATAGAGACGCTCCTCTCTTTGGTAACGCCGCCATCTCGTCCCCGTCACAGGTTCAAAGACCTGATTGAATGTGTTTGATTACTGCCATTGATTCGGCCATTGTGTGCCCATTTTATCAGGGGAGACAAATTGCCTTCAGCCAGCCGCGTGGGGGGTGGACAGAGACGTGACTGAAATCTAAGGGGCAGCCAGGATCCATGGAATTGCCTTGCCATAATGTCTCTCCATAAAGAGACGTTTGTTCTGTCAGGATTTACAAATCAAAATAAGGATCACTGATAATGTTTAGCTTACTTACTTACATAAAATGGTTACGTTAATGTTAGTCAGATTACCTATCTGCATTTTATACCCTTACCTACACAGCAAATTCCCCCGTGTTAAATGAACACTGAAAGTGTGGACTCACACTAAACAGTGTTGAATTAACACATTGTTTAGATTAAAGCTTTATTAGCATATTTCCCAGAATGTTTTGTCTTTTGAGTGAATCATAGAGTTACCACCTATGACTGAATTTGATACTGACATAGACATTATTGTTACAAACATCCATATTCAGTACTGTGGACTTCACTAAGTGAGATCCTAAGTTTAAATGATTTTTTATTTGATATATTTCACCTTTATTTAACCAGGTAGGCCAGTTGAGAACAAGTCTTCATTTACAACTGCAACCTGGCCAAGAAAAAGCAAAGCAGTGCGACACAAACAACAACACAGAGTTACACATGGAATAAACAAACGTACAGTCAAAAACACAATAGAAAAAGTCTAAATATAGTGTGTGCAAATGGCGTGAGGAGGAAGGCAATAAATAGGCCATAGTAGCGAAGTAACACTGGAGTGATAGATGTGCAGATGATGATGTGCAAGTAGAAATACTGGTGTGCAAAAGAGCAAAAAAGTAAATAAAAACAATATGGGGATGAGGTAGGTAGTTGGATGGGCTATTTACAGATGGGCGGTGTACAGCTGCAGCGATCGGTAAGCTGCTCAGATAGCTGATGCTTAAAGTTAGTGAGGGAGATATAAGTCACCAACTTCAGTGATTTTTGCAATTCTTTCCAGTCATTGGCAGCAGAAGGCGGCCAAAGGCGGCCAAAGTGGCTTATGGCTTTGGGAATGACCAGTGAGATATACCTGCTGGAGCGCGTGCTATGGGTGGGTGTTGTTATGGTGACCAGTGAGCTGAGATAAGGTGGAGCTTTACCTAGCAAAGGCTTATAGATGACCTGGAGCCAGTGGGTCTGGCGATGAATATGTAGCGAGGGCCAGTCGACGAGAGTATA
This sequence comes from Oncorhynchus tshawytscha, assembly GCF_018296145.1. Classification (NCBI taxonomy): domain Eukaryota; kingdom Metazoa; phylum Chordata; class Actinopteri; order Salmoniformes; family Salmonidae; genus Oncorhynchus; species Oncorhynchus tshawytscha. Next base: position 35,170,375 of record NC_056454.1, read on the forward strand.
CAGGTCGCAGTGGTGGGTGGTATATGGGGCTTTGGTGACAAAATGGATGGCACTGTGGTAGAGTGCATCCAGTTTGCTGAGTAGAGTGTTGGAGGCTATTTTGTAAATTACATCGCCAAAGTCAAGGATCGGTATGAGGGTATGTTTGGCAGCGTGAGTGAAGGAGGCTTTATTGCGAAATAGGAAGACGATTCTAGATTTCATTTTGGATTGGAGATGTTTAATGTGAGTCTGGAAGGAGAGTTTACAGTCTAGCCAGACACCTAGGTATTTGTAGTTGTCCACATATTCTAAGTCAGAACCGTCCAGAGTAGTGATGCTAGTCGGGCGGGCGGGTGCGGGCAGTGATCGGTTGAAAAGCATGCATTTAGTTTTGCTAGCATTTAAGAGCAGTTAGAGGCCATGGAAGGAGTGTTGTATGGTATTGAAACTTGTTTGGAGGTTTGTTAACACAGTGTCCAAAGAGGAAAAAAAGTATTTGATCCCCTGATGACTTTGTACGTTTGCCCACTGACAAAGAAATGATCAGTCTATAATTTTAAAGGTAGGTTTATTTTAACATTGAGAGACAGAATAACAACAAGAAAATCCAGAAAAAAGCATGTCAGAAATGTTATAAATTGATTTGCATTTTAATGGGGGAAATAAGTATTTGACCCCTCTGCAAAACATGACTTAGTACTTGGTGGCAAGACCCTTGTTGGCAATCACAGAGGTCAGACGTTTCTTGTAGTTGGCCACCAGGTTTGCACACATCTCAGGAGGGATTTTCTCCCACTCCTCTTTGCAGATCTTCTCCAAGTCGTTAAGGTTTCAAGGCTGACATTTAGCAACTCGAACCTTCAGCTCTCTCTACAGATATTCTATGGGATTAAGGTCTGGAGACTGGCTAGGCCATTCCAGGACTTTCATGTGCTTCTTCTTGAGCCACTCCTTTGTTGAGTTGGCCGTGTGTTTTGGGTCATTGTCATGCTGGAATACCCATCCACGACCCATTTTCAATGCCCTGGCTGAGGGAAGGAGGTTCTCACCCAAGATTTGACAGTACATGGTCCCGTCCATCATCCCTTTGATGCGGTGAAGTAGTCCTGTCCCCTTAGCAGAAAAACACCCCCAAAGTATAATGTTTCCACCTCCATGTTTGACGGTGGGGATGGTGTTCTTGGGGTCATAGGCAGCATTCCTCCTCCTCCAAACACGGCGAGTTGACTTTATGCCATAGAGCTCCATTTTGGTCTCATCTGACCACAACACTTTCACCCAGTTGTCCTTCATTGGCAAACCTCAGATGGGCATGTATATGTGCTCTCTTGAGCAGGGGGACATTGCGGGCGCTGCAGGATTTCAGTCCTTCACGGCGTAATGTGTACCAATTGTTTTCTTGGTGACTATGGTCCCAGCTGCCTTGAGATCATTGACAAGATCCTCCCGTGTAGTTCTGGGCTGATTCCTCACCATTCGCATGATCATTGCAACTCCACGAGGTGAGATCTTGTATGGAGCCCAAGGCCGAGGGAGATTGACAATTATTGTGTTTCTTCCATTTGCGAATAATTGCACCAAGATGCTTGGCGATGGTCTTGTAGCCCATTTCAGCCTTGTGTAGGTACAATCTTGTCCCTGGCATCCTTGGAGAGCTCTTTGGTCTTGGCCATGGTGGAGAACACACCTGGGAGCCAAAAATCTTTCTTATTGAGAGGGGGTCAAATACTTATTTCCCTCATTAAAATGCAAATCAATTTCTAACATTTTTTACATGCATTTTTCTTCTTTTTTTGTTATTCTGTCTCTCACTGTTCAAATAAACCTACCATTAAAATTATAGACTGATCATTTCTTTGTCAGTGGGCAAACGTACAAAATCAGCAGGGGATCAAATACTTTTTTCCCTCACTGTATACAGAATACAGACCTTTATTCATCAATCAAGTACAAGGAAGGAGCAAAAACCCGTAGGCACTCGGCTCTCGGCTCTCCATAGAATGAGTTTGATACATGCCGTAACACAACAAAATGTGAAATAGTCAAGGATTGTGAATACTTTCTGAAGGCACTGTATACAACACTGGAGATTGGTGGTACCTTAATTGGGGAGGACGGGCTCATGCTAATGGCTGGAGCGGAATGGGTGGAATGGTTTCCATGTGTTTGATGCGATTCCATTTGCTCCGTTCCAGCCATTGTTATGAGTTAGCCACTCTATACAACATGGATATATTACACAGTTGTGGATAGGTGACACCTGAGACATATTTAGAGTTCAACAAACGTTCTGTTTGATTGAACCAAAATAAAGCACACAATGATGGTGAAGGGTAGAGTTGATGTCAAAGTGATGCCACTCTGGGGTCTGGGTGACAGTTCTATGTAGACTATGGGAATGCAGAATCAGTCATAATACCAGACAGAGAAGATTAACTTTATAAAATTATTATTTTTTGTTGCCTTCCCTGCTTTTAAAAAATATGTTAATGCAATATCACAATTAACTCCTCTGAGATTTATTGAGAAACCGCCAAAAATAATAACATATTTTAAAAGTGCGTCTACAGTACATTCTGGCAACAATTCCCCTCCCTAAATAGAAGTAAAGAAGGTCCAGACAATTAACAATGCACTAGAAGGCTTTTGGTGCATCAAAGCAGGGACTGAGAGACTGAAAAACAGCTACCACTAACATTGAGTGGCTGCTGCCAACATACTGACTCAACTCCAGCCACTTAAATAATGGAAAAATTGATGTAAAACAAATGTATCACTAGCCACTTTAAACAATGCCACTTAATATAATGTTTACATACCCTACATTACTCATCTCATATGTATATACTGTACTCTATACCATCTACTGCATCTTGCCTATGCCGTTCTGTACCATCACTCATTCATATGTTTATGTACATATTCTTCATCCCTTTACACTTGTGTGTATTAGGTAGTTGTTGTAAAATTGTTAGGTTAGATTACTCGTTGGTTATTACTGCATTGTTGGAACTAGAAGCACAAGCATTTCACTCCACTCGCATTAACATCTGCTAACCATGTGTATGTGACAAATAAAAATATGATTTGAAAGGAACACTACTGTTAGGGAAAATGCTAATTATAAGTGTTCTGAAAGGAGCTGAGGTCTGCTTTGATAAAAACTTTACATAAAGTGACGACAGTCAGCGGAACGGTGCAGTGAACATGAAAATAGAGATTGTCAGAGGGACAATTTTCGCTATTGCTTTTAAATTAAACCTCAATAAATCCTTTGCTAATTCCCGCCCCAGAATTTTGGGCAAACAATGGATATCAACTGTCGTCAACTCTGACAGCTCAGACAAGCTCACATTTCAAAAGCCATTGAAGTCATTACAAAAACAAATTCTTTACATATCTAAATAATTCAACAGTGCAACAGGGGTACTTGCTACTGTAATTCCTGAAATGCAGAGCCTGTTGGAGTATTTTTCTTTATACTTTTTTTTATACTTTTGCAACATTGTTTGAAATTTCTTTTTAGTATACTTATTATTTTTATTTATTTATCAGGAGGTGATGCAGCACCCTCAGCACCCATACTTCCTTTGGCTATGTTGTTTGCTAGCTCAGTCTAATTGAACACCAACCGCTGCTAACACAGCTAGCTAGCTAATATAACTTAATATAACTTTATGTATTTTAGCTAGCTAAGTTAGCCATATTAAGAATACAACGCTCATCTGCTGTCGACATCCGGATACAATTTAAGAGCACGAGTTTGCACCAAATGTGTTTACTAACTTTGGCTGTATGCTGACAGTGCATTCGGAGCCATCCAATGACTACCCACACTGCAACGTTCATTTTACCCGGTTACCATAAAGCAATTGTAATTACATTCCACCTCAACATACAAGAGAGTCTCCTGATTAGCAAGGTGTAGTCTGTGTTTAATTTCATTGTGCATTAGAAACACAAAAACATGTTTTGCCTGAGGTTGCAACAGTAACCAAGGGGGGCAGGGCTTAGCGAATGCTCAATTGTGGAGAATAATTTTATCCAGGTTGCATCCCAAAAATCTCTCCTCGTTCACTACTACCCACAAATTTAAAAGCCCTGGATTGGCTCAAGCATGGGCTACATGGAGTTTCCATATACAGTACCAGTCATTTTCTTTCAAATCCAAGAAGGAAAGTGAACGAGTCCACAGTTCGGGAGAAATGAGAGATTTTTGGGAGGCAACCCTGTCCCAGGGATGAAGGAGAGTAGAGTAAATTATTTTCCATACATTGAAAAAAATACCAGAACAATGACAATGATTGAAGACTTAGATTGGCATAACTGGATATTAGTTGACATAACTAGCTGATTGGTATTTACAGAAAATGGTATTTTAGATAAATAATAGATGGATAGATTACATTGTAAAGTAGATTGTATTATTATTAATTATTCATATTGTCATTCACGGCATTGGATCAGCATTGTATAAAACTGAGTTTGTGGCTTGGTGCAGTGAGAGAGAGTGAGAGAGAGAAAGAGAGGCTGAAGCTGAGAGAGAAGCTGAGAGAGAGTCATGGGATGGAGCAGGGGAGTAAATCTTCTTGTGCGTTACTCTCTCTCCGCGGCCCAAACATTCATTACCATCCCCAGGGGAATTGTTTTCCCAGCGATGTTCTGCAGATTCAGTGATGAGATGCCTCGTCAGAGGGAAGAAGAATATTCTCCTGTTATATTTCACTAGTCTGATACAGATACGATGCATGCAGCACTATTATAATCTAAAGTGTCAAGGCTCTGGGAAGCTAGCTGTGTTTTAAAATGTGAGACTCCTCAGGTAGGGAATTAAGTGTGAATCAGGAAGTTGTTTTGTTGTATGGGCTGTGGTTTAAATGATTGTATATTACCATGGTAATGAACTGAAGGTCAATCAATGGAAAGACTTGCAGTTTAGCAGATAGCTCCATATACTGTATGTAACTAAAGAACAATCAATGCACAGATTCCAGCATCGTATGATACTGTATATTTACTGTAGCTCCATGTCTATAGGTCAATCAATGCAAAGACACAGCTTTGTAAGAACGGTATAGCTTAAGTCAATAAATATATAAAGAATATCTCAATATTAGGAAGGTGTTCCTAATGTTTGGTATACTCAGTGCTATTGCTGTATAGAAAAGGACTGTTATTGTTCAATGATGTTAAACCAGGCATTTGTCTTTGTCTGGGGGTAATCAGGATTAATTTCATATTCCCTCACATAGTGAAACAAAGGCCGAAGAGAACCAAGAATACTTTCACGCACTTTGAAATTCATAACTGGCATTCATCTTTGGAGATGATGTTTATCAAATCAAAACAAATGTTATTAGTCACATGCGCCACATACTTACATACTATCCAACAATGCAGTTTAAAAAAAAATACAGATAAGAATAACAGTAATTAAAGAGCAGCAGTAAAACTACAATAGTGCGACTTAGTTACTATGCGGCTAGTAAAGTGGCTAGTGATACATTTTACATCAATTTCCATCAATTCCCATAATTAAAGTGGCTGGAGTTGAGTCAGTGTGTTGGCAGCAGCCACTCAATGTAAGCGGTGGCTGTTTAACAGTCTGATGGCCTTGAGATAGAAGCTGTTTTTCAGTCTCTCGGTCCCTGCTTTGATGCACCTGTACTGACCTCGCCTTCTGGATGATAACGGGGTGAATAGGCAGTGGCTCGGGTGGTTGGTGTCCTTGATGATCTTTATGGCCTTCCTGTGACATCGGGTGGTGTTTGTGTCCTGGAGGGAAGGTAGTTTGCCCCTGGTGATGCGTTGTGCAGAAATAACTACCCTCTGGAGAGCCTTACGCTTGTGGGCGGAGCAGTTGCCGTACCAGGCGGTGATACAGCCCGACAGGATGCTCTCGATTGTGCATCTGTAGGAGTTTGTGAGTGCTTTTGGTAACAAGCCGAATTTCTTCAGCCTCCTGAGGTTGAAGAGGCGCTGTTGCGCCTTCTTCACGATGCTGTTTGTGTGGGTGGACCAATTCAGTTTGTCTGTGATGTGTACGCCGAGGAACTTAAAACGTACTACCCTCTCCACTACTGTCCCATCGATGTGGATCGGGGGGTGCTCCCTCTGCTGTTTCCTGAAGTCCACAATCATCTCCTTAGTTTTGTTGATGTTGAGTGTGAGGTTATTTTCCTGACACCACACTCCGAGGGCCCTCAACTCCTCCCTGTAGTCCGTATCGTCGTTGTTGGTAATCAAGCCTACCACTATAGTGTCGTCCGCAAACTTGATGATTGAGTTGGAGGCGTGCATGTGAACAGGGAGTACAGGAGAGGGCTCAGAACGCACCCTTGTGGGGCCCCAGTGTTGAGGATCAGTGGGGTGGAAATGTTGTTACCTACCCTCACCACCTGGGGGCGGCCCGTCAGGAAGTCCAGTACCCAGTTGCCCAGGGCGGGGTCGAGACCCAGGGTCTTGAGCTTGATGACGAGTTTGGAGGGTACTCTGGTGTTAAATGCTGAGCTGTAGTCGATGAACAGCATTCTCACATACGTATTCCTCTTGTCCAGATGGGTTAGGGCAGTGTGCAGTGTGGTTGAGATTGCATCGTCTGTGGACCTATTTGGACTGTAAGCAAATTGGAGTGGGTCTAGGGTTTCAGGTAGGGTGGAGGTGATATGGTCCTTGACTAGTCTCTCAAAGCGCTTCATGGTGACGGAAGTGAGTGCTACGGGGCGGTAGTTGTTTAGCTGAGTTACCTTAGCTTTCTTGGGAACAGGAACAATGGTGGCCCTCTTGAAGCATGTGGGAAAAGCAGACTGGGATAAGGATTGATTGAATATGTCCGTAAACACACCAGCCAGCTGGTCTGCGCATGCTCTGAGGGCGCGGCTGGGGATGCCGTCTGGGCCTGCAGCCTTGCGAGGGTTAACACGTTTAAATGTTTTACTCACGTCGGCTGCAGTGAAGGAGAGTCCGCATGTTTTGGTTGCGGGCCGTGTCAGTGGCACTGTTTTGTCCTCAAAGCGGGCAAAAAAGTTATTTAGTCTGCCTGGGAGCAAGACATCCTGGTCCGTGACGGGGCTGGTTTTCTCTTTGTAATCCGTGATTGACTGTAGTCCCTGCCACATACCTCTTGTGTCTGCTACAATAGAGAGTAGCAGTGGTGTAAAGAGGGGGTGGCATTGCAAATAGTCTGTGTAACCATTTGACTAGATGTTCAGGAGTCTTATGGCTTGGGGTAGAAGCTGTTTAGAAGACTCTTGGACCTAGACTTGGCGATCAGGTACCGCTTGCCGTGCGGTAGCAGAGAGAACACTCTATGACTAGGGTGGCTGGATTCTTTGACAATTTTTAGGGCCTTCCTCTGACACCGCCTCGTATAGAGGTCCTAGATTGCAGGAACCTTGGTCCCAGTGATGTACTGGGCCATTCGAACTACCCTCTGTAGTGCTTTGCGGTCAGAGGCCGAGCACCTGTCATATCAGGCAGTGATGCAACCAGTCAGGATGCTCTCGATGGTGCAACTGTAGAACCTTTTGAGGATCTGAGGACCCATACCAAATCTTTTCAGTCTCCTGAGGGGGAATACGTATTGTCGTGCCCTCTTCACGACTGTCTTGGTATCTTTGGACCATTCTAATTTGTTGGTGATATGGACAGCAAGGAACATGAAGCTTTCAACCTGCCCCACTACAGCCCCGTCGATGAGAATGGGGGCATGCTTGGTCCTCTTTTTCCTGTAGTCCACAATCATCTCCTTTGTCTTGATCACGTTAACCTCTTGATCCTACTTGAGACGCAGACGTCCCACCTAGAGCTCTGGAAATGCAAATGCGCTATGCTACACGCTAATAGTATTAGTTAAAACGCAAACGTTCATTAAAATACACATGCTTGGTATTGAAATAAAGCTACAGTCGTTGTGAATCTAGCCACCGAGTCAGATTTTTAAAATGCTTTTCGGCGAAAGCATGAGAAGCTATTATCTGATAGCATGCAACACCCCAAAAGACCCGTAGGGGATGTAAACAAAAGAATTAGCATAGTCGGCGCTACACAAACCGCACAATAAAATATAAAACATTAATTACCTTTGACCATCTTCTTTCTTGGCACACCTTGATGTCCCATAATCAATACTGGGTCTTTTTTGGATTAAATCGGTCCATATATAGCCTAGATATCGATCTATGAAGACTGTGTGATAAACAGAAAAAAATAGCGTTTCATAACGTAACGTCATTTTTTAAAAGTTAAAAATTCGACGATAAACTTTCACAAAACACTTCGAAATACCTTTCTAATGCAACTTTAGGTATAACTACACGTTAATAAGCTATAAAAATCATCAGGAGGCGAAAGGAAAAAATGTCCGGAAAAACAGAGACAATGCCTCAGGTTGGTGGTCGGAGGGAATCGGTTCCCTTTGGTCGGATCTACCAAGAATCAAATCAGAATCAAATGAGGAGACTCTATACATCCTGTGGAAGCTGTAGGTACTGCAAGCTCGGCCTCATTTAATACGGTTCACCTTTAACAATGGGTTGAAGTGGCGCATGGATATTTTTTTCCATCTCCAGTGATCAGATTTTCCTGCGCTTTTCGATGAAACAGACGTTCTGTTATAGTCACAGCCGTGATTTAAACAGTTTTGGAAACGTGTTTTCTATCCACACATACTAATCATATGCATATACTATATTCCTGGCCTGAGTAGCAGGACGCCAAAATGTTGCGCGATTTTTAACAGAATTTCCGAAAAAGTAGGGGGGAGGCTTAACAGCTTGTTGTCCTGGCACCACCCGGCCAGGTCTCTGACCTCCTCCCTACAGGCTGTCTCGTCGTTGACAATGATCAGGCCTACCACTGTTGTGTCATCGGCAAATTGAATGATGTTGTTGGAGTCGTGCCTGGCAGTGCCATCATGAGTAAACAGGGAAAGTCTACACATTCTAGTTATCAGATTCACATGGAATTGTTGTTCAATTTAAATGTGAAAAGATGAAATGCAATTTTAGCTTCCAAATGAGAGAATTGTTTTTCATGAGTGAACTATGCTCAACACAACCCTCTCTCCCAACCCTATAAAAGCCCCTTTTACGAAAATGTAACTTTGTGTTCTGAGAGTGTGAGGACGACGGCCTAACGTTAAAAGCGCTAAGATTAATAACCTAATGAAATTACCATCTACCGAAGCGCAGCTTAGAGTAAATATTTATTGCATTTTCCTTTTCAAATGGCCGGATATTTAGAATGCATAAGACACTGTTTTTACGATAGCATAGCTGCCTACGGCCTGAAAGAGACACAACATATTTTTTGTTCTTCAGTCTTCCCGCTCTTTCATTCAAAACCCAACCCCTTTCTTTGTGTAACCAGCCGTCATATCTGTTCTGTCCACTTGGGAAGTTTTCCTTTATGACATAATTTGTAATCAATGTATGATCCATTCTGTGTAGATGTAATTCTGTGTGATTATTTAGGTATTTAGTAAATAAATAATTAAACCACAGTTTGTATTGCTGATTCAACTTGTTAGCCAGGATTCGTGAAGAACCAAGAATTTACAACTTTCAGATGAGACTGAATAAAGGATTAAATATTGACTGCTTCTGATGTAAAAGGTTACTAGGTCTTTAAGAGTTTATTCGGAAGATAACAGCTCTATAAACATTATTTCATGGTGCCCCGACTTTCTAGTTAATTACATATTATTAATTACAGAGAAATTATTTCATACAATAGCATGTCATATCACTTCATGCGGCATAGCCAAAGACACGACATACCACATGAGGTTGGTGGCATGTTAATTGGGGAGGACGGGCTCATGGTAACGGCTGGAGCGGTGGAATGGTATCAAATACATGTTGTCCCACTCCTCTTCAATGGCTGTGTGAAGTTCCTGGATATTGGAGGGAACTGGAACATGCTGTCGTACACGTCGAACTAGAGCATCCCAAACCTGCTCTATGGGTGACATTTCTGGTGAATATGCAGGTCATGGAAGAACTGGAACATGTTCAGCTTCCAGGAATTTTGTGCAGACCCTTATGACATGGGGCCAAACATTATCATGCTGAAATATTACGGGATTGCGGCGAATGAATGGCACGACAATGGGCTTCAGGATCTCGTCAAGGTATCTCTGTTCATTCAAATTGCCATCATGTTTGTTGTCCGTAGTCTCACCGGTACTCTGTTTACAATGTTGACTTCAGCAAACTACTTGCCCACATGGCACCATACACATGGTCTTCGGTTGTGAGGCCGGTTGGACATACTGCCAGATTATCTAAAACAACATTGGTGTTAAGGTTTTCTTCCGTCGAAGGAGAGGAGGACCAAAATGCAGCGTGGTTATTATTAAACATCTTTCATAAAGATGATAACGAACAATACAAAAACGATAAACGTAACGTGAAAAACTGAAACAGCCCTATCTGGTGCAAACAAACACAGAGACAGGAACAATCACCCACGAAACACTCAAAGAATATGGTTGCCTAAATATGGTTCCCAATCAGAGACAATGATAAACACCTGCCCCCTGATTGAGAACCACTCCAGGCAACCATAGACTTTTCTAGACAACTATACTACACCACAATCCCATAACCTACAAAAAACCCCTAGACAAAACACACCACAAAAATAACCATGTCACACCCTGGCCTGACCAAAATAATAAAGAAAACACAAAATACTAAGACCAGGGCGTGACAATTGGCTGTGGCTTATGGTTGACAAATGAACATTAAATTCTCTGGCAGACATTCCTGCAGTCAGCATGCCAATTGCACGCTCCCTCAAAACTTGAGACATCTGTGGCATTGTGTTGTGTGACGAAACAGCACATTTTAGAGTGGCCTTTTATTGTCCCCAGCACAAGGTGCACCTGTTTAATCAGCTTCTTGAAATGCCACACCTGTCAGGTGGATGGATTATCTTGGTAATGGAGAAATGCTGACTAACAGGGATGTAAAAAATGTGTGCACCAAATTGAGTGGAATACTTTTTTGGGCATATAGAAAGTTTCAGGGATCTTTTATTTCAGCTCATATATTTGGTCAGTGAGCTCTGGTCAAAATACAATTTGAATAGGATGCCGTTTGGGATGCAGGATTCAGATCGTTACTCTTCCCTTTTAAACAATCACATTTATTTATAAGCCCTTTTAACATCAGCAGATGTCAAAAAGTGCTTATGCAGAAACCCAGCCTAAAACCCCAAATAGCAAGCAATGCAGATGTAGAAGCATGGTGGCTAGAAAAAACTCCATAGAAAGGCAGGAACCGAAGAAGAAACCGAGAGAGGAACCAGGCTCTGAGGGGGTGTTCAGTTCTCTTCTGGCTGTGCCCGATCGAGAATTTAACTTCTTTGGGCTGGGGGCAGTATTGAGTAGCTTGGATGAATAAGGTGCCCAGACTAAACTGTCTGCTACTCAGGCCCAGTTGCAAATATATGCATATTATTAGTGGATTTGGATAGAAACAACTCTGAAGTTTCTAAAACTGTTTGAATGATGTCTGTGAGTATAACAGAACTCATTTGGCAGGCAAAAACCTGAGTGAGAGGGGAATGAGTCAGAGTCCTGCCAGAGAGCCACGAGCTGGTGACGCGCGTTCACTTAAGAGTTAGCTTGAGTTCCAATGCATTTCTGAAGACAAACGAATTCTCCGGTTGGAAGATTTATGTTAAAAACATCCTAAAGATTGATTCTATACATCGTTTGACATGTTTCTACAGACTGTAACAGAACAGTCTGCTCCTAGTGATTGCGCGTCATGATTTTGGATTACTGGGCGGAACGCGCGAACAAAAAGGAGGTATTTGGACATAATCGGGAAAAAACAACATTTATTGTGGAACGGAAATTCCTGGGAGTGCATTCTGATGAAGATCATCAAAGGTAAGTGAATATTGATAATGCTATTTCAGACTTCTGTTGACTACACAACATGGCGGATATCTGTTTGGGTTGTTTTGGTCTCTGAGCACTGTAGTCAGATTATAGCAAGGTGTGCTTTTTGCATTAAGGAGAAGTGTATCTATAATTCCGTGCATAACAGTTGCATCTTTTATCAATGTTTATTATGAGTATTTCTGTAAATTGATGTGGCTCTCTGCAAAATCACTGGATGTTTTGGAACTACTGAATGTAACAAGCCAATGTAAACTGAGATTTTTTGATGTAAATATGAACTTTATCGAACAAAACATACATGTATTGTGTAACATGAAGTCCTATGAGAGTCATCTGATGAAGATCATCAAAGGTTAGTGATTAATTTGATCTATTTCTGCTTTTTGTGACTCCCCTCTTTGGTTGGAAAAATGGCTGTGTTTTTCTGTGACTTGGCTCTGACCTAACATAATCGTTTGGTTTGACACTGTGGTGGGATTAACAAGAAGTGTATCTTTAAAATGGTGTAAAATAATTGTATGTTTGAGGAATTTTAATTATGAGATTTCTGTTGTTATAAATTTGGCACCCTTCACTTTCACTGGCTGTTGTCATATCGACCCCATTAGCGGGCTCTCAGTCCAAAGAGGTTTAAGAGTATATGGCCATTAATAAAAACCAGATTGTTCTTCAAGATGTTCAAACATTCATAGATGACTAGCATGGTCAAATAATAATCTGAGTGGTTAGTTATAAATGGTGCAACAGGCCAGCTCCTCAGGAGTAAATGTCAGTTGGCTTTTCATAGCCAAGCTTTCAGAGGTCAAGACAGCAGGTGTGGTAGAGTGAGAGAGATAAATAAGGGGAGAGGAAGAGCAGGTCAAAATGGCAGGTCAAAATGGCAGGTCTGGGATAAGGTAGCACAGCCGGTGAACAGGTCAGTGTTCCACAGCCACAGGCAGAACAGCAGACACTGGAGCAGTAGCATGACCAGGTGGACTGGAGAAGAGGGACAGCCATGAGTCGTTGGCACCTCTGGGCTGACAGTCCCTGTTTTTGCTGAGTCATACCTTTCTTGAGCTTGACTGTCACAGTCTGTTGGAATGGGCTACTTGACTGACCTGTGAAGCTTTGTGTTAGATTGGGAATCTCCTAGTGGGCTAAGATTCTAGGGAAGAAGAGGAGGAAGAGCATGGAAATTAACTACACAGTGTTCATGCAGTCCTTTGAAAGCAGGAATACATACACTGGTGAACAGCCTGATAATCACACATTGTAAAAAAGCTAGTTTAACCAATTGCTTAATGAGAATTATTCTGTGAGTTGGGTGGACTTCAGAAGGACAAGAAACATTGTGAATGTTTGTTAACTCAACAAACTTTGCTCACTGTGAACTGAATGTAAAATCTTGCTGAGTCGAATTACAGATTCATGTTCGCCTTAAAACCAGTCCAGTATCTATACAAGTCCATACTTTTCATTGTTAAATTAACACAATGGGGGGGTTCGTTTCATCTGGCCTATCATATCGTTGGGCGAAAGCGGGGAGGAGCATCCTTCTCAAATTGAAGAGTAACCTGCACCACTCTGTCATGTTGTCATCCAGAAACTCATGTTGTATAAATTAAGTTTGAAACGAGTTTTTATTGAGAAGGTATATAACGCAATTTTATTAAAAGCAATCATGTTTACATAGGGAAACACAGAATCCTACTCATTACTACACATGCTTAATTACGTCACTTGTCATTTTCGTTTTGAGCCGCCTTCGCCGTCAGATAAAGCAGAGTTCCTGGCTCACGCCTGGGAGGCAGCCCGGCTCCACATCAAATGCAATGAACCTAGAGTGCCTTGCCTTACGACCCATGACTATGTTTGTTAGTGACAGACAGATATTTGTTGCCTTAATACATTTGTAGTCCTATGGCCTTCACCAAGTAATTCCTGCCAAAATGTTATTTTTAAAATAAATGATGTATCAAAATAAACATACAATGTACTGCCTGAAACTAGTGATGTTACGTTTGATATTTGAGCCCCGAGGCATGGGTCACTAAGCAGCTAACTTTGAAGCAGTGTGTAGATGTGTGTATCACTTTTTCAGAAGTATGTAATCAATAACGTCCAAAGCTTTGTTTGATCACTTGCTTTTTCAAAGCGTGTGTTGCAAAATGCGAGATCCCACTGATTTCACTGCGGTTCAGGTGCTTTCTTCGATTCCAAGCTGCTTTCCAACACTGACCTCTACTGGACACTGAACTTTCAAATATAGGTAGGCTTTTGTAGATGTTTCACCTGACTGGTAGTTTAGCAGGTAGAGTAGAGAACTCAGGGACTTGAGGGTATGAGTTTGAATCCTGTTGAAGGCAAACTATTTTGATTTTTTAAAATGTGAAACCACACTTTCTGCATTGTTGTTGAAATCATTTGTTTTATTTAGTACAGTGTCAGCTTTTTTTATTTAACTTGTTTTTATTTTTAATCCCAGCCCCCATCCCCGCAAGAGTTCTTTGGCCTTTTGGTAAGCCATCATTGTAAATAAGAAGTTGTTCTTAATTGACTTGCCTAGTTAAATAAAGGTTAAATATATCAAATAAAAAGCTTCTGTCTTAAGCATCCTAAATAATGCCATAGATTACGTTTTTGAAAAATAGTCAACTTGAAGGTACAAAAGGAAGCATGATGTAAGACGCAAATCTGCAATTCCAACTGTTTATAGGCTACTAAAGCCAACAACGTACCATTGTGCCACAGAGTTTTGATTAAAATAGTGGATCTAATTATCACACTCTGCTGTTTATTGCTGACCAGCAGATGTCACTAACGTGCATTGTGAACCGATAATGAAGATCTGAGTTTTTCAGTACAATTTGGTGAAAGCTCCAAAGCCTTCAGAAAGCTTTCTCATCACTACCTGAAACTAATGCTTTACAGGAAACATCAGGCCTGCGATACACATTACACAGGTTTAAAAAGTGATGTGTCATTACTATTGGACTCCAAGTTGAGCTATACAACAGTTCAACATTTTATTCACCCACAACCTGCATGCAGAACAATGGTCAGCTTATGAAGAATAACACATGGGACTACCTAAACTATCTCAACTGGAACAACCATTTCAGCAATGGGTGCAATAAATCCAACTAACAAATTGTATTAGTTCAGAAAAAATGTATGTTAATTATATTTGAGTAGCATAGGATTAATACATCTATCAATGTACATGCAAAAACATATACAGTATATTGAAACAAACAATTCTAAAAATCAACCCGCAATGGGGCATGCTGAAAAATATGATGATGATGGGTGTGGTTTTGGTTTAACACTGGGTTTCTTTTACACCAGCTAGGGTTAACTTAACATTTGCTAAGTTAATTAAACAACTGAATCAACACTGAAAAATCAGCACTAGGGAACACTAGCCAATTTGCTGTGAAGGTAACACTGTTGGTTCACTTACAGTGCCTTCAGAAAGTATTCATACCCCTTGACCCCTCCACATTTTGTGGTGTTACAACCTGAATTCAAAATGCATGAAATATTTTTTTTCTCACCCATCAACACACAATACCCCATAACAACAAAGTGAAAACATAAGTATTTACTCCCGAGTCAATGCATGTTAAAATCACCTTTGACAGTGATTACAGCTGTGTCTTTATGTGTAAGTCTCTAAGAGCTTTGCACACCTGGATTGTACAATATTTGCCCATTATTATTTTCAAAATATATTTGGCCTTGTATTTTTAGGTTATTGTCCTGCTGAAAGGTGAATTTATCTCCCAGCAACTGGTGGAAATCTAACTGAACCAGGTTTTCCTCTTGGATTTTGCCTGTGCTTAGCACCAATCTGTTTATTTTGTATCCTGAAAAACTCACCAGTATTTTATGATTACAAGTGTACCCATACCATGATTCAGCCACCATGCTTGAAAATACAGAGATTGGTACTCAGTAATGCATTGGTTTTGCCCCCAAAATAACACTTTGTATTAAGGATAAAAAGTGAATTGCTTTGCCACATTCTTTGCAGTATTGCCTTATTGCAAACAGGATGCATGTTTTGGAATATTTTTATTCCGTACAAGCTTTCACTCTGTCAATTAGGTTAACATTGTGGAGTAACTACAGTGTTGTTGATCCATCCTCAATTTCCTCCTATCACAGCAATTACCCTCATGGTGAAATCCCTGAGAGGTTTCCGTCCTCTCCGGCAACTGAGTTAGGAAAGAAGCCTGTATCTTGTTAGTGACTGGATGTATTGATACACCATCCAAAGTGTAATTAATATTCTCAAAGGGATATTCAATGTCTGCTTTATTTATTTTTACCAACCAATCGGTGCCCTTTGTGAGGCGTGGAAAACCTACTTGATCTTTATGGTTAATCTGTGTTTGAAATTTCCTTGCTCGCTTGAGGGACCTTACAGATAATTGTATGGGGTACACTGTATGGGGTACAAAGATGAGGTAGTATTTCAAAAATCATGTTACACTATTATTGTATACAGAGTGAGTCCATGCAACGTATTATGTGACTTGTTAAGCACATTTTTGCCATAACAACATGGTTAAATAATTATTGACGAAAGACTTCATTTTTTAAATTTATTTTTATTTATTTTATTTGACCTCTATTTAACTAGGCAAGTCAGTTACAGAACAAATACTTATTTTCAATGACGGCCTAGAAACAGTGTTCAGGGGCAGAACAACAGATTTTTACCTTGTCGGCTCGGGGATTCGATCTTACAACCTTTTGGTTACTAGTCCAACTCTCTAACCCCCAATGTGTAAGCATTTCGAAAAACATAATTCCACTTTGATATTATAGGGTATTATGTGTAAACCAGTGACAAAACAATCAACATTTAATACATTTTAAATTCAGGCTGTAACTCAACAAAATGTGGAAAAGGTGAAGGGGTGTGAATACTTTATGAAGACACTCTATATGCCCAAATGTTGAGCAAACTCAATCATATTGCAGCTGTTTGTCTTTTAATTTGACATTGAATTAAGAATCTCTGCATGAAGTGAGCTGAACTTGAACAAGCATGTTGAGTAAAATCACAAATGTATGTTTGCTCAAACCACGCCCGTCATTATCATATATCCCAGCTTGCTCTATTGCAGGTTCATTTTCAGAATTATTTGCTTCAATATCTGTGTTCAAACCGGAAGCTATTATTAATGGGTGGGGTTAAATTTGGAACCCTTTGAATAGTATATTATATGGTTGACCATGTGAAACAGAAATGTAGAGTTCCATTAGCGAACACATAGCTACTATGTTGTAAACTGTATTTTATTTTCTTAACTCACCTTTAGTCTGGGAGCAGACAGTCTGAAGTGCAGCCATCCCCAAGGTGAGTGAGTATGCAGCAGGGTGAGCGTCTTTGGCACTGTCTCCTCTTTAAGTGCTTTGTCCCTGTGCCATGGGATTATGTCCTTGACACCAGCAGCATTACAACCCAACCTTGCCTTTTCTGGGTATAGAATTAATATCTCCTTCATCTACCTGACTTCTTCAAATCACATTTTATTGGTCACATACACATGGTTAGCAGAAGTTAATGTGAGTGAAGCGAAATGCTTGTGCTTCTAGTTCCGACAGTGCAGTAATATCAAAGAAGTGATCTACCAATTTCCCAACAACTTCCTAATACAGACAAATCTAAAGGGGTGAATGAGAATATGCACATATAAATATATGGATGAGCGATGGCTGAGCGGCATAGGCAAGGTGCAATAGATGGTATAAAATACAGTATATACATATATAAGAAATGAGCGATGTAACCAAAATTAAAGTGGCATTACATAAAGTGATATTGTTTAAGGTGACTAGTGATCCATTTATTAAAGTGGCCAGTGATTGGGTCTCAATGTAGGCAGCAGCCACTCAATGTTAGTGATAGCTGTTTAGTAGTCTGATGTCATTGAGATATAAGCTGTTTTTCAGTCTCTCGGTCCCAGCTTTGATGCACCTGTACTGACCACGCCTTCTGGATGGTAGCGGGGTGAACAGGCAGTGGCTCGGGTTGTTGTTGTCCTTGATGATCTTTTTGGCCTTCCTTTGACATCGGGTGCAGTATGTGTCATGGAGGGCAGATAGTTTGCCCCTGGTGATGCGTTGTGTAGGCCACACCACCTTCTGGAGAGCCTTGCGGTTGAGGAGGGTGCAGTTGAGGTACTAGGCTGTGATACAGCCCGACAGGATGCTCTTGATTGTGCATCTGTAAAAGTTTGTCAGGGTTTTGGGTGACAAGCCAAATTTCTTCTGCCTCCTGAAGTTGAAGAGGTGCTGTTGCACCTTCTTCACCATACTGTCTGCGTGAGAGGACCATTTTAATTTTGTCTGTGATGAATATGCCAAGGAACTAAACATTTTCCACCCTCTCCACTGCTGTCCTGTCGATGTGGATGGGGGGGTGCTCCCTCTGCTGTTTTCTGAAGTCCACGAACATCTCCTTTGTTTTGTTGATGTTGAGTGTGAGGTTGTTTTCCTGACACCACACTCCGAGTGCCCTCACGTCCTCCCTGTAGGGTGTCTCATCATTGTTGGTAATCAAGCCCACTACTGATGTGTCGTCTGCAAACTTGATGATTGAGTTGGAGGTGTGCATTGCCACGCAGTCGTGAGTGAGGAGGGAGTACAGGAGGGGGCTGAGCACGCAGCCCACTGGGCCCCAGTGTTGAGGGTCAGTGAGGTGGAGATGTCACCACCTGGGGGCGGCCCGTCAGAATGTCCAGGACCCAATTGCACAGGGCAGGGTTGAGACCCAGGGCCTCCAGCTTGATGATGAGCTTGGAGGGTAATACGGTGTTGAATGATGAGCTGCAGTCAGTGAACATCATTCTTACATAGGTATTCCACTTGTCCAGATGGGATGGGGTTGGGCTGTGGGCAGTGTGATGGCGATTGCATATACTGTGGACCTGTTGGAGTGGTATGCAAACTGAAGTGGGTCTAGGTTGGCTGGTAAGGTGGAGGTGATTTGATGATATGATCCTTGACTTGTCTCTCAAAGCACTTCATGATGACAGAAGTGAGTGCTATGGAGAGATAGTAATTTAGTTCAGTTATCTTTGCTTTCTTGGGTACAGGATCAATGGTGGCCATCATTAAGCATATGGGTACAGCAGACTGAGATAGGGAGCAATTGAATATGTCCGTAAACACACCAGCCAGCTGGTCTGCACATGCTCTGAGGATACGGCTAGGGATGCCATCAAATCGGGCAAAGAAGGTGTTTTTATTTAACCTTAGTTTGTCTGGAAGCGTGACGTCGGTGTCCGTGACGTGGCTGGTTTTCTTTTTGTAGTCCGTGATTTCCTGTAGGTCCTGCCACATACGTCTCGTGTCTGAACCGTTGAATTGCAACTCTACTTCGTCCCTGTACCGGAATTTCACTTGTCTGATTGCCTTGCGGAGGGAATAAGTATACTGTTTAAATTCAGCCATATTTCCAGACCTCTTTCCATCGTTAAATGTGGTGGTTCGCGCTTTAAGTTTTGCGCAAATGCCGCCATCCATCCACGGCTTCTGGTTAAGGCCAGGTCGCAGGTGCAAATGAGAACTTGTTCTCAACTAGCCTACCTGGTTAAATAAAGGTGAAATTAAAAAATATATATTTTTTAAAAGGTAGGTTTTAATAGTCGCAGGTGGTAGAACATCTCCAATGCACTTCTTAATAAACTCAATCACCGAATCAGTGTGTAGATCGATGTTGTTATCTGAGCCTGACGGGAACAAATCCCAGTCCGCGTGATCAAAACAATCTTGAAGCATTGATTCCGATTGGTCAGACCAGCGTTGAGTGGTTCTAGTCACTGGTACATCCTGTTTGAGTTTCTGCCTATAAGACGGTAGGGGCAAGATGGCGTTGTGGTTGGATTTGCCAAAGGGAGATGGCTTTGTATGCATCGTGGTGCAGTCACTATGCTGATCTAACTTAGGTACCCTTGTTTTCAAATGTAATGTTTTCTTTGTAAAAATCCCTAGCTAGAATAAATGCAGCCTCAGGATATATGTTTTCCAGTTTACATAGAGTCCAGTGATGTTCCTTGAGGGTCGTCGTGCTGTATGCTTGAAGGGGAATGACACCGTTGTGCCGATAACTGATGAGAATTCTCTCTGGAGATAATATAGCCGGAATTTGATTATAAGTAATTCTAGGTCGGGTGCGCAGAAGGACTTGAGTTCCTGTATGTTGTTATTATTACACCATGAGTCGTTAATCATGAAGCATACACCCCCGCCCTTCCTCTCTATTGGCTCAATGCATGGAGAAGCCCGCAGCTGAACCGATTCCGACAACATATCCCAAGAGAGCCATGTTTCCATGAAACAGAGGATGTTACAATCTCTGATGTCTCTCTGGAAGGCAACCCTTTGTCGAATTTCATCTACCTTGTTGTCAAGAAACTGGACATTGGCAAGTAGTGTACTCGGTAGCGGTGGGCGATGGGCACGTCTACGGAGCCTGACCAGGAGGCCGCTCCGTCTGCCCCAACGTTGTTTTGGGTCGGCTTCTGCGATTAGATCCAATGTCCTGGGTTGTGGTCCGAACAAAGGATCCTCTTCGGGAAAGTCGTATTCCTGGTCGTAATGTTGGTAAGTTGACGTCGCTCTTATATCCAATAGTTATTCTCGGCTGTATGTAATAAGACTCAAAGTGAGGCGACTACCTCTGTCGGTGCCATCTTATTCTTCAAACCCTCTCAGCAGTAGAGACTACAAGACAGCCTTGCCTTTTCAAAGTCTATAATTTAATAGAACACATTTTCTTTACCACCTGAGTCTTAAACTTCTCAGCAACTACTGTACAACTACTGCAGAGAGGGTAACCTATCGCCCTTCTGTGAATTAAGGAATTTGTGTTTGAGCATGTATTTATATTTATATTTAGGCCATCATTGTAAATAAGAATTTGTTCTTAACCTACTTGCCTAATTAAATAAAGGTTAAAAAAAAACATTTTAAAGGACATTGTTATCCTTGAGATAGACTGAAGAAATTATCAAAGGTTGGTATTCAGGATAACCCTATGTCTTTGAATTCCTGTCATGGAATCCAAACTTAACACACAACGATGTAAGCTTATGGTTGCTGTGAGGGCAATGGAACAACACAGTATAAGGAACAATAGTGAGGGGGAATAAAGTAATACCCCATAAACACTAGGCATCCCACAGAATTGATCATTAGAATGGACTCCAGAGTGCTAGAACCACCGTCACGCTCCGGAACCTTGGAATGACTGATAACCGTAATTAACCTCAGAGCATAAACAAACCCAACACTGAATTAAAACACTCAAAGGCAGGCAGGCGGCCGGAGGAAGGCAACCTACGGGACTGGGCGTGGAAGCACAGAGCAGAAAGGACGCAAAGCAAAAGGGACATGCCTGTTGTAATATGTGTGATCAACAAGAACAGAATGTCAGGCTGTAATAGTGTGACATTTCACACATTTCCTTTCACATTTTGTTTGTGTTGAACACAGTTTAGCCAAGGAGCCACAGTCACAGACTGCTCTGCTCAGTTTAATTTTTTGCATGGCATTATATTGTGACATAGCAGGTCAACTGCAGATTGACGGAGTCTAAAAAAGGAAACATTGTTGTGAATGCAGGTCAGAATGCTGATTTGAATCAGGGACCTAGGGCACACACGAACAGACCTGTATATATTAATCAGCAACATCACAATAGCCCGAATAGACTGGGGACAGGGTTGAATTTATGCATGGGCCGAGGAAGGCTTGAGTCATTTCCATCAAAACCAGAGGTAGATAATCCTTTCATGCATTTATGTCTCTAGAATATGAGATCAGTTTTCTGCCAAACAGCCCTAAATGGAGATTATGCCACTGCAGCTGTAAATTGAATTACACACAACGGCACCCCTCCTCTCTTTTGTTCTCACTTTCTCTCACTTCCTCTCTCTCGCACTCACTTTTCTTTCTCTCTCTATCTATCTTAATCTCTCTACTCATTTGGCAACCCTTTTCCTGTCTTTGATGAAATCTAGATAATAATTACACAGCTCGCCATCACATTTGTATATTGGACTGTATTTATTATCCTAAAGTTCAGCAGCATTCTGCTATCTCAGTCACAAAATAATTCATTTTGCCCTCTACATAGTAGTTTCTTTGAGTCAGAGCTTTCATCAGTGTGATGAATCTGTTTTGATAAATGTGTCTAAATCATTCAGTTGGGGAAGAGGGATTCACCACGCGTCAGTATGATTGAATAGTACTAGGAAATTACCTTTTGTATTGACGTGCATTAATTCATTACCAGGCCTAGATGGGTGTAATTGTCTACTGTTCTGATTCCAGACAGGAGGGGTCATAATGTGTAATCAAATATATAATCTGGTCGTATGAGGGGTTGTGTGGCAGTGTGAAATTAATACTTCTCTTCTCTCCTGAGAGTACTAAATAAAGTCCCTAAAGAGGAGAGAAAGAAGCTCACATCAAAATGGTACCCTATTCCTTATATAGTCCACTACATAGGGATCTGGTCACCTTAATTCCTTTTCAATTTAGGCACATATTTGTATTGCCTCATTAGCCTAAAGTACACATAAATCACTGACTTCCATATGCACAAGCATACATACCCTTGTCCTAACAACATATATTTCTGTATAACATTATATGACAAACATACAGTGCGAAATTCGGAAAGTAATCATACCCCATGACCTTACAGCCTATTCTAAATTAGATTCAATAGTTTTTGTCCCGCTCACCAATCTACACACAATATTCCATAATAACAAAGCAAAAACAGTTTTTTTGAATTTTCAAATTAATAAAAAGTTACAAACTGAAATATTACATTTACATAAGTACTCAGACCCTTTACTCAGTACTTTGTTGAAGCACCTTTGGCAGCGATTACAGACTTGAGTCGTCTTGGGTATGATGCTACAAGCTTGACACCTGTATTTGGGACGACATTTAGTACATTCAGAGACTTGTCCCGGAGCCATTCCTGCGTTGTCTTGGCTGTGTGCTTAGGGTTGTTGTGCTGCTGGAAGGTGAACCTTTGTTCCAGTCTGAGGTTTTAAGAGATCTGGAGACGGTTTTCATCAAGGATGTCTCTGCACTTTGCTCCGTTCACGTTTCCCTCGATCCTGACTCGTCTCCCAATCCACGCCGCTGAAAAACAGCCCCACAGCATGATGCTGCCACCACCATTCTTCACCGTAGGGATGGTGCCAGGTTTCCTCCAGGTGACGCTTGGCATTTTGGCCAAAGAGTTCAATCTTGGGTTCATCAGAACAGAGAATCTTATGGATTGGCTTACGTCTGGCCACTCTACCATAAATGCGTGATTGGTGGAGTGCTGCAGAGATGGTTGTCCTTCTGGAAGTTTCTCCCATCTCCACAGGGGAACTCTAGAGCTCTGTCAGTGACCATCAGGTTCTTGGTCACCTCCCTTACCAAGGCCCTTCGCCCCCCGATTGCCCAGTTTGGCCGTACAGAAGAGTCTGAGTGGCTCCACATTTCTTCCATTTAAGAATGACAGAGGCCACTGTGTTCTTGGGGACCTTCAATGCTGCAGAAATCTTTTGGTTCCCTTCACCAGATCTGTGCCTCCACACATGCATGTCTCAGGGCTCTACAGACAATTCCTTCAACCTCATTGGTTTTTGCTCTGACATGCACTGTCAACTGTGGAACCTTATATAGATAGGTGTGTGCCTTTCGAAATCATGTCCAATCAATTAGATTTGCCACAGGCATAAACATCTGAAGGATAATCAATGGAAACAGGATTCAGCTGCGCTCAATTTTGAGTCTCATAGCAAAGGGTCTGAATATTTCTGTATTTTCTTTTAAAAAACAGTTTTTGCTTTGTCGTTAGGGGGTATTCTTTGTAAATTACTGAGGATGTTAATTTTAATCAATTTTAGAATAAGGCTGTAACGTAACTGTGGAAATGTGGAAAAAGTCAAGCGGTCTGAATACTTTCCATAGGCACTGTATACTGTACTTCCATTCTTGTTGGCGTCCCACAGCAAAATGGAGAACACCATCGTGTTCGTGATAGTGTTTCATCTTTCAATAGACTAGTCATAATAGTTTGTTGGCCAAACCTTTTGGAAGCTACAGACGTTTTCCTGAGGATGCTGATTTTGGGGATTTACTGACAAACACCGCTCTAGCTCTTCCACCTTTCACTGCAGATGCAAGGGCGATACCGGCGGATACAGTGGATTGAGAAGCAGCCCATGCAAAAAAGCAGATACTGTATCTCTAGCTTAAACAGATAGATGTTGATGGGGATATTCTTTTAATGATAATTATATTACTGCAAGGGCGCAGAAAGGCTAAGGGTTAAAAGACTGTACAATTTCAATTCTGCATAATGCTATAGCATTTCATCAACTTTACTGTGGGAAAGTTGACACATATGTTGATATGCTTCTATTTGCTGACATGTGACTGGTTTCACATTTGTCTCCAGCGAATATAAGGTCAGAGATCTAAAACAAGTGTAATTTATATTTACAATTCCATATCCCAACAGATTACTCAGTTACCTATCTCTTATCAATAGCTCTTATCAAGTTGTAAATTACAGTGCATGAAGAATGGTATTTATTTTGGGAAAAAAATTAAGTAGATGCTTTTTCCACTTGGAACCGGTAAGTTTGCTAGATATTATTAATTCCTAAACTGAGATTTTTGAATTTAAATACGCACTTTATCGAACAAAACATACATGTATTGTGTAACATGGTGTCCTATGAGTGCCATCTAATGAAGATTATCAAAGGTTAGTGAATCATTTTATCTATATTTCTGCTTTTTGTGACTCCTCTCTTTGGCTGGAAAAATGGCTGCGTGTTTTTGTGACTTGGCTCTGACCTAACATAATCATATGTTGTACTTTCGCTGTAAAGCCTTTTTGAAATCGGACACGATGGGTAGATTAACTTCTTGAGCGTAAAAGGGGCAGGATTTTCGTTTTTGGCTAAAAAAACGTACCCATTTGAAACTGCCTATTTCTCAGTCCCAGAAACTAGAATATGCATATAATTAGTCAGATTAGGATAGAAAACACTCTAAAGTTTACAAAACTGTCAAAATATTGTCTGTGAGCATAACAGAACTGATATTGCAGGTGAAAACCTGAGGAAAATCAAACTAGGAAGTGATGTTTTTCCTGAAAGCTCTCTGTTCCATTGGATGCCTTGCCTCTATTTAAAGGGATATCAACCAGATTGCTATAGGAATCAACCAGATTCCTATGGCTTCCTCAAGGTGTCAACAGTGTTTAGCCATAGTTTCAGGCTTTTATTTTGAAAAATGAGCGAGAAAGATAACATCCGTCAGTGGATAGCTGGGTGTTCGCAAGAGTTTTTCTTGCGCAACAGAGTGGGGCAGCCATTGTCTCTCCCTCTCCTATTGAAAAAGCGACAGTCCCGATTGATATATATAGATTATATATTTTAATGCCTAGCCTTAAAAACAACCTGAGGTATGATTATCAAAAAGGTTTGACATATTTCTGTGGACATTACGGATACTATTTGGAATTTTCGTCTGCGATGTCGTGACTGCTCGAGCCTGTGGATTTCTGAACATAACGAGCCAAACAAATGGTGTTATTTTGGATATTAAAATAATCTTTATGGAACAAAAGGAACATTTATTGTGTAACTGGGAGTCTCTTGAGTGCAAACATCCGAAGATCATCAAAGGTAAGCTATTATTCAATTGCTTTTCTGACTTTCGTGACCAATCTACTTGGCTTCTAGGTGTTTGTAATATTTTGTCTACTGAGAGAGATGTTCTTACATAAACGCTTGTTATGCTTTCGCCAAAAAGCTGTATTCAAATCTGACCCGCCAGGTGGATTAACAACAAGCTAAGCTGTGTTTTGTTATATTGCACTTGTGATTTCATGAAAATTAAATATTTTTAGTAATTTAATTTGATTTTGGCGTGCTGAAATTCAGCGGGTTTTGGTGAAAATGGTTCCGCTAACAGGATGGGTGCGTCAAGAAGTTAACAAGAAGTTATCTTTCATTTGGTGTTTTGCACTTGTTAATGTATGAAAGTTACATACTTCTAAAAAATATTTTTGAATTTCGCACGCTGCCTTTTCAGCGGAATGTTGTCGAGGGGTGCCTCTAGCGGAACCTGTAGACATATCTCCACCCCAAACGAATGGCGGGTGAATAGCATTCTATTCAAGGTTAGAATATGCATAGAGAGAAAAGTGTATTTTAAAGAGAAATATTTTCCATTTACGTGCACTTAACTCGGGTCAAAATCAGGCCATAACAGTATACCCCATTTCAAACACAACATGGTTATGTTTCCTGTCGTCCTTTAATTAATTCATTATACCACAAATATATAATCCTAAGGTATTATTTGCCATTTCTAATTCCTAAACATTTCCACTGGTTATTCTTTTCCTCAACACCAGAGATTACAATCGCCTGTACCAAGGTGGTTATTTGGGCGTAGTTCTCTACCAAGTGATCCCATGCATACAAACAGAATGGTAAACAAAAGGTGTCAAACCATGTTATGGCTGGTTGTATTTTATAGGCTCATAGCCTCGTTCCCTTTGGTGTACTGTAGCTAGCCTACCTTCCATCCATGGCCCTGGCTACATTTTGTTTTACCGCTTTGAACTTTCATTGGATTCATTTGCATGAAAAATAACTTGCAAATGTATTCTTAAATCCTATTTTGGCATTGCACAACTCTAGTGTTTGTTCTGAATAACTTGGAGCTAAACCATTAGCAGACAGACTTATACGAGGTTTGCCTGTGAATGGGGTCCTTTTATAATGTTCTATTAAAGTCCATTGAAATAAATTACTCCCATGTTGAAACAGAGGTCGCCCCTTTGAATAATGTACAACCTTATCATCACAGGGACATAAAGCATGCATTGATTGCTTTTTTCAAAACAATAGCCCACAGTTGAGATAAAAGTCATTTGAGACTAAAAGCATTGTGGTTAAATCCCAATAGATTGATGTTAAAATCGTAAACAATGAGGCTCTATATAAAGCCATCGGATTGCATATATTTGGCTCTTTAACAAAAAATGTTTATACTGTTTGTACATTTTCCTATTCGAGTTTGCTTTTGTCTATGTGTGCTTGCTCTGTTTCACCCATTGGCATTGTCTAAGTCATACTCAATCAAATAATCAGATACCTTATACAAGGTTGTGGTAAATTCCACAAATTAGTATTTCATTACCTCTTAGCGAAATATGAGGGAATATTCCTGCCTCAAAATATCCCCTGAATGCTGAAAACGTTCAGGAATTTGGGGAACTAGCTAAACATGTAAAATAGATAAAGTTTGATGCTTTTCAAAGTAAAACATACAATCATAAAGATGTACAAACACTGTCCTAAATATAACCCATCCATTTAATGAATTTCATTGATAAGTTGAAGTTGTTTAATAATGCTGAAGATGTAAAAAAGACAATTCCACTCGGTAGTGACTACTATATTATTAATTATTACGTTATACAGTTGTTTCTCTCCAATCGGTATGGCACATTGTGGAAACAAAGCTCCATGCTCTGTATGTTGAAGGTTTGGGTTTTTCCATTTGTGTTTTGAGGTTGGACTTTAGCACTTATAGCTCGTTAGCACATAGGGCGCTCCGATTGGTGTCACCACGTTAGTCAGCATGTGTTGCACCTGTGCTGGTTGCCATCTCGTTAGTGGGAAGGTGTTTCACCTGCTGGCCCAGGTGCTATTTAAGAGTGGCTGGCCCAGTGTTGCTGTTTTTTTTTATTGTTGTTGGTAGATGTCGCTCTCTATTTAGATTTTTAACAAACAATCCTTTATCTGATTTCATTTTGCCCCACCTTGTTGGTTTACCTCCTGTCTTTAAATTAAAGTAGATGGCCCAATTTAGCGTAAAGATAGTACTAGACAACAACAGATAAAGACAAAAATGATACTATAGAATGGATACTTTCAATCTGATTCATCTGAAATAAATATTGTGTAGATGACAGATATGAAATGGATTTTATATTTCCCCAACTATGATTAATTTATTGTCTGTTGCCCTCCATCTTTCCCCAGATACACTGTGTTAACCTTGTGTTGAGAAACATGGTGACCCCTGTTCTCTTTCTGTGGCAGCTATCATCTTTTCACTGCTTTTCCCACAGAGAGCTGCCAGGCCTAATATGAGCTTAGGTAGTGGCCACTGAACAATGGATGGAGAAGATGTGATTGTTTTCCGAGTGGCCAACACCACAACCCACTACTGCAAATGCCTCTCTCTGCACTTCCACCATTCAAGATCTCTCGAAAGGCACTGAAAACAAACACATTTTGAAGCAAACATATTGGCACATTGTGCTACTTAAATCTAAACTGCTGCCATGGAAATAGCTTTCATGCAAATGGTGTTATCTTCGTTGCCTGTATGATGCATTACTTGATTTTAAGTATTTATTCATATCAATTCATATGGAATCCACTGTATATCGGTAGAGATAGCATATTTACTGTGTCACGTCACTTCCCTCTCAGGAGTCAGCCTAGCCTAGGAGATCAAGTCCAATGATGTCATCATTGGACTTGACAGCTTTGAAAAACAGTACTGAGCTCTATCTATTTGAACCCCAGTCCTCTTACAAAAACATCCTGTGGTAGTACAATGAAAAATGGTACTATCGTGTTTTTTGGGTTACGGCCATGGCAGGAAAATACTATGGTACTGATGCAAATGCAACAGTATTTTCCTGCCATGGTAGTGACCAAAAAAAGCATAATACCATGGTATTTTTTTCATTGTACTACCATGGCAGGAAAACACTGTGGTATTTGCACCAGTAACATGGTGTTCTTCTGCTATGGTAGTGACTAAATAAATGTATATTACCATGGTACAGAAATGCACCATGGTACTGTAGTAGAATAAAAACAAATACAGGTACCATGGTTTAGGAACAGCCGCATGTAGTGAAACATGAAAAGCATGGTAGTTGTTTATAATGTATTATAATGATGGTCCCACCATTTTTTGTGTAAAGTGACCAAAAACGTAGTAGTATGGTAGTTTCATAATGTAACATTGACTACTCTGCAATGGCAAAGTGTAGGCCTAGTGTACCTTCTGAAGCCTATTTAGCTCATAGGGAACAACCACAACACACATGGTCTAGTAGTGTACTCTTTTAAACCTTGAGATGTGGATAAGGTGTGGTGAGAAGAATGAATAGTCTGACACCTTGAACATAAGGTTTAAAATAATTAGTTCATCTGGTGCTTTTCTTTTCAATACAGTTTTTTGTTAGCTCTTTCATTCAACTGACTAAGCTACTCATATACGTTTATACATTTCCAATGAAAGTTAAGAAAGTTGCAGATAATTTACTGCATTTCTATACAGTTAAACTCTAAAATGCTATTTGGAGAACAGCAAAAACAAGCAAAAAATGACCCCAGCCATTATCACATTGGTTGCTTTAGCTTCATTCACCTCAGTTAATGTACAAATACGTAGACTATTATCTATACAATTAGCCGCTACACATTACCTCACGTTAACTCAGCACTGGGATATGTAAACAAATTACTTTGCTTTTCAGAACCATTTCTTCAATTTTACAGCAAATATTCTGCAAATCTACACATTTTGCCATGGGGTGGGCAATTTTTTTGCAGTTTTAATGTGGACATGATTACTACAAGTTAGCCATCTAGACCAATTTAATTGAGTGACTGTCAGTGAGTGACATATAGGAAAACTGCTGATATACAAGTTTCGAAATAGCACCTTGTGAATTCTACTATTCTAACTCTCAACACTAAGTTGAGACCCTGACTGAGTTCCAAATGAAATATATATATTTATTTTATTTTTTGTATAATTCTTTTTTCTTCCAAAAACATTTCAAAGGTCTGGACATCAGTGTCTTAATATGTAATTACAGCCTTGCTCATAACAAACAGTACCTCGTTACAGACTGTAAACAGTGCCTTGTAACAGACAAAGTAGAACCCCATGCTAGATGTCTTCAGTTACTTTAAAGGGGATTTTATGTTTAACCATCAGTAGCGATGCATGGGTAAAATCACTGGGGAAGCCAAGCCAGAAAGAAAAAACATTCAAACCTGTTGTAATGATTGAATAGTTTGCTCTTTAACCTTTTAGTTCATATGCCTTGCGATTGGAATATTTAGGCCAAAGGCCGGGACAATAAGAAAACACAGTGGCAGAATAAAATCAATCACACCTTCGTTTCATCACAAAACCGGAGAGCAACCTCTGTCCGGTGAAGTCCACAAAGCATATTGCATGCAACCAACAGTTACCAGTACATGACCTACAGCAAGGTCAAGAAAGGAGAAACCTCTACTGGATCGGTGTCCATAATCCGGGACAGTTGTGAACAACAACCAACTTTCCGGGGCATAAACATGTCTTATATGGTCAGAAAGGTTGAATTATTGTTCAAAAAATACCATGCTATTGTTTGAGGATAGTGCGCAACAACAAAACACGTTTATTGCTGCAACTGGTTTGATACATTCACCTCTGAAGGTAATGTATTTACATTCAGTAATCTTGCTCTGTTGTGTCATCCTGAGGGTCCCAGAGATAAAATGTAATGTAGTTTTGTTTGTGAAAATACATTTTTATATTCAAATGTATGAACTGGGTTATACAGTTTGACCCTACTGCTGTCCCTGGCTCAACATCAACCCTGCCCGGCTATCTAGATGTGTGAATGTTATTGTATTTTCTGTAAGGAAGCAAATTATCCATCATGTATGACATTCCTGGGAGTGTGTAAACTATGTTTTTATTATTGTGATAGCATTTTTGCATGTTCTCTATAGTTATGTACTTGAATATGTATAAATTGACCAATTCAGCACATTTGGGCAAACTCCCGGCAGACTTGATACAAAATATTGTGTAGTGATATAATTCTTCACTGGATTAGTCTGAAACTTTGCACACACACTGTTGCCATATTGTGGACAACATCTATATTACACCTAGAATCCTGCATCACTCTCTTGCAATTCAAAGATGATCTGTTATATTTTACCAGACCTAATGTGCTATATTCTCCATTTCCACAAACTTCAAAGTGTTTCCTTTCAAATGGTATCAAGACTATGCATATCCTTGCTTCATGTCCTGAGCTACAGGTAGTTAGATTGGGTATGTCGTTTTAAGCGGAAATTGAAAAAAGGGTCCAATCCTTTAACTTCTTATGGCTGCAGGGGCAGTATTGAGTAGCTTGGATGAAAGGTTCCCAGAATAAATGGCCTGCTCCTCAGTCCCAGTTGCTAATATATGCATATTATTAGTAGTATTGGATAGAAAACACTCTGAAGTTTCTAAAACTGTTTGAATGATGTCTGTGAGTATAACAGAACTCATATGGCAGGCAAAAACCTGAGAAGAAACCCAAACAGGAAGTGAGAAATCAGAGGTTGGTCGATTTTCAACCCAGCCCCTATTGAATTCACAGTGGGATATGGATAGTTGCACTTCCTAGGGCTTCCACTAGATGTCAACCGTCTTTAGAAACTTGAATGAGGCTTCTACTGTGTTGTGGGGCTGAATAAGAGCTGAATGAGTCAGGTTACTGGCAAAGAGTCTGTCACGTAGAGTAGGCCAGATGGCTAAACTGGATAACCTAACCTCTATAAAAATAAAAAGATGGCGGAACCGCAAAAGTTCTTCTGTGCAAAGGTGTTTATTTACAAGTGATTCCGGAACAGAAAATAACAGTACTGCCATCAACGTCTACCTTATGGGACAGCTTAACAACAATGCTGCCCCATCCACAGCTCAATCCAAAAAATCCCCCCTTAGAGACTGGAGAGGGCTCCTTTTGTAGGGCTAGCCCCTCCCCTCAGAACAATTAACCCTAATTAATTAATCAATTAACAATACAAACCTACATTTTCCATGAACTAAACATACTAAAGGATATACATTGCAACACGGTTTTAAACAATATCACAACATAACATTTACAACATTACATCATTACTGACAATATCTTTCAATATGCCCATATGCATTAATGAGCCATTTGGGACAGGCACTATAAAGCCAACCCAATTCCCTTAGCTTGGGTCCTTTTCCAGCATACCCAGAAGCTACAGAGATGGAGAGAGAGGAACAGAACAAACAAACAATGCGCTCATCCACAACATTGATAAGTATAATAATTATTGTATCTCTCAAATATGAACATTGACAAGTGTGAAATGCATGCACCAAGACAGAAGTTAAATTGTGTGTCGACCCACATTGTTAACTTATGGTATAATGGCGCAGGGAGGAGTGATGAATATGTGTGTGCGTTAAAGAACCAAATGCTGCCAGTGACGGACTTCTACGTCACAGAGTCATTTCCTGGTCACACGCATTTCACATGATATCGACCTGCGTTCCATGGCTTCTCTACACACAAAGCAATTCTCCGGTTGGAACGTTATTGAAGATTTATGACAAAAACATCATAAAGATGGATTCTATACTTAGTTTGAAATGTTTGTAAGACTTGTAATATATCTTTTTGAAGTTTTTGTCCGAAGTTATGCGGGACCTAAGCCCTAACAAAAATAGATTATTGAGATTATTTTCTCAGATTATTGCATGGTTTGCTTCTTCCGTAAAATGTTTTTGGAAATCTGACACAGCGGTTGCATTAAGGAGGGGTATATCTATAATTACATGTGTATAACTTGTATTTTCATCTACATTTATGATGAGTATTTCTGTTGAATCGATGTGGCTATGCAAAATCACTGGATGTTTTTGGAACTAGTGAACGTAACGAGCCAATTTGAACACAGATTTTTAAAAATATAAATATGAACTTTATCAAACAAAACACATGTATTGTGTAACATGAAGTCCTATGAGTGTCATCTGATGAAGATCATCAAGGTTAGTGATTAATTTTATCTCTGTGTGCTTTTTGTGACTCCTCTCTTTGGCTGGAAAAATGGCTGTGTTTTTCTGTGGCTTGGTGGTGACCTAACATAATCGTTTGTGGTGCTTTCACTGTAAAGCCTATTTGAAATCGGACACTGTGGTGGGATTAACAACAAGATTACCTTTAAAACAGTATAAGATACATGTATGTTTGAGGAATTTTAATGATGAGATTTCTGTTGTTTTGAATTTGGAGCCCTGCACTTTCACTGGCTGTTGTCATATCGATCCCGTTAACGGGATTGCAGCCATAACAATGAAGAGGTTTTTTATTGACTTAGAACCACTGGAGAGTTACTGCAACTCAAAGAAAACAGGAGCTGCATCCCCTATTCCAGCACCATTTCAACTTCACCATTTCAACACCTCAACTGACCAATGCTTAGTCTAATATTGTGACAATACAGAGGCGGATGCAAGATGCAAGCAACGATGGTTTAATGAATACAGTTTACAGCAGCAACAGGACAGACAGACTGTACTCAGACGGAATCCGACCCAGGGACTAGGGCGCATCTTCCGATGATAGCGTGCTGAGAAATCCAGGGGAGTGTGTCCGGATGGGTAGGAGGAAGCACAGCAGATAATCCACACAAGGGCGGTGAGAGATGAGCACGGACACACGACACAACCTCAGAGAAGTAACAACGATCTGACAACAAGAAACACTGGTTACAGAACATATAAAGGGAAGATAAGTGATTCCAGCTGAGAGAGAGAGAGAGAGAGAGAGAGAGAGAGAGAGAGAGAGAGAGAGAGAGAGAGAGAGAGAGAGAGAGAGAGAGAGAGAGAGAGAGAGAGAGAGAGAGAGAGAGAGAGAGAGAGAGAGAGAGAGAGAGAGAGAGAGAGAGAGAGAGAGAGAGAGAGAGAGAGAGAGAGAGAGAGAGAGAGAGAGAGAGAGAGAGAGAGAGAGAGAGAGAGAGAGAGAGAGAGAGAGAGAGAGAGAGAGAGAGAGAGAGAGAGAGAGAGAGAGAGAGAGAGAGAGAGAGAGAGAGAGAGAGAGAGAGAGAGAGAGAGAGAGAGAGAGAGAGAGAGAGAGAGAGAGAGAATTCATGACAAATATGGTGAAGACGAAAAGATACCAAAAACTTAATATGATGTAAATGTCTATGGTTCTGATTTTGTGTGTGTTCATTCGTGCAAGTAGAAAAAAACATGTTGACTCATGTTGTAGCGGAATGCCAATGTCATCCTCCTCTCTTTCATGTTGACAAAAGGTCTATAACTCTGTCATACAGTACACACTTTTATTTGTCGTTGTCCTAGGCTAAAATGCTAACTTCCTTTCATGGGGAACATTATCTAGTTAACATTAGTCTTCTACATCTAGCTACATATTGAACTTCCTTCCTCTCAGTCCAGGGGCACAATGTATTTTAAGGTTGGACCAGAATTACAGTAATAATCATTGGCCAGTCAGTACGGAGAATCAAGTCCAAAATCCTATCTCCATTCATGGCTAATTTAGGGAAGGGCAACTTTTTGCTAGCTAGCCAATGGAGGACAACAACACAACGAGATGCAACAATTCAAGTTGTTTCTGTCGATGACGTATTCCCTTGACACGTTTTTTGGTGTGCGCCAGGACCATTTACAGTTCAGCTCACTCAGTTTAGCTTAAAGCTGATTGGCTATTATTTGACATTTTATAAAGGGAAGCTAAAAGCACTCTGGCTTCCCTTGAATTCAATGCTATGGGCGGAAACAATGTCATACTCTTTATGACCGAAACGCATCAGATAGATGGCCTATACATACAGAGACAGGGGGGTGCTGTTTCACTCACTCAGATGCTTTCTTCTGTGAGATACATTCAGCCTCTTGCGAATTGAAGGAAAATTATGACAACACAGAAAGAAAAAATATTGGTAAATTATTTTGTTGAGCCTGGCACTGCAAAAGCTCATCGCATGGAACTTCTCAGGTACATTTTTCATTAGTTGTCTAAAAATAATTTGACATACAGAGGAGGCTGGAGACAGGCAGAGACAGGTAGATAAAGACAGGCAGAGCAACAAGCCTTGGTCACTGATACCTCTGGGTGAACTCTGAACCTGTCGGCTCCACACACACACTTCTCAGATGCTGACCCCCAAAGACACATGGGCTGCATCCTAAATTACACTCTATTCCCTACATAGAAGACAACTTCTGACCAAAACCCTATGGGCCCTGGTGAAAATGTCTGCACTTCATAGAGAATAGGGTGCCATTTGGGATACAGATGTACTTACTGCCACTTATCTTCCTCCTGCACAGCTGTTTGTGGTGTTGGGAAATAAAACGGCAATATTAAAAATTACATTCCAGATAACCGGGCAACGCAACGAACCTACAGTACATTTCCTATTCTGTTTAAGATAAAATAGATAATAAAGACAATGGAGAAAGGACAACATGAAAACACATTCAGCTATTAAGAAAGCATCATTCGGTAACACTTTACTTGACACCCAGCTTCATAATATGCTATGACACAGTCATAACCATGTCATAATATGTCATAACAGCTGACATCATTTGTCATAACCCGTTATAATATGCTCATAACACTGTCATGAAAGCTAAGGTAACTGAGCTAAATGACTACCGCCCTGTAGCACTCACCTCCGTCATCATGTCCTTGACTAGCTTTGAGAGACTAGTCAAGGACCATATCACCTCCACCCTACCTGACACTCTAGACTCACTCCAATTTGCTTACGCCCCAATAGGTCAACAGACGACGCAATCACCATCACACTGCACACTGCCCTAACCCACCCAAGAGGAATACCTATGTAAAAATGCTGGTCATCGATTACAGCTCACCATTTAATATCATAGTACCCTCCAAACTCGTCATTAAGCTCGAGACCCTGGGTCTCGACCCCACCCTGTGCAACTGGGTCCTGGACTTCCTTATGGGCCGCCCCCAGGTGGTGAGGGTAGGTAACAACATCTCCACCGCGCTGATCCTCAACACAGGGTCCCCACAAGGGTGCGTTCTCAGCCCTCTCCTGTATTCCCTGTTCACCCACGACTGCGTGGCCATGCACGCCTCCAACTCAATCATCAAGTTTGCAGACGGCACTACAGTGGTAGGCTTGATTAACAACAACGACGAGATGGCCTAAAGGGAAGAGGTGAGGGCCCTCGGAGTGTGGTGTCAGGAAAATAACCTCACACTCAATGTCAACAAAACAAAGGAGATGATCGTGGACTTCAGGAAACAGCAGAGGGAGCCACCCCCTAACTACATTGACGTGACAGTAGTGGAGAGGGTGGAAAGTTATTAAGTTCCTCGGCGTACACATCACAGACAAACTGAAATGGTCCACCCACACAGACAGCGTGGTGAAGAAGGCGCAGCAGCGGCTTGTCACCAAAAACACTTACAGATGCACAATCGAGAGCATCCTGTCGGCCTGTATCACCACCTGGTACGGCAACTGCTCCGCCCATAACCATAAGGATCTCCAGAGGGTAGTGAGGTCTGCACAACGCATCACCGGGTGCAAACTACCTGCCCTCCAGGACACCTACACCACCCGATGTCACAGGAAGGCCAAAAAGATCATCAAGGACAACAACCACCCGAGCCACTGCCTGTTCATCCCGCTATCATCCAGAAGGCGAGGTCAGTACAGGTGCATCAAAGCGGGGACCGAGAGACTGAAAAACAGATTCTAGCTCAAGGCCATCAGACTGTTAAACAGCCATCACTAACATTTGAGTGGCTACTGCCAACATACTGACTCAACTCTAGCCACTTTAATAATGGAAAAATTGATTTAATCAATTTATGACTAGCAACTTTATATGATGCTTACATACCCTACATTACTCATCGCATATGTATATACTGTACTCTATATCATCTACTGCATCTTGCCTATGCCGTTCGTGCATCACTCATTCATATATTTGTATGTACATATTCGTATTTATTTTCTGGCTGGTTATGACACCTAAGAGTTTGAAAGAGTATGAAAACCCACCACACAAGGAAAAACATTCCATTACACCATAGCCTGCATGTCAACAGTATGTTCATGTTGCATACATTTTTTAGAAGTGCACCATATTAAATGATTGTTGTAATTTTGCACACACCGATGTCAGACATACACCTCCCCCAATGCTCTGTTGCTGATTACTGGGATGAATGCCGGAGCAGATTTCAGGAGCAGGACAAGACGCCCACTATTTGAATGATGACTGATATAAGGGCATTTACATGATAGGCCTATCTGGCTTATATCATTATGATGGTCATAAAGTATGTTTTTAGGCTCCCCGAGTGGCAGTGGTCTAAGGAACTGCATCGCAGAGCTAGCTGTGCCACTAGAGATCCTGGTTTGAGTCCAGGCTCTGTCGCAGCCGGCCGGGACCGGGAGACCCATCGCACAGGTTAGGGGAGGGTTTGGCCAGTAGAGATGTTATTGTCCCATCGCACACTAGCAATTCCTGTGGCGGGCCGGGTGCAATGCACGCTGACATGGTCACCAGGTGTACTGTGCTTCCTCGGACATGTTGGTGCGGCTGGTTTCCGGGTTAAGCGAGCGTTGTCAATAAGCAGGGCGGCTTGACTGGGTTGTGTTTCGGAGGACTCACGGCTCTCGACCTTTGCCTCTCCTGTGTCCGTACGGGAGTTGCAGCGATGGGACAAGACTAACTACCAATTGGATACCACGAGTTTGGGGAGAAGAAGGGGTAAATAAAAATAAATAAATACATTTAAATACATTTGTTCAAGTAAAGTGACCCAGTAAAGTTACCCAGGATGGTCATAATGTATGTTTTACATGTTATTGAAAATAGGATAAACATTTTAACTTGACCGTAAAGAAATCATTACAACAACAAAGAATTTAACGAACAAACTTTCAAATGAAAGGAAACTTGGGTTTTGACACTCTTATAGGGTTCATAACCAGTCATAAAATAACGCAATATACAGGTTATGAGAGTGTTATGACCATATTATGAAGTATTATGACATGGTTATGACCGTGTCATAAAGTGTTACGACACTGGATGTCAAGTAAAGCCAGACTGGGAGTATTTTAATGCACACGCTGGGCTTTTCCAGACGGGACAAACATTACATGCACTAAGGCCCAAGGGCTTTAAACTAGCTGCATTGTTTCATTTTACATTTCTTTGTATATAGTATATCCATAGAAATGATGCCAGCTGATTCATGATTTCAATTGGCTGAGAATAGATGCTTGCCTGTCTGTCTCGTCCCGACTCCCAACACGTTCATTACTATGGGACAGCTGGAGATTGTTTCAATATTGAAATTCAATGTTGCAAATGTCGGAGAGACAGACAGCAAGTTAATACAAATCTCTGCTATTGAAAACTAAATGTTAGTCTAAAAGAAATGTGAGAATGTCTAGATGCTTTTTATGGTGGATATCAAGTTGATAAACTGCCTGGCTGGGCTGATGAGACAGTGGATTCCGCAGTCAGATGGAAGAGAGTAAATAGGCATTTAAACATCATAGATTTGGCCGGTGGTAACTTGTGGAATAGACACTGTCTGGATCAGCATTCAGGATTAGACCCACCCGTTGTATAATTGGAAATGTTACATCGTTGCATGTATCAAACCTTACTCAGCAAAGGCTTGACTTCTGTGAAACAGCAGCAAAGGCAATGGCAGAGAGAGAAGTCTCATGGGTGACCCAGGTGTCAGTATTCCTGTATATTAGACCAGACAGATCTGATCTGTTACCTGTAAAAAGCCTGAGGTCCTGTAGTGGTACTAATTAGACATAGCAGAAACTGACTCCAGGCCTGGCATACTGTGACCCTGCTTACCTCCCTTATTAATCAGCATGTCTACACATGCCCAGAACTTGAAGGTCAATGCTGAAAATCAATGTGTGTACGCCCTTGAATTGAAGTAGTAGAAGTTAGATGAAATCACAGTCAGTGACACACAGTAGCTAGTTAGTTTTGCTAATTATTTATTGAGCACATGTCTTAAGTTCTACAGTATACCTCTAAAATTATTGACAAATTATATTGTTTCACTTTCACACTAATAACAGAGTGCGGAGATTTTCCAAGATGGCGTAGCAGTGCAGACGTGTTTTGTTCGTCCTCTCGTGTACATTTGTATTTTTGAAATTTTATTTTCAATCTCTTCTCCATTTTAGTTCAATTATACCTTCCGGTAACCTGCCTCACCCAATGTGATATGGAACTGCTATTATTTGTCATTTTTAGACCTTATAGCAGGAACCACAGCCATCAGAAGCTAACCAGCCAATTAGCTACAAGCTATTTAGTCATTGTTAGCCACTGCTAGCGACCTTTACATTCTGCACAGGTACCAGACCTTTTTTTAAATATATATATTTTTTAGCCTGGATAATACTCGCCAGTCTACCAGTATCGGACTGTCTATCCACTACAACGCCGGATTCCTGCCGTAATCCCTGGACCATTCTCCTGATCTTCACAGCTAGCTAGCACCCACCGAGTTACCCAGTACCGAAGATATCCCTGAGGGCCACCTGCCGGCCTACTCAATTGTTCATTCGGACTCCACCCAAACACGGCTAGAACACACTACTCCACCGGATCCATGCAGTAAGCTCTGGACCTTGGCACCGGATCACCGCTGCAACCGAGCGGCTAAAGTGGCTAACGCCTCTGCCCCGAATCTAGCACCAGTTAGCCGTGAGCCTGTTGCTTAGTCGACACGGCGCCCCGCCGCACCACCACGACAGGTCTGCCGACGAATACTCCATCCGCTGTACCTTCAACCAGTCTCCGTCGGAGCAGACGCTTCTACTAGCCCCGGGCGGCTAACTTTAAACGCTGCGTCGCCCGCGTGCTAGCATAGTAACGACTACTACCGCGGCCTCCCTGTTCCCTATGATCAGTTGGCTACATAGCGATTGCACGCTGGACTGTCCATTATTCACAGTACTCCATTCTGTTTATATATATATATATTTTTTTGTTTATCTGCCGTCCCCAGCCGCGAACTCAGGCTCTGTGTGTAGTTAACCGACCCTCTGCCCATTCATCGCCATTTTACCTGTTGTTTTAGCTGATTAGCTGTTGTTGTCTTGTTGTCTTATGCCACGCTGTATGTCTCTCTCATATGTCAATATGCTTTGTATACTGTTGTTTAGGTTAGTTATCATTGTTTTAGTTTACAATGGAGCCCCCAGTTCCACTCATTATACCTCTGATACATCCTTTGTCCCACCTCCCACACATTCGGTGACCACACCTATTATAACCAGCTTACCCAGAGATACAACCTCTCTTATCATCACTCAGTGCCTGGGCTTACCCCCGCTGTACCCGCACCCCACCATACCCCTGTCTGCACATTATGCCCTGAATCTATTCTACCACGCCCAGAAATCTGCTCCTTTCATTCTTGGTCCAACACTCTAGGCGACCAGTTTTGATAGCATTTAGCAGTACCCTCATCCTACTCCTCCTCGGGTGATGAGGAGGTAAACCCAGGCCCCACGTGTCCCCAGGCACCCTCATTTGTTGATTTCTGTGATCGAAAAAACCTTGGTTTCATGCATGTCAACATCAGAAGCGTCCTTCCTAAGCTTGTTTTGCTCACTGCTTTAGCACACTCCGCCAACCCGTGTCTGAATCCTGGCCTAGGAAGGCCACCAACAATTCTGAGATTTCCATACCCAGCTACAACTGCCAAAAGGGGGGAGTTGCAATCTACTGCAGAGAGAGCCTGCAAAGTTCTGTCATACTTTCCAGGTCTATACCCAAACAGTTTGAACTTCTAATTTTAAAAATTAACCTCTCCAGAAATAAGTCTCTCACTGTTGCTGTCTGCTATCGACCCCCCTCCGCTCCCAGCTGTGGCCTGGACACCATTTGTGAATTGATCGCCCCCCATCTAGCTTCAGAGTTCGTTCTGTTAGGTGACCTAAACTGGGATAACACCCCGGCTGTCCTACAATCTAAGCTAGATGCCCTCAATCTCACACAAATCATCAAGGAACCCACCAGGTACAACCCTAAATCCGTAAACATTATCCTGACCAACTTGCCCTCCAAATACACCTCCGCTGTTTTCAATCAGGATCTCAGCGATCAATGCCTCATTGCCTGCATCCGCTATGGGTCCTCGGTCAAACGACCACCCCTCATCACTGTCAAAAGCTCCCTAAAACACTTCTGCGAGCAGGCCTTTCTAATCAACCTGACCCGGGTATCCTGGAAGGATATTGACCTCATCCCATCAGTCGAGGATGCCTGGTCATTCTTTCAAAGTAATTTCCTCACCAACTTAGATAAGCATGCCCCGTTCAAAAAATGCAGAACTAAGAACAAATATAGCCCTTGGTTCACTCCAGACGTCACTGCCCATGACCAGCACAAAAACATCCTGTGGAGGACAGCCATAGCATCGAACAGTCCCCACGATATGCAACTGTTCAGGGAAGTCAGGAACCAATACACGCAGTCAGTCAGGAAAGCAAAGGCAAGCTTTTTCAAGCAGAACTACGTATCCTGTAACTCTAACTCCAAAAAGTTGTGGGACACTGTAAAGTCCATGGAGAGCAAGAGCACCTCCTCCCAGTTGTTCACTGCACTGAAGCTAGGTAACACGGTCACCACTGATAAATTCATGATAATTCATGAGCATTTCTCTACGGCTGGCCGTGCTTTCCTCCTGCCTACTTCCCCCCCGCAGCTACTCGCCCGAGCCTCCCCAGCTTCTCCTTCACCCATATCCAGACAGCAGAGGTTCTGAAAGAGCTGCACAACCTTGACCAGTACAAATCAGCTGGGCTAGACAATCTGGATCCTCTCTTTCTAAAACTATTTGCCGCCATTATTGCAACCCCTATAACCAGCCTGTTCAACCTCTCTTTCGTGTCATCTGAGATTCCTAAAGATTGGCAAGCTGCCGTGGTCATCCCCCTCTTCAAAGGTGGTGACACCCTAGACCCAAACTGTTACAGACCTATATCCATCCTGCCCTGCCAATCTAAAGTCTTCGAAAGCCAAGTTAATAAACAGATCACTGACCATTTCGAATCCCACCGTACCTTCTCCACTGTGCAATCCGGCTTCCGAGCCAGTCACGGGTGCACCTCAGCCACGCTCAAGGTACTAAATGATATCATAACCGCCATCTATAAAAGACAGTACTGTGCAGCCGTCTTCATCGGCCTGGTCAAGGCTTTCGACTCTGTCAATCACCTTATTCTTATCAGCAGACTCAATAGCCTTGATTTTTCTGACAACTGCCTTGCCTGGTTCACCAACTACTTTGCAGACAGAGTTCAGTGTGTCAAATCGGAGGGCATGTTGTCCGGACCTCTGGCAGTCTCTATGAGGGTACCACAGGGTTCAATTCTCGAACTGACTCTTTTCTCTGTATATATCAATGATGTCGTTCTTGCTGCGGGACATTCCCTGATCCACCTCTACGCAGACGACACCATTCTGTATACTTCTGGCCCTTCCTTGGACACTGTGCTAACTAAACTCAAAATGAGCTTCAATGCCATACAACACTCCTTCCGTGGCCTCCAACTGCTCTTAAACGCTACTAAGTCCAAATGCATGCTTTTCAACTGATCGCGGCCCACACCTGCCCGCCCGACTAGCATCACCACCTTGGACGGTTCTGACCTAGAATATGTGGACAACTATAAATACCTAGGTGTCTGGCTTGACTGTAAACTCTCCTTCCAGAGGATCTCCAATCCAAAATAAAATCTAGAATCTGCTTTCTATTTCGCAACAAAGCCCGCTTCACTCATGCCGCCAAACTTACCCTAGTAAAACTGACTATCCTACAGATCCTTGACTTCGGCGATGTCATCTAAAAAATAGCTTTCAACACTCTACTCAGAAAACTGGATGCAGTCTATCACAGTGCCATCTGTTTTGTTACCAAATCACCTAATACCACCCATCACTGAGACCTGTATGCTCTAGTCAGCTGGCCCTCGCTACATATTCGTCGCCGGACCCACTGGCTCCAGGTCATCTATAAGTCTATGCAAGGTAAAGCTCCGCCTTTTCTCAGTTCACTGGTCACGATAACAACACCCACCCGAAGCACACGTTCCAGCAGGTATATCTCACTGATCATCCCCAAAGCCAACACCTCTTTGGCCGCCTTTCCTTCCAGTTCTCTGCTGCCAGTGACTGAAATTAATTGCAAAGATCGCTGAAGTTGGAGACTTTTATTTCCCTCACCAACTTTAAACATCAACTATCTGAGCAGCTAACTGATCACTGCAGCTGTACATAGTCCATCTGTAAATAGCCCACCCAATTTACCTACCTCATCCCCATACTGTTTTTATTTTATTGACTTTTCTGCTCTTTTACACACCAGTATCTCTACTTGCACATCATCATCTGCTCATTTATCACTCCAGTGTTAATCTGCTAAATTGTAATTATTCGCTCCTATGGCCTATTTATTGCCTACCTCCTCATGCCTTTTGCACACACTGTATTTCGACTTTCTTTTCTCTACTGTGTCATTGACTTGTTTGTGTTATTGGCTTGTTTGTAGTTTACTCCATGTGTAACTCTGTGTCACACTGCTTTGCTTTATCTTGGCCAGGTCGCAGTTGCAAATGAGAACTTGTTCTCAACTAGCCTACCTGGTTAAATAAAGGTGAAATAAATAATAATAAAAATATGTAATGTGTATTCATGACAAGTGCAGAAATACATCTCTAAAAGGATTACCACTAAAACAATATCAGACAGAGAAAAGATTGATTTGTTTAACCCATTCTGCTATTTATAGATATGGCAGAATTGGAAGCCTAGCTGTGACAGGTCTGTATCACAAAGCCCATAAAACATGAAACCTCCACAGAAATATGATTTGTAGGACTAATTCGATTTCTAGACATAGTTCATAGCAATACTATCGGAAT
Source organism: Oncorhynchus tshawytscha (assembly GCF_018296145.1). Lineage (NCBI taxonomy): Eukaryota > Metazoa > Chordata > Actinopteri > Salmoniformes > Salmonidae > Oncorhynchus > Oncorhynchus tshawytscha. The sequence continues at coordinate 35,214,163 of NC_056454.1, forward strand.
GACATCTAGACTCAGTGTCTATCAAATGAGACATACCTTTTAAATACGCAGTGCACTTACCCAACATTCACTCAAACCATGATTGCTTAACACTCTTTATTTCAGAAATTGAGACGCTTTCAATGAACTAACCAAATAGATACGTTAACTTTGACTAAATGCAAGGTTCAGTTTGTGTTCAATACATCAGGTCAATTGGTGGCTGATCAGATGTAATATTGCTTCAATGTGCCGAGGGTTTCTCTAAGGGTTTGCTCTATTATTCTCAATATGCTGTTTAATCTCCTGCTTCAGTAGGACTGTGAATACTGGATCATTTAAATCAGTTTGACCTGACAAAAGATTAAAATACATTAAACTTTGAAATTATATGGAAAAACATTTGCAATATCAAACGGCATGAAGTGGTGAGTCGTGGGAGGGGAGAAGGAGGTAGTGGGGGGTAACCAAGGTTCCCCAATAAAAAGCAATCGCTGCTCAATAAAGCAGCAGTAGTCACATCTTCAGTGTCTGAGATAAATCTTCCCCCATCAGAAAGCCAGGAATAGTCCCCTCTCTTTAAGAATACTTCATAGAGCATGGAGTGGAAGAAGGAGACAGAAAAGTGAGAGAAGGACATTCTAAACATTGGCATTTTATTCATGAGGTAAATCCATCGTGTGCTGCTTAGAATATCTATTTGAAAGTAGATGAGCACTCAAAGAGTGGAGTGGTAGGCTGTTGGGTAGAGAGGAGGGGGAGAAAGAGGAGGAGGAGAGTCTGAAAAGGAAAGGACTGTCTCCTGGTCTGCAACTGTCTTCAAGGAGTAATTACTTATGTTTAATGAGGTGAGACAGCAGTGAGTCAGAGAGACACTAGAGAATATTTATCCCTTTCCCTTTACACACTTTCCTTGTCAGGGATATCTCTCCTATTCCCTTTAATAATAATAGTTAATAATTACGCAAAGTTTCTCAAGAAACTTCCGTTCTGTTCGGTGACCGATTCTGGGATATGCTTAACACCCCTGCAGTCCTACAATCTAAGCTAGATGCCCTCAATCTCACACAAATCATCAAGGAACCCACCAGGTACAACCCTAAATCCATAACCTTGGGAACCCTCATAGATTTTATCCTCACCAACTTGCCATCCAAATACACCTCTGCTGTTTTCAATCAGGATCTCAGCGATCAATGCCTCATTGCCTGCATCCGCTATGGGTCCATGGTCAAACGACCGCCCCTCATCACTGTCAAACGATCCCTAAAACATTTCTGCGAGCAGGCCTTTTTAAACAACTTGGCCCGGGTATCCTGGAAGGATATTGACCTCATCCCATCAGTCGAAGATGCCTGGTAGTTCTTTAAAAGTGCTTTCCTCACCATCTTAGATAAGCATGCCCCTTTCAAAAAATGGAGAACTAAGAACAGATATAGCCCTTGGTTCACTCCAGACCTGCCTGCCATTGACCAGCACAAAAACTTCCTCTGGCAGACTGCAATAGCACAGAATGGTCCCCGCGATAACTGTTCAGGGAAGTCAGGAACCAATACACGCTGTCAGTCAGGAAAGTAAAGGCTAGCATATTCAAACAGAAATTTGCATCCTGTAGCTCTAACTCCAAAAAGTTCTGGGACACTGTAAAGTCCATGAAGAACAAGAGCACCTTCTCCCAGTTGCCCAATGCAATGAGGCTAGGTAACACGGTCACCACCGATAAATCCATGATAATTTCAATAAGCATTTCTCTACGGCTGGCCATGCTTTCCTCCTGCCTACCCAACCCCCGCAGCTACTTGCCCGAGCCTCCCCAGCATCTCCTTCACCCAAATCCAGATAGCAGAGGTTCTGAAAGAGCTGCAAAAGCTGGACCCGTACAAATCAGCTGGGCTAGACAATCTGGACCCTCTCTTTCTAAAACCTTCCGCCGCCATTGTTGCAACCCCTACTCCAAGTCTGTTCATCCTCTCTTTTGTATCATCCAAGATCCCTAAAGATTGGAAAGCTGCCGCGGTCATCCCCCTCTTCAAAGGGGGAGACACTCTAGACCCAAACTATTATAGACCTATATCCATCCTGCCCTGCCTCTCCAAAGTCTTCGAAAGCCAAGTTAATAAACAGATCACTGACCATTTCACATCCCACCGTACCTTCACCACTGTGCAATCCGGTTTCCGAGCTGGTCACGGGTGCACCTCAGCTGTGCTCAAGGTACTAAACGATATCATAACCGCCATCGATAAAAGACAGTACTGTGCAGCTGCCTTCATCGACCTGGCCAAGCCTTTGGATGGTCAGTCGCCGTATTCTTATCGGCAGACTCAATAGCCTTGGTTTCTCAAATGACTGTCTCGCCTGGTTCACCAACTACTTCGCATACAGAGGTGTAGTGTTTCAAATTGGAGGGCCTGTTGTCCGGACCTCTGGCAGTCTCTATGGGGGTTCCACAGGGTTCAATTCTCAGGCTGACTCTTTTCTCTGTATATATCAACGATGTCGCTCTTGCTGCGGGGGAATCACTGATCCACCTCTACGCAGACAACACCATTCTGTATACATCTGGCCCTTCATTGGACACTGTGTTAACTAACCTCCAGTCGATCTTCAATGCCATACAACACTCCCTCCGTGGCCTCCAACTGCTCTTAAATGCTAGTAAAACCAAATGCATGCTTTTCAACCATTCGCTGCCCGCTCACCCGCCCGATTAGCATCACTACCCTGGACGGCTCTGACCTAGAATACGTGGACACTATAAATACCTAGGTGTCTGGCTAGACTGTAAACTCTCCTTTCAGACTCATATTAAACATCTCCAATCCAAAATAAATCTAGAATCGGCTTTCTATTTCGCAACAAAGCCTCCTTCACTCATGCCGCCAAACTTACCCTAGTAAAACGGACTATCCTACCGATCCTCGACTTCGGCAATGTCATCTAAAAAATAGCTTCCAACACTCTACTCAGCAAACTGGCTGCAGTCTATCACAGTGCCATCCGTTTTGTTACCAAAGCCCCATATACCACCCACCACTGACCTGTATGCTCTAGTCGGCTGGCCCTCGCTACATATTCGTCGCCAGACCCACTGGCCCCAGGTCATCTATAAGTCTATGCTAGGTAAAGCTCTGCCTTATCTCAGTTCACGATAACAACACCCACTCATAGCATGCGCTTCAGCAGGTATATCTCACTGGTCATCCCCAAGGCCAACACCTCTTTGGCTGCCTTTCCTTCCAGTTCTCTGCAGCCAGTGACTGGAACAAATTGCAAAAATCTCTGAAGCTGGAGACTTACAGTATATTTCCCTCACTAACTTTAAACACCAGCTATCTGAGCAGCTAACCGATTACTGCAGCTGTACATAGTCCATCTGTAATTAGCCCACCCAATCTACCTACCTCATTCCCATATTGTTTTTATTTACTTTTCTGCTATTTTGCAAACCAGTATCTCTACTTGCACGTCATCATCATCTGCTCATTTATCACTCCAGTGTTAATCTGCTAAATTGTAATTACTTCGCTACTATGGCCTATTTATTGCCTACCTCCTCACCCCATTTGCACACACTGTATACAGACTTTCTTTTTTTCTATTGTGTTATTGACTGTACGCTTGTTTATTCCATGTGTACCTCTGTGTTGTTGTTTGTCGCACTGCTTTGCTTTATCTTAGCCAGGTCGCAGTTGTAAATGAGAACTTGTTCTCAACTAGCTTACCTGGTTAAATAAAGGTGAAATAAAATAAAAAAATATATATTTTAAAACAACAACTTCTACAGTGTACAGCGCATTAATGCAAGCTTCTTCTTGTAAACCTTTCTCTAAACATATCTCTCATTCACTTTACACAATGTCTTTGTTAAGTTTGGTACAGTAAACAACAGTTTAGATACAGTACTGTATGTGTGCTGCATGAATGTGTGAGAGAGCTAAAGGTGCAGTAGAGCAACATCACATGATACTCTACCTTTAGTGTCAGGGACATTACTCTGCACAGAAGGGGTTTAAAGGGAGAACTAAGCCCATGCTGATTCCCAGTATAAGACCCATGCTGCCCTTCAATCATTCCTGCTGTACAGAGAAGAGTCAGTGGTTCAGAGAGGTTATACACTGATGACCAGGAACAAGAACACTGCCTCTGATTATAGCAGCAGCTCTCTCATGAAGTCCTGTAAGACATAGTCATTTCTTGCTTTCATTCAAGTCTATATATACCTTTCTGCGTGATGATAAGCTCTTAGTCATAAGGCCAAATTCCCAAAGCTGTGATATTGATGATGATTAACCACTGTGGTCTGTCCTAATCATAAACGCTTGAGAGGTGAAAGGATCTACTGTGTGTGTGGCTGCCTGTGTGCTTGTGTGATAGAACTACTGTGGCTCCCAATAGTAATTGACTTCAGTGAGTGAGTGAAAAAAAATCCACAACATTGTTTGAAGACAACGTTACACTGATCAACGCCGCCTTCTTCTTTGGGTTTTATGGTGAAATACAAGCAAAAATGCGTAATGTCACCACCAACTGGGCAGGATGAAAATAAAAGATCCCAAAAGACAATCTATGTGGCTAAAAATACTCATATTGACGGCCTGAAACTCAATCAACAACATGCTCATTGGATCATCTGTTAAAAATCTGATCCATACACAGGCTCAGGAGCCTGGGAGGGTGGCACATCTTCTGTTGCCAATAACCCTTCTAAATCCGCTGTGAATTCCTGAAGCCCTGGATACTTTCCTGCTGCAGCCACAATGATGTCCAATCTCTTTGATTTCCTTTCTAATTGAGCAGGGCAGTTTATCACAGTTGCAACGAATGCCACAAAATCCACTTTCTTTACATACAGCATGTCTGGTTCTTTTGGTTCTCTTGTTCTATTCACTATGGGCATTGGTGCATCCACCACCATTTCTTCAACATCACTTGCTCTCTCAGTTCTTTGGATTTCCTCTGCAAAAGAGATCCGATGGACTGCCCTAACTTTTACCACCTCAAACACTCTGGGTCATGATCCCCACCACAATTGCAACTCGGCTGCTCTTCACTCCGATCTTCTGTATATTCTTCCCATCTGCACACACTTGAAACATGGCCAAATCCTTTAAAATGTTTACACTGTAATGGTTCGGCGTCAAACCCCATATACCCCAGCTTTTCATGTGTAGGGAGGTGCTCATCATAAAAAAACAATGGAACCAACACATTTTCTTCCTTTCTTCCATCCACCATGCGAGTCAAGCGACAGGCACAAACCACACCTGGTATTCCTGTTGTGCGATTTTCCTCACATAACCTCCATCGAAACCCCAGAGATGACTCCCTTAACAGGTGCCCCACTCGGAGTTCAAAGGACGATACTTCAGATGACTCGATTCTTGTGAGGCCCACTGCCCTCTTCCTCTGTTCCTCAGAAAACCAATTAATTAGCACAAGCCCACTCCGATTGAGTTAACTTTTCTCAACACACGATTCACACTCCTCGAGACCCCAAACAAATTTCCCAGATAAACATCCTCATTAAAAAAATTGCATCCCAAAATAAACACATCCTTGTCTGATATACTATCATCCACTTCAAATATCAAAACTTTTTTATTTTTCATTCTATTCTTTGACACTACTGTGGTCATTCCTCTTCTCCAACTCCACTCAACGCACTTCTCATTTCAAACTCGGCATTAACTTCCGCCATCAGTTTCTAGCTCTCCTGATCAACACCTCATGACAGGGAATCGTGTGCTATATTTCTCCTAATCCGCCAACCGAGCTGTTCCCTCCCTCCCTCCCTCTGATAGTAGACCAATAATAAGGCTGTCAGGTTGATTTAAAGGCTGGTCACTGTATTATGAGAGACGCCATCCGATTTACAATCATTCATAAATCTAAAGCAATAAAGGATAAATCAATGGAAGTGTGAGTATAAACAGTTTTTGCTTCCTCTTTTCTCTTAGTGTCAACACTCACAATTTAATGGTGGAAGAATTGCTCATTTCCTTATTGAAGTGGGATGTTGACATTTAGCGGAACTTCTGAACAAAATTGAAGAGAAGAAAAAATGATCTATGGCTCCATCTGCAAAGACCTTCTTGATTGCTGGCTGTCAGTGTGTTCATCACTAATGCATTTATTCATCTCTTTCTGTTTGATTTGGTCTGAAAAGGTGAATGACTCAGACATCTCATCAGATGCGCTGCAGTCGTTCCTCCTCCTCCTCCCACCAAACCTCTGCTCTGTACATGCTAATGAGGACCCGTTGTCGGCTCTCAGAGTAGACTCCTGGTGTCAAACCACAGAGTCCTGGTGTCATACCACAGATTCCTGATCTCCTACCACAGACAGAAACCTCTAGCCAACACGGATGGCTTAATTAAACCTGTGATAAACAAGTTGAGTGAAGTGTTTATTAAAAAGCATCAGGCCAAGCAATGGATCTAACAATTGTCTACAGTACTGTATAGATGTAGAATCTTAATTTGACCTTTACAGTACCAGTCAAAAGTTTGGACTCAACTACTCATTTCAGGATTTTTCTTTATTTTGACTATTTTCTACATTGTAGAATAATAGTGAAGACATGAAAACAATGAAATAGCACATATGGTAACATGTGGTAACCAAAAAAGTGTTCAACAAATTAACATATATTTTTTATTTGAGATTCTTTAAATAGCCACCCTTTGTTTTGATGATAGCTTTGCACACTCTTTGCATTATCTCAGCTAGCTCCGTGAGGTAGTCACCTGGAATGAATTTCAATTAACAGATGTGACTTGATAAGATTATTTATTTCCTTCTTAATGCATTTGAGCCAATCAGTTGTGTTGTGACAAGGTGCAGTAGGGGTGGTATACAGAATATAGTAGTCCTATTTGGTAAAAGACCAAGTCCATATTAAGCAAAGAACAGCACAAATAAGCTAAGAGAAATGACATTCCATAATTTCTTTAAGACATGAAGGTCAGTCAATCTGGAAAATTTCAAGAACATGGAACGTTTCTTCAAGTGCAGTCGCAAAAACCATCAGGCACCATGCCGGAACTTACTCTCATGACGACTGCCACAGGAAAGGAAGAACAAGAGTTAACTCTGCTGCACAGGATAAGTTCATTAGAGTTACCAGCCTCAGAAATAGCAGCCCAAATAAATACTTCAGAGTTCAAGTAACAGACACATCTCAACATCAACTGTTCAGAGGAGATTGCGTGAATCAGGCCTTCATGGTCGAATTGCTGCAAATAAACCATTACTAAAGGACAACAATAATAAGAAGAGTCTTGTTTGGGCCAAGAAACATGAGCAATGGACATTTGACAGGTGAAAATCTGAGATTTTTGGTTCCAACCGTCTTGTCTTTGTGAGACGCAGAGTAGGTGAACGGATGGTCTCCGCATGTGTGCTTCCCACCGTGAAGCATGGAGAAGGTGTGATGGTGTGGGGGTGTTTTCCTAGTGACACGGTCAGGGATTTATTTTGAATTCAAGGCACACTTAACCAGCATGGCTACCACAGCATTCTGCAGCATTACGCCATCCCATCTGGTTTGCGCTTAGTGAGACTATCATTTGTTTTCTCTGGGATATGTGTGACGGTAGCTTCCCACCTGGCCAAAAGCCAGTGAAAATGCAGTGCGCCAAATTCAAATAAATTACTATAAAATCACACATGCAAGATACCAAATTAAAGCTACACTTGTTGTGAATCCAGCCAACATGTCAGATTTCAGAAAGGCTTTTCTGTGAAAGCAAACGATGCTATTATCCGAGGATGGCACCATAGTAAACAAAGAGAGAGAAGCATATTTCAACCCTGCAGGCGCGACACAAAACGTAGACATACAAATATAATTCATGCCTTACCTTTGACGAGCTTCTTTTGTTGGCACTCCAATATGTCCCATAAACATCAAAAATGGTCCTTTTGTTTGATTAATTCCGTCGATATATATCCAAAATGTCCATTGATTTGATCCAGAAAAACATTGGTTCCAACTTGCGCAACGTGACTACAAAATATCTCAAAAGTTACCTGTAAACTTTGCCAAAACATTTCAAACTACTTTTGTAATACAACTTTAGGTATTTTTTAACGCAAATAATCGATAAAATTGAAGACGGGATGATCTGTGTTCAATACAGGAGGAAAACAAACTGTAGCTAGCTTTCAGGTCACGCGCCTCTATCTAACCGTACACTTCAAGTTACCCTCGTTCAGGATGGCCGTACCTTTATTACACAAAGGAAAAACCTCAACCAGTTTCTAAAGAATGTTGAGATCCAGTGGAAGCGGTAGGAACTGCAAGAAGGTCCCTTTAGAAATCTGGATTCCCAATGAAAACACATTGAAAAGATAGTGACCTCAAAAAAATTGAAAATCTGAATGGTTTGTCCTCGGCGTTTCGCCTGCTAAATAAGTTATGTTACACTCACAGACATGATTCAAACAGTTTTAGAAACGTCAGAGTGTTTTCTATCAAAATATATTGATAATATGCATATCTTCTGGGGATGAGTAGCAGGCAGTTGAATTTGGGCATGCTTTTAATCCAAAATTCCTAATACTGCCGCCTATCCAAGAGAAGTTTTAACAAATGACACCTCCAGGCTGTGTATGGGCTATTTGACCAAGAAGGAGAGTGATGGAGTCCTGCATCAGATGACCTGACCTTCACAATCATCCGACACCAACCCTGTCATCAAGGCAAAGGGTGGCTATTTTGAAGAATCTAAAATAAAATAAAAACCTTGAATGAGTAAGTGTGTCCAAACTTTTGACTGGTACTGTAAATTGTCACAGCAAAATAATCCTGCAACAGGATTTGAATGCTTAGTCCATAATGTTGCTTGATCGCTAGTTAGACTATTATCTGGCCAAAAGGGCTACATGAAAACTGCAATACTGTTAAAATGACAGTGTGTTATAGGTAATTTGCATTTCCTGTTGTGCAGGACAATTCTCAGCAACAAAAGTGTGATCAAATTAAAACCCTACATTTGTACCTGTACCATATGCTCTTAATCTGTGGCGGCATCCCAGTTGGCACCCTACTCCCTATGGGCTCTGGTCAGAAGTAATATATAGACAATATAGGGAATAGGGTGGCATTTGTGACTAGATTGTGTAAATCAGCACTATAGGCTTACCGGAGGAGGAGAGATGCCATAGAGAGATTTACTGCTGGATGAGAAATAAGCAGAGACAAGGAGAAGCTACTAAAAGAACACATCAAATGGCTTAAACACATGTTGACATTCATCACTTCCCCTAATGGAGAAAGTAGTGGGGAAATAGGACCATCGAGAGGAGGTAAAGTAAAATACAGATTTGATTACTTATTGCCAGCCTCTACTTTGGGAAAGAAAAATACAACTTCATCTAAACCTCTTTTTTTACTGTTTATACGTGTAATGGCTTGCAGGAGCTTCATTTGTTTGTTGGAGCTGGATTTCAAGTGAAATTAGTGATGTGTGAAAAATAACCATGTACTGTATATAATATATGGATTGTGCTCAGAATAATTATATTTAACAACTTTGTTTGTTGATGTCAAAACATTATAGAAATGGTTTGAGTAGGCTTTTCCTTAATTAACTTTAATTGGTAGGATCAGGGTTGAAACTGGCAACGTGTGGTGTGGTGGTGAGGTTGCTGTCAGTATTTAAAACCCTCGAGTAAGCAGCAGATCTGTCTTCATATATTACTATCTCATGGTAATGGTGATATACTAGCTTCTACTCTCTGGTCCAAATGGCATCCTATTCCCTTTATAGTGCACTAATTTTGACCAGGACCCATAGAGCTCTGGTCAAATGCAGTGCACTGTATAGGGAAAAAGGTGCCATTTGCAACACACACTGTCATTCTTGGAGAGACTATAACCCACTTCAGCCCTCAGCATTAGTGTTGCTCTTTTTCCTCCTGCATAAGGATGGCAAATAACGAGCAGCACACAATAGTGTTGTTCCATTTCTGTATGTACCGGATGAACAGTGTTTTATCAACCACAACACAAGCATGCACGCACCCACACACACACACACACCAGACCACCAACCCCACGCACCCACACACACCAGACCAGACCACCAACCCCACGCACCCACACACACGCCAGACCACCAACCCCACGCACCCACACACGCCAGACCACCAACCCCACGCACCCACACCAGACCACCAACCCCACACACGCCAGACCACCCACCCACCCATGGAACAGTGCTTATTCCAGTGGAAGTATAGTAGTTGTTAATAAAGCATTGATACACATTTATAATGGTGTATAAATTAGACTTATTATAAAGTGTTATCTATCTTCTACACTCTGTCCGACCATTTCTCTCTCCAACCCCTCCTTAGTCAGAGTGAGCCTGAACCCAGAGAATGTCTCATTTTGTGAAAATTGCCTTTAGTTTATAGCAGTTTTCCATAATCATGGAGAGAGCTCTTTGAGCTGGTGTGTCTTTTGTTAAGTGCCCAGCAAATTTCTCCATTGTTTAAAAAAGTAATTTATCCCGAAATGTTGTTAAATCAACACTGAAAGGGTTGCCTCTATGGACTCATGTAGACACTACCTTTTTGGAATAGGGGGCAGCATTTTCACTTTTGGATGAATAGCGTGCCCAGACTGAACTGCCTCCTACTCTGTCCCAGATGCTAATATATGCATATTATTATTAGTATTGGATAGAAAACACTCTGAAGTTTCTAAAACTGTTTGAATGATGCATGTGAGTTTAACCGAACTCATATGGCAGGCAAAAACCTGAGAAGAAATCCAAACAGGAAGTGAGAAATCGATTTTCAAAACAGTGCCTTTTGAAATCACAGTCAGATATGGATGAGGTTGCACTTCCTAGGGTTCCACTAGATGTTTGAGGATTCTACTATAAAGGAGGGGCTCATGAGAGCTCTGAGTGAGTGGTCTGGCAGAGAGCCTCCGTCTCATGACGCGCTCGCCCGACACAGTTTGCTCTCGTTCCAATGCTTTTCTTCAGACAATGAAATTCTCCGGTTGGAACCTTATTGATGATTCATGTTAAAAACATCCTAAAGATTGATTGCATACATCATTTGACTTGTTTCTACGGACTGTAATGGAACTTTTCGAGTTTTTGTCTGGAGGAAGTGCTCGCGCCTCATGAAGATGGATTACTGGGCTGAACGTGCTAACAACAAGTGGCTAAATGGGCTTTATGGAACAAATCAGTCATTTATTGTCGAACTGGGATTCCTGGGAGTGCCTTCTGATGATCATCAAAGGTAAGTCAAAATTTATAGTGTTTTTTCTAACTTATGTTGACTCCAATGATGGAATTTTATTTGGCTGGATTGGGTTCTGAGCGCTGAAATCTGACACAGCGGTTGCATAGAGGATAAGTCTATCTTTAATTCTGTGAATAACACTTGCATCTTTTATCAATGTTTATTATGAGTATTTCTGCAAAATCACCAGATTACTGCACGTAACGTGCCAATGTAAACTGAGATTTTGGGATATAAATATGCACATTATCGAACAAAACACACATGTATTGTGTAACATGATGCCTATGAGTATCATCCGATGAAGATCATCAAAGGTTAGTGAATAATTGTATCTATATTTCTGATTTTTGGGACTCCTCTCTTTGTCTGGAAAATGGCTGTGTGTGTTTTTGTGACTTGACTCTGACCTAACAATCATATGTTGTGCTTTTGCTGTGAAGCATTTTTTAAATCGGATATGATGGGTAGATTAACAAGATGTTTATCCTTCATTTGCTGTATTGGACTTGTTAATGTGTGAAAGTTACACATTTCAAAAAAATATTTTTGAATTTTGTGCGTTGCCTTTTCAGCGGAATGTTGTCGAGTGGTTCCGCTAGCGCTAGAAAAGTTAAATTAACACACTGCTTAGTATAAAGCCTTATTTGAAATATTTCCCTGAATGCCTTGCCTTTAGAGTGGGTTGTGGAGTTACCACCCATTAATGTATTTGTTAGTGAGAGAAACATGGATGTTACATTCATCTGCTTTTAATCCCATGGACTTCACCAAGTGACATTCTGAGGAAATATGTCATCATTAAAAAAATATATATATTTGTAGGTCGTGAATGGTCATTCTGAGAAGTATTTTCTTACAACCAGGAAGTTTGAAAGACAGGCTGAGTGGACGGGTGGCTTACATTCCTGACCTCGTCTAGACTGACAGCTCTTTGAAACGCCTTAGTTAATGCTGTAACTTCATAGTGAAAGAGATCAGTGAAGAATTCTGATTCCTCCTCCTTTCATGTATTTTCCTCTCTCGCTCCCTCTCTCTCTCTCTCTCATTTATTTGAGAATTCAGCACTCCTTACTTCTCAGATGACTTCAGAGAGAGCTGTAGACAGAAAACACTAGGGAGGCAGCAGCCCTTATGAGGGGGGAGTTTTTCTCGGACTCTTAGTTTTGATATGTAGTTGAAGATCGTTGATTAATCATGACAATCTGCTATAGAGTATCCATTGGGAGAGAATCATTTAAATTATTATTTTAAAGTGAAGTGTAATTAAGACTTCTATACAGACACAGAGAACTATACTATCCTTTGGCTTATACTTTATGATATTTTTGTTGTTGTTGACAAAAGTGTGTATAGTTTGCTATTATTTAAGGTCAAAAGTAGTTTCTAACTTTGACATTCCCAACCCTTTTCTGTGGTATTTCCATTTTCTTTACAAATATATGGGTATGTTCACAGCCATGGACATAAAAATAAAGTTTAAATAAGAGTGATACCACTCTACAGTTTTCATATTCTCTGCAGGGAAATTGTGTGTTATGACTGTCATGTGAGGACACAAATAGCTCAGATCAGGTTTACAATGAATGACTTCAACCAGACCCCCTCTCACCCGCAGGTGGGGGGAGGAGGGAACTGTGGGGATTAACAACTCGTGCCCTGTTGTAAATCAAATGGAGAAGATTCAGGTCTCCATCTCCAAATTCACCCAAGAAATGTGCTTATTTTCAAGAATACCTTTTCACACCGAAACACTAACACGTTCAAAAGCAACTACTGGAACAATATTTCTAACATAGAACAACATTGTCAGAGGCGATCTAAAGAACACTGTCATTTTGTGATGTCATTAAACATTTTATAAAGGAAATAGTGTAATTTGGAAAGTATGCCCACTACAAGTATGCCCACTATGAAATCTCCATCCTATGTGTTGTGCATGCTATATGAAAAACAATTAATTGCTTTTGTTAAGAGTGTAACGGCTGTCTGTGGTGGAAGAAGGTGAGGATCAGAACACTAAAATACAAAACCAACAAGAGAACTGTTCTGCCTTATTATTATTCGACCATGCTGGTCATTTATGAACATTTGAACATCTTGGCCATGTTCTGTTATAATCTCCACCCGGCACAGCCAGAAGAGGACTGGCCACCCCACATAGCCTGGTTCCTCTCTAGGTTTCTTCCTAGGTTTTGGCCTTTCTAGGGAGTTTTTCCTAGCCACCGTGCTTCTACACCTGCATTGCTTGCTGTTTGGGGTTTTAGGCTGGGTTTCTGTACAGCACTTTGAGATATCAGCTGATGTACGAAGGGCTATATAAATAAATTTGATTTGATTTGAATGAAAATGAAACCAAAACAGTTCTGTCTGATACAGATACGAAACAGAAAATAATCACCCACGAAACACAAGTGGGAAAAGGCTACCTAAGTATGATTCTCAATCAGAGACAACTAACGACACCTGCCTCTGATTGAGAACCATACCAGGCCAAATGCAAAACACAGCATAGAAAATGGAACATAGACAACCCACCCAACTCACACCCTGACCATACTCAAACAAAGACATAACCAAAGAACTAAGGTGAGAACATGACAAAGAGAGGGTTGTTATTTGAGAAAGTATGAGATTTGATTTACATAAGCTTTCCACAGGGACCATTCACACCATTGAGTGAGGTCAGAGAGCATATCAGCCTGACAAACCCGCCCCTTTTGAACAAACTCTATAAATGGGTTAAGAATTAACATATCAGATCAGAGAGATGTAGAGCTGCAGCTTTACACTTAAAGTAGTTTGAACTCTGAATCTCAACATGAGGTAGAGACGATAAACTCACCTCCCAGACAATCACTGGTACGGCTGATTAGCTGTCCTAAGTAAAGTATCTAGAAAGCGAATTGAAGTGGGACTATTCTACTACTCTGCTCTATCGTATTACGGTACTGTCATCCCCCCCACTGCGAACCATCAACATGGCTGGTTAGCCTAACTTTAAAGAGGCAGATTCAGGAGTGAATGGAAGGAAATTCAACTCTTTAGTACTGTTCAGGACTAAATGACAAGTCACCGGATACCAGACAACTACAGAGAAGAACAACAGTAGAAGACTTGTTGGAACCATTGTGGGACAGTCATAGCCTTACAAGCGTGCTGTGAAAAGGTACAACCCCATTTCCAAGGCCCTGTCCACCTAGAGAAACCAAGGCATTTCACGTAAATACATTCATGACGTGTTAATCCAAGCGGGTGGCAGTTTGTGTGCAAGTATAGGAGTACTATAAATGAGAGTAGTTTCTAAATGTGACGTTAAGTGTTGCCCTTTCCATGTCTTTTGTAACAAGCAGCCATTTTGTTGTCAGTCTTCTTGGGACCTGTTTTATTGTATTTCGTGTGCATGTTTATCCTGAGTTACCATTTAATTAGCTCGTAAATAAACAATTAAACCAATTTGTGTAGTAATGAATCATAAGTAAGTTTCGGGTTTTAGCAGATGCAAGGAGGTTATGACTGTTCAGAATGATGATATGATATGAGGTTATGATTAATAAGTTGACTATTTATAGATGTGATAGGTAAAGACCTTTTAGAGTGTAAATTTGGGAAATGCTAAGTGTTAAAGAACCACTCTTGTGGTGCCCCAGATCCTAATGAGTTAAATGTTACATAATTAATTTCATTGGGTAACAATTAAACACATTTAGGTAATCAATTAAATAAGTATTCAGATTAATGTTAAAGTCAAGTCACGATATGTGCTTGATAAACATTTAATCTGCGAAACAGCTAAAGGGGTAAGAATGGAGGCCTGGCCAAACAGGGAGATTACCATTGCAAATCCTTCCCTCTCAGGTGCCATGATCCATTTCCTCATTGTGTCTGTCGCCTGCCTATCTCACACCAACACACACACAATATAGACTGTTAGCACCAGCCACAAACAACTTCATTATTAAGCTTGAGACCCTGGGTCTCAACTCTGGTCTTCGTGACGGGCCGCCCCCAGGTGAAATTTGGCTTGTCACCTAAAACCCTAACAAACTTTTACAGATGCACAATTGACAGCATCCTGTTGGGCTGTTTCACTGCCTGGTACGGCAACTGCACCACCCACAACCGCAGGGCTCTCCAGAGGGTGGTACGGTCTGCACAACGCATCACCGGGGGCAAACTACCTGCCCTCCAGGACACCTACAGCACCCGATTTCACAGGAAGGCCAAAAAAGATAATCAAGGACAACAACCACCACTGCCTGTTCACCCCGCTACCGACCAGAAGGCGAGGTCAGTACAGGTGCATCAAAGCTGGAACCGAGAGACTGAAAAATAGCTTCTATCTCAAGAGAATCAGACTGTTAAACAGCTATCACTAACTCAGAGAGACTGCTGCCTACATACAGACTTGAAATCATTGGCCACTTTAACACATGACTCGCTAGTCACTTTAATGATGCCACTTTAATAACGTTTACATATCTTGAATTACTCATCTGATATGTATATACTGTATTTTATACCATCTATTACATCTTGTGTATGCCACTCGGTCATTGCTCATCCATATATTTATATGTATATATTAGTTTTGTGTGTATTAGGTAGTAGTTGTGGAATTGTTAGATTACTTGTTAGATATTGCTGCACTGTCGGAACTAGAAGTTCAAGCATATCAATACACTCGCAATGACATCTGCAAACCATTTGTATGTGACCAATACAATTTGATTTGATTTGACTCACTCATGCCTCATCAGTTATGACTGAAAAACAAAAGACTAAGTCACTTTTCCATGATATCTATACACAATTTCCCAATCATATACAACAGTTACTGGTTTCCTTTCAATGTACGGTAGGATCATTTGTTGTTTTGTATTTGAATGGCTGTAGCCTACACTGGATTGTTTTTCTGCCATGAAGGGAAGTGAGACTTTGGAAGAGATTTGTAAGTCATGTGTATTATGATAATTAGCACCAACTATGTGATTATGAACGCTACGCTACATTGCATTCTCTGGTAATCACTGGAGTAGAGAATCCATCTTGCACCAACACTTTTGTTTCATGCTTGGCTGGATTTATTATTCTCAAGGTGCAATGGGATACTCTTATCAAACAAACAGACAATTGCTACACATGCTGATGAGAATCCACATTGCACAGATCCAATGCAGAAGATGAAACAACTTGCATCATCACTTGGTATGTTAAGCAGACTATGTCTTCTATGAATCATTTTCTCTATTTGTTAGATAGGAGCATACATCCTTTCTGTCTTCTGTTTTTTTTAATGGAAAACTACAGAGCTGTAAACTGTTTGAATAAACAACACAATAACTGACAGTGACTTTGAAAGGTTAAATTGACTGTAATCGTTCAATATTAAACTAGTGACACAAAAGTTAACCTCTTGTTGTATTCGGGACACAAATTTGTTTTGGGACTATGGCTTCCCCTGATAGGTAGAGTAGACGGTTTGTGAACATCGGAAGTCTTTACACTTGTCTTTACACTTTACACGTCTACAGAGATGTTTACCTACTTATTAAGGCAAGCTGAGATGATGAGACATGATGTATTGCTCTTCCTGCCCCTCTCTCATGATTCAACCAGCATCTCTAGGCTCGCCTGGCTCAAGTGATTTAAGGCGTAACGAGCAGCAGAGCACACTGGTAACCTGTTATGAGAAGGAGCATATCTCACATTAGCATAGAGACCAGAGGGCACTGTACTGAATAGCACAGTGAGCTGACTAATGATAGTTAAAAGGAGGATTATGAGTGAATTTTTAAGCTCTCTATATCCATTTGCTCTGTAAATCAAGACGGAGAATAATTACATCCTTTACACCAGACAGAAATTATAATGCTCAGACATTTTACATTTTTAAATCATAATATTTGTATCATAATCTAGTGTATGTCAGTTACACATCATTTTGAGCAGATGTTCGCCATAATATATATCATTATTGGATCATGGATTTATTTGTAACATTTTATAAGGCTAACAGTATATGCTCACTATATGAGTGGTGCTATGACACGGTTATGTAGATTGGGATCAAAGTCTTATCACCCTGTTGGTTCCAGTGAGGGATGAGAAATTGAACGGAAAACCTTTGAAAGGAGAAAGGGAGCAATTTTTTCTTATGATGATTGAAGGTCTTAGACTATTTAAGTAGCCCCCATTGGCTGGCGGTGAATATTTCACATCATTGTGCCACCTCTCTGAGTGGGTCAATGATTTTGACTGGGATGCAGACTTCTGCAGAATGAGAAGACGTCAATCAACAGCAGACATTGAGTCAACCGGGCTGCCCAGCTGTGAAGGAATGAATGAGAACCAACCAGCCTGATTCTAATCAAAGCCAGCTTAACTACTGTAATGTATTTGATTGACCAGGAACACAATCATATGGTAGTATAGCTGTATGATGGCAGAAATAGTTACACAGTAGTTACATTTGTTTCCATAATTTCAACAGTAGAATACTGTAGAATGCACAGTAAACTACCATAAATGTGTGTTACAGCACACTGAGACTTTCTGTAATTTCAACAGTAAAATACCTTACCTGTGTTTTATAGAGTACCAGTCAAAAGTTTGGACACACCTACTCATTCCAGGGTTTTTCTTTATTTTTACTATTTTCTACACTGTAGAATAAAAGTGAAGACATCAAAACTATGAAATAACACAAATGGAATCATGTTGTAACGAAAAAAGTGTTAAACTAATCAAAATATATTTTATATTGGATTTTTCGAGTAGTCACCCTTTGCCTTGATGACAGCTTTGCACACTCTTGGCATTCTCTAAACCAGCTTCACCTGGGATGCTTTTCCAACAGTCTTGAAGGAGTTCCCACATATCCTGAGCACTTGTTGGCTGTTTTCCTTCACTCTGCAGTCCAACTCATCCCAAACCATCTTAATTGGGTTGACGTCAGGTGATTGTGGCTACTACTTTTAAAATATTTGAATACATATGTCAGGAAGTGACTACTTTTCAGAAACTATTGGATTAGCTGCTTTAAATTCATTTTATGATACCTGAAAATACTGCAGAGAAATTCAAAGCCATTTGCAAACAACAACTTGGAATGGCATCATCTACCTGGAGCTAACTCTGCAAATTGTAGTGATGTTATTTTGTCTGTCATAGTTGAAGTGTACCTATGATGAAAATTACAGGCCTCTCTCATCTTTTTAAGTGGGAGAACTTGCACAATTGGTGGCTGACTAAATACTTTTGTGCCCCACTACAATTATCTGTCAGTAGTGAATATCAAACACAGATTCAACCACAAAGACCAGTGATATTACCAAATGCCTCGCAAAGAAGTACACCTACTGGTAGATGGGTCAAAATAAACACAGACATTGAATATCCCTTTTAGCATAGTGAAGTTATTCATTACACTTTAGACGGTGTATAAATACACCCAGTCACTACAAAGATACAGGCGTCCATCCTAACTGTTGCCAGAGAAAAAGGAAACCGCTCAGGGATTATGACTTTAAAACAATTAGAGTTCAATGGCTGTGAGAGGAGAAAACTGAGGATGGATTAAAAAAAACAATGTAGTTACTCCACAATACTAACCTAATTAACAGAGTGAAAAGAAGGAAGCCTGTAGATAATGAAATCTTGCAACAGGCCCTAAAGTACTATCACAAGAAATGTGGCAAAGCAATACAATTTTTGTACTGAATTCAGTGTTATGTTCGGGGCAAATCCAATACAACACGTTACTAAGTACCACTCAGATTTTTAAGCATAGTGGTGGCTGTATCAGGGAGGGAGTTTTACGGGATAAAAAAAATGAAGTGGAGCTAAGCACAGGCAAAATCCTGGTTCAGTCTGCTTTCCACTAGACACTGGGAGATGAATTCACCTTTCAGCAGAACAGTAACCTAAAACACAGATCAAATCTACACTGGAGTTGCCTAGTAAGAAGACAGTGAATGTTCCTGAGTGGTCGAGTTCCAGTTTTAAAAAGAAAAGGAGAGCCGCACACTGGGAGCTCAGGTGCAATAAATGATTAACCTAATATCCAACTTTTCGACAGACAAGCTGTCTACATCAGGGTATAATGACAAACACTGTGGGTCACTAGTTTATATAGTGTCAAAGGACACACAGAGGTGTCTGTAATCATTGCTGGGTGTGGCCTGATATCATTGGTTCATTCTTAGATATAAAAATGACATGAATGATAGCATACGATCATAGATACAATTTAGCTACGTAGGCCTACAAACATTTACAATGAATAGCAAAATCACAAGAATGGCCTCAGATCAAAGTCTATGTTGAGACCGAATGGAGCAAGGGTCTTTAAATTAAAGATCCAGGCAGCCTCTCATTTTAGCAATAAATTGTCGAGGTCACCACTTCTCCAGGGGAGGTGACGTGTTCAATGCCGACATAACGTAGGAACGAAATCAAGTAGTTCGCTTCCAAAAAGTGGGCTGCAACTGGGTAAGTCGAGTTCCTAAACTTAATGGCACTACGATTATCAGGAATCAAGGTAAGACCCAGATGCAGACACGTCAAATTGACAATGGTTTAATATTCCAACAGGGGCAGGCAACAGACAGGTCAAGGTAGGCAGGGTCAGTAAACTAGAGGTGGGGCAACAGTACCGGACGGCAGGCAGACTCAGGGGCAGGCAGACTGGTCAGGCAGGCGGGCTCAGAGTCAGGACAGGCAAGGGTCAAAACCAGGAGGGTGAGAAAATGAGAGATTAGGAAAAGCAGGAGCTGAGAACAAAAATGCTGGTTGACTTGACAAACAAGACGAGCTGGCAACGGAAAAACAGAGAACACAGGTATAAATACACACAGGAAGATGGGCAACACCTGGAGGGGGGTGGAGAAAATCACAAAGAAAGGCGAAACAGATCATGGTGTGACAACGATGCTTCGAGATTCGAACTTTAAATTCACACGTTGTTTTACCCACATCATTTTTACCACAAGGACAAGTTATAAGATAAATAACTGCCTTAGTGGAGCACGTGATAACACCTTTGATTGGGATCTGTTTCCCTGTTTGGGGCTGTTTGACAGATCTACATTTTTAAGTGCCATTGCATTGAGTGCAGCCAATACACTTGTAGTTTCCATCCAGTAGAGGCGTAAATACACATTTGTGATGCGATATTTGGTGTGGTAAATCAGAGTTTACCAATTGATCTTAGAGATTTCTGCCCTACGAGAACATGACCAAGGGAGGGTCCGAAAACACATTAGAGATACTGTCATCGGATTTTAGAAAGTGCCAATGTTCGTGAACGATTCCCTTAATTTGTTCAGAGCACTTTGAAGAGCGAGTAGTTAGACCGCAATAATGCTTATTTTTTCAAAACTCCTTGAATGATCATGTCTCAATTTTGTTTTGAATTTTCTCAATAGTATTAATCTGACCTTTTTTGTACTCCCTCTTCAGGCCAGGTAGTCCTGAGGCATGGTCCTAGAGCTCAGGTCGTCAGAGAGAGATCGAAGAATTAGAGGGAGCATACTTAATTTACACAGGACAGGAGAATTTCACCAGACAGGACAGGCACATAGACTAGTGCAGCATAGATGCTGGAGTCTGAGACACTGTGGCCCAGTACGACGATACCCCCGGACAGGGCCAACCAGGCAGGTTGGCCCAACACCACGCACTTTGCCAAAGCACAGCCCCCCACGCCCCTAAAGGGATCACAACAGACCAACTTACTACCTATAGCCCACAAAGAGCTCATCCACCGCACAAGCCTGAAGGGGAGCAAAACCAGACAGCAAGATCACATCAGTGACTCAATCCCCTCATGTTGAGTATAGCAAAAAAAAGCCCAGTAGAGAGAGGGGAGCCGGCCA
The DNA here is from genome assembly GCF_018296145.1 of Oncorhynchus tshawytscha. NCBI lineage: Eukaryota > Metazoa > Chordata > Actinopteri > Salmoniformes > Salmonidae > Oncorhynchus > Oncorhynchus tshawytscha. The sequence continues at coordinate 35,235,291 of NC_056454.1, forward strand.
GGCAGAGACAGCAAGGGTGGTTCATCATTCCAGTGCCTTGCCATCCACCTTCACACCCCTGGGCCAGACTACACTCAATCATAGGACCTACTGAAGAGATGAGTCTTCAGTAAACACTTAAAGGTCGAGACCGATTCTAGGTCTCTCACATGGATAATTAGACCATTCCATAAAAATGGACCTCTAAAGGAGAAAGCCCTGACTCCAGCTGTTTGCTTAGAAATTCTAGGGACCATGAGGCCTGCGTCTTCCGACCGTGGT